>NW_027507892.1:147500-591376 GCF_037356315.1 Lithobates pipiens | reverse complement strand
TCAAAGTCAAGAGAGCCAATGAGGAGAGAGGGGTCAGGGCCAAACTGTGGCTCAGTGTCTGAATGGACACACTGAGCAGTGGCTCAGCTCAGGTGCCCCCATAGCAAGTTTCTTGCTGTAAGGGCACTCGGCAGAAGGAAGGGGCCAGGGGCACCGGCGGAGGAACCCGAGAAGGAGGATCTGGGCTGCTCTGTGCAAAACCATTACACATAAGAGGATAAGTATGACGTGGTTGTTGTTTTTAAATTTAAAAAAATGAGACTTTAGTATCACTTTAAATAAAAAGGAGGCTATGCTTCCCTGCTCTGTGCAGCAACATCACACTAATGCCACGTACACACGACCGAATTGTCCGGCCGACTTAGTCTGGCAAACAATCCAGTAAACAATCCGCCGAACGGACTTGGCCACACACGGACACTCCGAAAGTCCGGCGATTTCTAACGCGATGACGTACAGCACGTGCCACGGGACTAGAAAAAGGAAGTTCAATAGCCAGTAGCCAATAGCTTCCTTCTTGTACTTGCTTCTGAGCATGCGTCATTCTTAGTCCGCCGGACTAGCACACTGACGAACGGATTGTCCACTGAAAGCCAAGTCCGGCGGACAAATTTTGATGCAAAACTACTTTCTAAGTCAGACGGACTTTTCGATGAAAAAAGTCCGCTGGAGCCCACACACGATCGAATTGTCCGGCGTAATGCGGACTAAGTCCGCCGGACAATTCAGTCCTGTGTATGCGGCATTAAGGTCACCATCCTCCTCTTCAGGCGGTCCCTGCCAGCGATTTTGGCTCCTCCCTCCTTCATGTGTCTCCTGTAGCAAACAGGTTGCAAAGGAAGCACATGTGAAACACACACTGCACCGGTATGCCGTGCCCATCGCCACCCCCGCACCCTCCACACAGGTGTTTGACCTGACAGCAGCAGGTTCCTATGGGTCCGCTGCCCTCAGTTTCTACTGTGAAAGCAGAAAGTGAGGGAAAAGTGCAGGTACTGAAGTGGTGACATGGAACCAGGTAAGTGTTTTGAACCCGGAGGGTAGGACATGCAGTGGGGCGTTTTTTACCTTAATGCAGAGAATGCATTAAAGGTGAGAAATGTATAGACTTTAAAACCACTTTCATTGTAACAAACATACCATACAGAAGACCCAGCAGCACCAACCTTACCCTGTTTTTCTCTATAGAAACTATACCGTTGTGGATGTGGCCAAAGGTCAGGTGGAGGTACGAGGCTTGAGCTGTCCTGGGCTGAAAATGTGTAGCCAGCTGAAAGTACAGAACATGCTGTGGATCGCCACTGAGGTGTGAACTTTATTATAAAGATGTAGAATCCCAGGGGTAACAGATATTAGCTGTCACATCACAATATATATTGATGTCGTGTTCTAGAAGGCTGAGAGCACCACACTAGTTTGGGCTTTATTCCACACAGAAAGCCAACATGTAGATATCTACAGGTTGTATGTGCGCCTAACTGGACAGCTGTCGTCTTTTTCCATTCCATCTATTATTTTTCACAAATCCTGATGGAGGAGGCTTGACGCACGAAACGTTTCAGACTTGAATGAACTTATTTATGTGGAATAAATCCTTTATGGACTTTACAAACCTGTGTGGCGCTCTCACCCTTCTAATACTTTAGTGATCCCTGATATATACCGTAGGGAAAATTAATTATTTAATCTCCTGCAGATTTTGTAAGTTTGCCCACTTACAAAGAAATTAAGGGTCTGTAATTTTTATTATAGGTCTATTATAAATAATAGAGACCGAATATCAATCAAAAATCCAAAAAAAAAAAAAAAAAGGTTACAAATGTTATAAATGGAATTGCAGTACAGTGAGTAAAAGTATTTGATCCCCAACCAACCAACAATAATTCTGGCTCCCACAGACTGGCTACAGTAGGTGCTCATGTGGTACACAGATTAGTCCTGTCAATATAAGAAGGGGCTCCTAACGACAACTCGTTATGTGTATAAAAGACACCTGTCCACAGAATTTTTCTTCCATTCAAACCTCACCATCATGGGCAAGACCAAAGAGCTGTCAAAGGACCTCAGGAACAAGAATATAGACCTTCACAAGGCTGGAATGGGCTACAAGACCAACAATGTTGGTCAGAAGGAGACAACTGCTGGCGCGATTATTTGCAAATGGCAGAAATACAAAATAACCATTGATAACCATCTGGAGCTCCATGCAAGATTTCACTTAATGGGGTAAGGATGATCATGAGAAAGTAGCTTGTGAATGATCTCAAGGCATTTGGGACCATAGTCCCCAAACAAACCATCGGTAACACAATATACACGCCATGGATTATTGAAATCCTGCAGTGCCTGCAAGGTCCCCCTCCTCAAGAAGGCACGTGTACAGGCCCGTCTGAAGTTTGCCAATGAACATCTAAATGATTCAGAGAAGGGTTTGGAGAAAGAGAAATGCTGACTATGACCCTAAGAACACCATCCCTACAGTCAAGCACGGAGGTGGAAACCTGATGCTTTGGGGCTGTTTCTCTGCTAAAGGTACAGGCCGACTTTGCCGCATTGAGGGGCCAATGGACGGGGCCATGTATGGTAAAATCTTGTATGAGAACCTTCAGAACACTGAAGATGGGTCTTCCAGTAGGACAGTGACCCAAAACTTACTGCCAAGGCAACAATGGAGTGGCTCATGAAGAAGCACATTAAGGTCATACAGTGGCCTAGCCAGTCTCCAGACTTCAGAGGGAGCTGAAACTTTGAGTTGCCAAGAGACAGCCAAGAAACCTTAAGTATTTTGAGAAGATCTGTAAAGAAGAGTGGACCAATATCCCTGCTTAGATGTGTGCAAACCTGGTAACCAACTACAAGAAATGTCTTACCTCTGTTCTTGCCAACAAGGGTTTGTCCACTAAGTACTAAGTCATATTTTGCTTGAGGATCAAATACTTATTTTACTCTCTGATGTGCAACTAAATTTTAACATTTGTATCGTGTTTTTTCTGGATTTTTGGTCGATATGCTTTCTCTATCATTTTAAAATACACCTATGATAACAATTATAGACCCTTAATTACTTTGTAAGTGGGAAAACGTACAAAATCTGCGGGGGATCAAATAATTATTTTCCCCCACTGTATGTGTGTGTGTGTATATATTAGGACGTGTATGGTATAAATTGTAGCGCTAAAGAATAAACACACACACATACATGCAGTATATGAGTGTTCCAGAAATCAATCATACAAAAATAATGGAAATGTGGAGAAGTCCAATGCCTGTGAAGGTCCTAAAAAGGACCAATATGAGTCCGCCGCCAAATAGTGGCTAATCAAAGATGGAATGCACTGGCACCGTCCGGTAGTGAGGGCATCAATGGTAGTGCATCTTCAACCAAAAAACAGGGGAAGTATATCTACTCTTACCAGAACGAGGGGACTCGAATGTCAGCAAAAACAAGTCATAAAGGCAAGGATGCCGAGGATCGGCAGATCAACGAGACTCCAATGAACCAAGGACCACCAAACACGGCTCCAAAGGGTATTGTAGACAGCCACCAAACCGGACCTCAGATGTTGAGAACACCAGGGCTGGAACTTAGGCACAGAAGGTTGAACTGGACAACAAAGGAACTCTTGTCCTGGAGTTTATGCAAAGAAAAAATGCTTCCATATGGTGTAGGTCAAAAAAGTGAGTTTTCTATTTCTAAAAACCAGCATACATAAATAGGAATAAAAAATGTGATCACGGAGTAAAAATGAGGGGCAATGTGAGAAGCAGGAAGCCAAGCCCGACGTGTTTTTTCCCAAAGGACTTCAACTGGGGTATGCCCCAGTTCCAGCCCTGGTGTTCTCAACATCCGAGGCCTGGTTTGGTGGCCGTATACAACACCCTTTGGAGCCGTGTTTGGTGGTCCTTGGTTCCTTGGAGTCTCGTTGATCTGCCAATCCTCAGCATCCTTGCCTTTATGATTCCTCGCTGACACTCAAGTCCACCTGTTTTGGTAACGGTAGATATACTTCCCCTGTTTTTTTGTTGAAGATGACTACCTTTGATGCCTTCACTGCCTGACGGTGCCAGTGTATTCCATCTTTGATTAGCCACTATGTGGTGGCAGGACTCATATTGGTCCTTTTTAGGACCTTCACAGGCATTGGCCTTCTCCACATTTCCATTATTTTTGAATGATTGATTTCTTTTATATTCACTCACATATGTATATGTGTTTATTCTTTAGCGCTACAATATATATATATATATATATATATATATATATATATATATATATATATATATATATATATATATATATATATATATATATATATATATATATATATATATATTGTAGCGCTAAAGAATAAACACATATACATATGTGAGTGAATATATATATATATATATATATAATATTTATCTATCTGTGTATTTTATGGTTTGTATGGCATTCAACTCAAGGATACTTCTAGGACTCTTTCACATGGGCAGTTTGCATTTCAATCAGCAGGGGATCTGCTCACAGATCCCCTGCTGATCGGTGCAGAGCGGGGACAAATGACACAACATGCTGAGTTTAAAGTGGTTGTATACTCATTTTTTTTACTTTTACCTACAGGAAAGCCTATAATAAGGCTTACCTGTAGGTAAAATAATATCTCCTAAACCTGTACGGTTTAGGAGATATTCCCCTCGGTATGCGCCACTGACTGCAGTGGCGCATGCTCACAGGGGATTCCCGGCTGAAAGCCCGGCAGTGGCCGGACTCGGCCGGGATGAAATCTCCCGCGTGCATGCACGGGAGTGACGATATCGCGGCTCCGGCCACTCACAGCGCCGGAGCCGCGATACCCGGAAGAAATGCCGAGGGAGCATGTCAGCTCCCTCGGCGTGGATCGGACCAGATGTCGGGGCCTCGTTCTAAGGTAAGTATTTCATAGTGAGCTAGTATGCGGTGCATACTAGCTCATTATGCCTTTTCCTTTGCAGGTAGAAAAAAAAAAAAAAAAAACATCTGTGGGTTTACTCCCGCTTTAAGCAGAGTGGACACGGACAGAGCTTGCTCTGCTCTGGGGGCAGTCGGGAGTAAACAGACTCTGCTTGTCTGTTTACACCCGGCTGCCTCCGATCCGGTCTGCCCAAACGGAAGAGGATGCAGTCCTCCCTTTTTTTTATTTATTTTTTTAGCAGGCCTGATTGGACCCAGAGGGAGGGAGGTGTAAATGGAAACAAGTCCGTTTACACCCACTGGTCCATAGGAAAACATGGACAACCTGATCAAGTCCGCCTAAAAAAAACTGACAGGTGGACCTGATTGGATTGCCTATGTGAAAGGGCCCTTAGAGGGAAATGAAAGTGTTCAATTTTTTCCAAAATGAGAGGAATATTGGGCTGAATATTGAATAAAAAAATAAAAGGACAATTGTTTAAAAAAAAATGTGCACTAATTAAATTGTGTCTGATTTTTATGTTAAAACCCACTACGTAGGATCAGAAGATATCTATCTACAGTCTGCAGGGCATGTGTCCGTTGAGTGCCCCCCAGAAAGAGCTTGACACGCCAGCAATGGTAACCTGCTTCCTGACTGCGTTTGTGGCAAAGGTCAGTGTACTGAGGGTGGGAATAGTATACAAACGGGGACTTCTCTAATTACATTTTTATGTTTTACTGCCTATATTTTATTCCTTTATACAAATCGGTATTAATGCATGACAAACGCATTTCAAATGTATTTTGAATCTTGTGTATACAAGATCTTTGCTATAACACCAACTAGAATCAGTGGCCTATTTATTGGGATATATACAGTGGGCAAAAGAATAATTATTTGATCCCCTGCAGATTTTGTAAGTTTGCTCACACACAAAGAAATAAAGGGTCTATCATTTTTATCATAGGCGTATTTTAAACTATAAAAACAGAATATCAACCAAAAATCTATAGAAAAAAAAACACATGATACAATTGTTATAAATTGAGTTGCAGTTCAGTGAGTATAATAAGTATTTGACCTCCAGGCAAAACATGACTTGATGGATAAACCCTTGTTGGCAAGCAGAGGTCAGACATTTCTTGTAGTTGGTTACCAGGTTTTCACACATCTCAGGAAGGGATTTTGGTCCACTCTTCTATACAGATCTTCTCTAAATCCTTAAAGGGGTTGTAAACCTTCGTGTTTTTTCAATGTAATGCATCCTATGCATTAAGGTGAATAAACACCTGGCAGTCACGGCCCCCCCCCCACCCGTTTTACTTATCTGAGCCCCTTCATCTCCTCGGCGGGGGCACGCTGTCCCTCTCTCCACAGGGTCCTGCCTCTTGATTGGATAGATTGATATAGGCACAGCCATTGGCTCCCACTGCTGTCAATCAAATCCAATGACGCGGGGGGCGGGGCTGAGTTCGGCATTCGTGTCTGTGGACGCGCTCCTGAGTTCTCGGTAGGGCGCCTCTCCTAGGGGCTTATCTGATACAGGGAGGAGTCACTGGGGGGACCCCAAAAGTGGATGTTCGGGGCCACTCCTTGCAAAACGAGCTGCACAGTGGAGGTTAGTATATGTTTGTTATTAGGGGTGCACCGAATGGGTTTTTTGGTGCCGAAACCGATTCCGAAAATGAAAAATACACTAGGCCGAAAACCGATACCGAAACAGCACCGATACCGAAAATGACTGTTTTTAAAAAATATTTTCATACAGCAGATGGTCAGAGACTGCAGGCATGGTACAGGAGATGGTCAGAGACTGCAGGCATGGTACAGGAGATGGTCAGAGACTGCAGGCATGGTACAGGAAATGGTCAGGGACTGCAGGCATGGTACAGGAGATGGTCAGAGACTGCAGACATGGTACAGGAGATGGTCAGGGACTGCAGGCATGGTACAGGAGATGGTCAGGGACTGCAGGCATGATACAGGAGATGGTCAGGGACTGCAGGCATGGTACAGGAGATGGTCAGAGACTGCAGGCATGGTACAGGAGATGGTCAGGGACTGCAGGCATGGTACAGGAGATGGTCAGAGACTGCAGGCATGGTACAGGAGATGGTCAGGGACTGCAGGCATGGTACAGGAGATGGGCAGGGACTGCAGGCATGGTACAGGAGATGGTCAGGGACTGCAGGCATGGTACAGGAGATGGTCAGAGACTGCAGGCATGGTACAGGAGATGGTCAGAGACTGCAGGCATGGTACAGGAGATGGTCAGAGACTGCAGACATGGTACAGGAGATGATCAGAGACTGGGGACATGGTACAGGAGATCAAAGCAGCCTCACCAGTTCCCCTCAGATGCAGCCTGCCTGATAAAAATACATGCACAGTGTTTTCCATGTATTCCAATGGCTTTAGTTCACACCATGCAGTCAGTTTCCGGTGCGGAAACTGACTGCATGGTGTGAACTAGAGCCATTGGAATACATGGAAAACACTGTGCATGCATTTTGTGCAAAAAAAAAAGCACACGGAACTGCATCTGGTGTGAACTGGCCCCAAGCCAGCTACCTGGTTCCGTTCTAACAGACTTCTATTGGGAATGCTCATATCGTTACCTCTACTAGCAATAACTTAACCCTTCCCCATTCTATCACATGGCGATAAAAACCTAGCTGGGTCAAAATCAAGATTATTATTTTTTTTATATATATGGCCAATAAAGGGAGTACAGCTTTTGTACTGTGACCTGGTTTATATAGCATGGCTACATTCACACAAGTGGCCAGAGGTGGATAGTTTCAGAGGCAAACAAATGACTTTTGGATGCAGCAGCACTGTGGGCACAAAAAAACATGTGATTTAGCTGTGGACAAAACCCTGCAATGCTTGCCCTGGGCACACTCTTTCCCCCTCATGCAGCTTGCCAGTGTCTAAATGCAGCCTTACCCATGCCCGGGTCAGAGCGGTGATCTCCGTGTGTCACGGAGCTGTGCATTGAATTGCCTGGGCGGCTGCAGTAACAATGTCCCGCCTCCTGTAATCACGTCACGCTGATTCAATGTCCCGCCATTGGATCAGTGTACCGTCTGTCACAGGAGGCGGGACATTGTTACTGCAGCCGCCCAGGCAATTCAATGCACAGCTCTGTGACACATGGAGATCACCGCACTGTCGGGCAGGAGGAAAGGAGGAGGAAGGACGGAGGAGGGAGGACTGGGGACAAGCCAGGAAAACACCCGTGCAATGGGCGGCACCAGGGGGCGGAGCCCCGCACAGGCCCCGTCCCTATTTTGGCCCCGTTATCGGCAAGATTTTCCTTTCGGCAATTTGCCGAAAACACCATTTTCGGCCGATATGTTTCGGCGGCCGAAATTTCGGTGCATCCCTATTTGTTATTTAAAAAAAATAAAAAAAGAACCTTTACAATCACTTTAAGGTTTCTTGGCTGTCGCTTGGCAACTCGAAGTTTCAGCTCCCTCCATACATTTTCTATAGGATTAAGGTCTGGAGACTAGCTAGGCCACTCCATGTCCTTAATGTGCTTCTTCTTGAGCCACTCCTTTGTTGCCTTGGCGGTATGTTTTGGGTCATTGTCATGCTGGAAGACCCATCCATGACCCATCTTCAGTGTTCTGGCTGAGGGAAAAGGGTTTTCATCCAAGAATTTACAATACGTGGTCCCGTCCATTGGTCCCTCAATGCGGCAAAGTTAGCCTGTACCATTAGCA
Organism: Lithobates pipiens; assembly: GCF_037356315.1. Lineage (NCBI taxonomy): Eukaryota > Metazoa > Chordata > Amphibia > Anura > Ranidae > Lithobates > Lithobates pipiens. Next base: position 582,729 of record NW_027507892.1, on the reverse strand, counting down.
GAGAAACAGCCCCAAAGCATAATGCCAAAGAGCTCAATTTTGGTCTCACCTGACCACAGCACTTTCTCCTAATCTTTCTCTGAGCTGTTTAGATGTTCATTGGCAAACTTCAGACTGGCCTGTACATGTGCCTCCTTATTGGAGGGGACCTTGTGGGCGCTGCAGGATTTCAATCCATGGCGGCGTATTGTGTTACCAATAATTTGTTTGGTGACTGTGCTTCCAACTGCCTTGAGATTACTCATAAGCTTCTCCTGTGTAGTTCTGGGTTGATCCCTCACTTTTCTCATGATCATCCTCACCCCATGAGTCGAAATCTTGCATGGAGCTCCAGACTGCGGGTGATTGATGGTTATTCTGTATTTCAAATAATCGCTCCAACAGTTGTCTCCTTCTAACCGAGCTTCTTGCTGATGGTCTTGTAGCCCATTCCAGCCAGTGCAGGTCTACAATCTTGTCCCTGATGTCCTTTGACAGCTCTTTGGTCTTGCCCATGATGGTGAGCTTTGAATGGAAGAAATATTCTGTGGACAGGTGTCTTTTATACACTTAACAAGTTGTCGTTAGGAGCTCCTTATATTGACAGGACTAATCTGTGTACCACATGAGCACCTACTGTTGCCAGTCTATGGGAGCCAGAATTATTGTTGGTTGGTTGGGGATCAAATACTTATTTTACTCACTGAACTGCAACTCAGTTTATAACATTTATTTCATGTGTTTTTTCTGGATTTTTGGTTGATATTCTGTCTCTCTCATTTAAAATACAGCTATGATCAAAATTATAGACCCTTCATTTCTTTTTAGGTGGGCAAACTTAAAAAATCTGCAGGGGATCAAATCATTATTTTCCCCACTGTATTGAATGGATTGTGTAGGTATACCTGCATTCTACATAGTTGGTGGTACATCTTAGGAAAATTAAGTCATATTGTAACATGTGTGGTCAGTTGGAGCAGTGAAAAGATTAGCTAATTATACTCTTATGCCCTGTACACACGGTCGGACTTTCCGACGGCAAATGTGCGATCGGATCTTGTTGTCGGAAAATCCGATCGTGTGTGAGCTCCATCGGACTTTTTCCGTCTGAATTTCCGACACACAAAGTTTGAGAGCAGGATCTAAAATTTTCCGACAACAAAATCCAAACGTTTGAATTACGATTGTGTGTAGACCGTTCCCAACGCACAAAGTGCCACGCATGCTCAGAATAAATTACGAGACAAAAGCTATTGGCTACTGCCCTCTTTATAGTCCCGTCGTACGTGTTCTACGCCACCGCGTTCTGAACGATCGGATTTTCCGGCAATTTTGTGCGACCACGTGTATGCAACACAAGTTTGGGTCAAAATCCGGATTTTGTCGTTGAAATGTTCGACAGTGTGTACAGGGCATTAAAGTTCTGCTTTAAAGCGGGAGTCCGCCGGGAGTTCCGCCGTTTTTTTTTTTTTTTTAAAGCCAGCAGCTACAAATACTGCAGCTGCTGACTTTTAAAATAGTGACACTTACCCGCCCAGCTTACCCGCCCAGATGTTGGCACCCGAAGCCGATCTCTCGATCGTCTCTCTGGTGCTGCCGCCGCCATCTTGGGTATGGGAATCAGGAAGTGGAGCTTTTCGGCTTCATTTCCCGGTTCCCTATTGCGTATGCGCGAGTCGCGCTGCGCAATGAGGATGGTCCCCGCTGTCTCTGGGATCCGTGTGTTTCCCAGCAGGCAGCGGGGGACTTTCGAAAAGGGGCGTAGATTCTGCGGAAAGGGGCGTACCTTCTGCAGAATCTACGCCGGAAGTGGGTGCAGATACCTGTGCTGTACAGGTACCTGCACCCCCTCCCCCCTGAAAGGTGCCAATTGTGGCGCCGGAGGGGGGGGGGGGGGATTCCAAAGAGCGGAAGGTCCACTTTAGGGTGGACCTCCGCTTTAACCCAAATTAGTCTACCTCTCTATGTACTTCAACATGATGCTGATTGTTTATTGTGTTTATTTCTACACGCAGACCTCCTGTTTAGTGTTTGCTGGTCTTGCGGACAGCTTGGTCTCGGTGTTCCCAGTATCCAGCGGTATCCCAATCGCTGATTGCTCCTATATCTGTTCACGCACTGCCAACCGCACTTTATTCAAGATTGGTGATGAAGATCCAAGACAAAATCCATACCCTGTGCTGTCAATGGAGATCTCTAATGGAGGCTCTGAGGTGTGGTACAGCAATGGGCCTGGCATCCTCATAGTGGAACTCACATCTCTGAAACTGACCAAAAGGCTGGAACCTTATACCGCACCATCTTTCGTTATCTCAATGGCAACCAGCACAGACTGCAACGGAGAAGACACAGTTTGGTGCTTAGATGATAAAACCAACACTTTAGTTATGTATCATGCTGCTGACTACCAACTCTGTGCTCGATATTTCTGTGGTGACTGTAGCCCCTTAAGGGACATGTTTGCTTTAAAGGCTACTTCAGAACTGGCACCAGTCACCTTGCCGGAAACAAACTGTGACAGGCAATGCCAATCCGAAGTTAACATCATCTACAGCCAAGATCGAGGAGTGCAGCTCTTAAGCCACCAAGATTCCCTGACCGACTATTGTTCTCTGTCATCATCTTCCTCTGTACCTCAAGGAACAGCTAAGTCCTCCTCCAGTCTGCCCAGTACACCAGTGAGTTACAACAGCACGCTTTTCTCCACAGACAGCGAAGAACCTGAACTGTCACGGGAACAAAGGCCCAGGATTCCTAGCGAAAGCTGGGGAACAAAAGCTCCCCCTACAGAGGAGGAGAAGATACTTTTGCAGGCGGTACGGGTGCTGGCCGTTAAGGATTTGCTTTGGGTTCCAAGGTGAGCTTTGCTTTAAAAAAAAAAAAACATTGAAATATAATAGACTAATCCAACCTTTCTCAACCTTTTTACCCCAGAGGAACCCTTGAAATCATGTTCAGGTCTTCAGGAACCCCTACTAAAAGTCATTGGGGAAAAAAACACCCCTTATATTGGTGGTGAGTGGGAAGAATGCCCCCTTCTACAGTGGAGGTCACATAATAATGCATATCGGGTCTAGCCTACACCTCTGAGTGTGCACATATCTTCAGTCACATTAGCCCTTGTACACACGGTCGGAGATTCCGACGGAATGTGTCCTATCGGACCGTGTTGTCGGATAATCCGACTGTGTGTGGTCTGCATCGGACTGATTCCGTCGGAGTATCTGACGGACCAAGTTTTCCAACTTGTCCGTAAAATCGGACATACTACGATCATGTGTAGCCTACTCTGACGGACAAAGTGCCACGCATGCTCAGATCAAATTCCTAGACCAAAGCTATTGGCTACTAGCCTGAACGTAGTCCTGTCATAACGAAAAAACGTCATCACGTTATGTACAATCGGATTTTCCGACAACTTTGTCCGAAAGGTGTGTATGCAACAGTTTCGGACAAAATCTGTCGGACAAAATCCAACATATTTGGTTGTCAGAATGTCCGACCGTGTGTACAAGGGCTTAGAGAAGTGGTGTTGAGTCTCACATATTATCATTACTTATAGAGATATGCCAGGGTCCCATGGATGGAGGAGGTGGAATTGGGTGGTCAGAATGCTCGTTAGTAATGCAGCCAGCTCTGCCAAGTGGTGTTGGCCTCAAAACGAGTTAAAGATCATTAAAGCGGAGCTCCACCCGAATTACTACTCCTATGCCTATAGGATTGTCTTGTTATGTAATTGCTGGATATCCCCCTTACCTTGCTGCTGTCATCTTGTGTCTTTTTCGTTTTTTAAATTTCCTGGTCCTGGAGATTCCGGAAAGGGGCGGTGCGGCTGCGGATATAGGTGGGACTTCAGCGGCAGGTCTGCGCTTCCTGTTGGCCGCACTGTCTCCTGGGATAGTTTTTTCAATTTCCCAGGAGTCTGTGTGGCGCCCAGGCTCGAGTTCTCACGCGAGGAAGGAATAGTTGCCATCACAACGTGGCAGGACTTCCTAAGACGCCGCCCGTTGTGATGGCAACCTGAGTTGTTGTCAGCGCTCGAGTGGTTTAATCGGCGCATGCGCGAGATCGGAGATTATACTGGCGGTGCATGCTGGGACATTAGCAGCACAGTGTCCCGGAAGACAATGCCTGTGGGCTTTACAGATGCCCAGAGGCAAAATGGAAAACGTCAGGAGACGTTTTTTATAAAGTCTTTAGAATACCAAAAATGGCAGCAGGAGCATTAGAAAAAAAAAAGTAAGTAAAAAAATTAGAAAACGTACTTCTTGCAATTAACCCTAAAAAAAAAAAAACGGCGGTGGAACCCCGCTTTAAATGGAAAGGGGCAATTAGCCAAAGCTCAATGAACCCCTGACAACATCTGGAGAGGAGCCCTGGTTGAGAATAGCTGGCCTGATTTTAGGACTAAATAATCCTGAGGTGGTGACCCAACAGGAGGACATCTCAAAACATTTTTTTTTTCTCTTCCTAAATTAGTAGTATTATAGAACTGAACAGAAAAGTGGCCATTTACCCCTTTTTACAAAGGCATCGAGGCCAGATCAAATTCAGGTGATCTGTTTTATGGAGTTTGCATTCTCTCCCTGTACTAGCATAGATTTAAGGTGGTCTGTCTGCTCCAAACGTATCATTTTAAAATCATTGGCACCAGGGGGCAGGCTGAGGGGTAAGCAGGAGAGGTGGCCGCCGTGGGCACACAGAACAAGAATGCTATGCTATGGCGCTGAAGGGATTCACAGCTGGTGGGGCACACCTTGGCCTTTTCACATTGGGTACTACAGGATCCAGTGCCACCCCCAAGATGTATGAGCATAGTTGTCATTCCTACTGGCATAAATCCCCCCCCCCCTCCCATCACCCTTCCTAACACAAATCACCCCTCCTAAATCCCCCTAAATTACCCTTCCTAGCACCCCCTCCCAAATCACCACCAGCACAAATCCCACCCCCCACAGAAATTTTCCTTACTAGAAAAATCTCACCCCTCACCAACCCCAGAATCCCCCTCTTCCAGCACAATTTCCCCCCAATCTCCCCTCCTAGCACATATCTCCCCCTCCCTCATAATCCCTACCAGCACAAGTCCTAAGAAAAAAATCCTCCCTCCCCTCCTAGCTCTGCCCCCCCCCCAATCTCCCCACAGTACAAATCCCCCCCCCACAATTTTTCCTTCTAGAGCAAATCTTACCCCCCCCCCCCCCCCCAAAATTCCTCTTCACCAATCCCCCTCTACTAGCACAAATTTCAATTTCCTACCACATATCCCCCAAAACCCCTCCTCCTATCACTAATCCACTCCCCCCCCCCCCCACCCCACTAGCACAAATGCTGTCATCTCCAGCAGGAATATATGCTACTCTGACCCCCCCCCCCCATCCAGTTGTGTACCCAGTTTATGGTCTCCTCCCTCACATACAATGCTGTAGATGTCCGTGGGATGTTCTTCCTCCCAGGCTCCTCCTTTTCTTGACACCTCACAGTTCAGGAGGAGCCTGGGGGAAGCTGCTTTTAAAACTTATGACGGGCAGCCAGCAGGGGGAGGTGTGGGGGTATGGGATCGCGGCCTCAGAGACTCACAGTAGGGATCGCAGTAGCTGATGTGACAGCCCTGATCCAGGAGCATGGCAGTGACAGGAGGAAGAACCTGGAGGGGAGAGAGAGCACAGCCTGAACCTCCTCCCAGCTCTCTCCAGATTGGGCTTTGTCACTTCTCCATGCTGACAGTGGTAGTAAAGCTGCTGTCAACACTTCTATCAGATTGTAGTAGCAGCAACACTTCACAGGACCTCCCACCCCCCCAGCCTCTCATGGCACCACCGTGCCCAGGGCACCGTGCCCTTCTGCCCATCCCTAGTCCTGGCATTTATTGTCACTATAAATTTCTTTGCTATTTCGTGCTTGTTTGTATTCAAAAAGCTCCATGGTAAGTACTAGTGGCTGAGCACCAAATGCAAATGAAGTGTTGGCTCTTGTGCAGTACAGTGGTGATTCCTGCTGTGATGAAGACATTTCTATATCAAGGTTTTAGGGCCACGAACATTTCATTCATCAAAAGGAAGCACCTGGTTTGTGTTCTTTGAGTCTCCCAAAGCTCCCTCAACATGGGGACCAAAAATGTGTGCCGAAATGTGCTTTCAGTATTGCGTTTGCACTCCATTTGTCAAAATCACCCACAGCAGTGCCTGCAGCACTTGGCTGGGTTTGTAGCTGCAGCAGATACTGGCGGATAGGGAGTCAGCATTGGATAAGCACTGGGAACACTGCACTGTAATGCTTAGGTATTATAGATCTGAGCTGGCCAATAATAAAACCATTGATCAACCTCCAGAGACTAATTTACAGTTGCATAGGGGACTATCCCTGTAGTCTTAATTTAACCACTTAACCACCCGGACCATTTGGCTGGCCAAAGACCAAAGCACTTTTTTGCGATTAGGCTCTGACAATTGCGCGGTCGTGCAATGTGGCTCCTAAACAAAATTGACGTCCTCTTTTTCCCACAAATAGAGGTTTCTTTTGGTGGTATTTGATCACCTCTGTGGTTTTTATTTTTTCCTCTATAAACTGTGAGGGGGTTCGCTCGGTAGCGGGTGTGTGTGACCCCCTGGATGGGTTCACAACACAAAGTCAGGCACAGCAGACAGCGGTGTAGGTGCAAAAAACAAAAGGTCCGGTTTATTTAGGCTACATGCAGTGATACATATAACAGCCAAACAAAATAAAACAAGAAAATAAATCCTGGTCAGCTTGACCTCTAACTACACACGTAGACTCCCTGTCTAACAACTGGGTGCAGCCTTGTGCTGCCCCAGTCCCTATCTCTATTGTAGGGGTTTGCCACACAGGCGTTAACTCACCGCACAGAACAGATCTCAGACTCCCCAGTCTATACACACAAAACTGGTTCCAGGATGGAGCATCTCCCTATGCATGCTGGGGTTTTTTGTAGAGGTCTTAATGAGCCCACTTACTACAGCTGGGCTCATTAACTCTTCCCCTCTAATTGTAAAAGTCTGCATAAAGCCTGAATCTAGGACACACATATTTCCCATCCTGAATACAACCAGGTGATTTTACCTGCGTGCTGCCACATACCCCCCCCCCTCTTGTTTCAACCTTGGGGTTGTAACACAAGCAGCCAGACACGCATGTATCCGAGAGAAAGCATCCACATTCCCCATTTTAACACCAGGGCGATGCTTAACTGTAAAGTTAAATTCCTGTAGGGCCAGGAACCACCTATTTACCCTTCTATTGGTCTCCTTGTTTTGAGCCATCCACTTTAAAGGAGCGTGATCAGTCACCAGGTCAAAGTGCCTACCTAGCAGGTAGTACCGAAGGGAATCTAGAGCCCACTTCACTGCTAAACATTCCTTCTCAATCGTGGAGTAATTTACCTCATGGGACTTCAACTTCCTGCTGAGGTAAATGACTGGGTGCTCTTCCCCGTTCCAGACCTGGGATAACACTGCTCCTAACCCAACGTCTGATGCATCAGTTTGTACAACAAAGTCCTTAGAGAAGTCTGGTGAGTACAACACTGGCTGGCTACATAAGGCTGTTTTTAAGGACTGAAATGCTTCCTCAGCCTCTGGGGACCATTTAACCATAACCGACTCTTTCCCTTTTGTCAGGTTGGTGAGGGGCACAGCCTGAGAAGCAAAATGGGGAATGAATCGTCGATAATAGCCAGCGATTCCCAGAAAGGCTCGTACCTGTTTCTTGCTGTTGGGACGTGGCCAACTCTGTATGGCCTCGACTTTATTGACTTGGGGTTTTATCACCCCCCTCCCAATAGTGTACCCAAGATATTTGGCCTCCTCCTGTCCAATAGTACACTTCTTTGGATTGGCCGTAAACACAGCTTCCCGGATAGAGTCTAGGACTGCTTGTACTTTTGGCAAATGTGAGACCCAGTCTGTGCTATGGATAATCACATCATCCAGGTAAGCTGCAGCATATTTATGATGGGGCCTCAGAATCTTATCCATTTTCCGCTGGAATGTTGCCGGTGCATTCTGTAACCCAAACGGCATTCTCTTATATTGGAATGCCCCATCTGGGGTTACAAACGCAGTTTTCTCCTTGGCCGACTCGGCCAGGGGAATTTGCCAATACCCTTTGGTGAGATCAAGAGTTGTCATATATCGGGCTGTTCCCAGCCGGTCAACCAACTCATCTATACGTGGCATGGGGTAGGTGTCAAATTTTGTAACTTTATTTAATTGTCTAAAATCGTTACAAAACCGCCAGCTCCCATCAGGTTTGGGCACTAGTACGATAGGACTGGACCAGTCACTCTGGGACTCCTCTATCACACCCAATTCCAGCATCCTTTGAACCTCCCCACGTATTGCCTCCCATCGGGCCTCTGGTATTCTATAAGGTTTTAGTTTTACCCTTTCTCCTGGCGGGGTGATAATGTCATGCTCTACGCCAGATGTTTGTCCCGGAAGCTCAGAGAAAATCTCTTTGTTACGAAGTACAAACTCTTTAACCTCCTGTTGTTGGGGTTTCGATAAGGTGCTTGCTATTCCAACCTCAGGAACTAAGCAATCAGGCTGTACTTGTGACAAAGTCTCTGCGACTAGGGATTCCCTATCCCTCCAGGCTTTCAGCAGATTGACGTGATAGATCTGCTCCGGCTTTCGCCTTCCTGGCTGTCTAACCCTGTAGTTCACCTCACTAATTTTTTCAATTACTTCATATGGACCTTGCCATTTGGCCAGAAATTTGCTTTCAACCGTAGGGACTAGCACCAAGACCCTATCCCCCCGGGGAAAAAGTACGTGTCTTGGCCCCACGGTTGTACACTCTCTGCTGTGCTAACTGCGCTTGGGTTAAATGTTCCTTTACAATTGGCATTACCTGTGCAATTCTATCTTGCATCAGGGCGACATGCTCAATCACACTCCTGTGAGGAGAACTCTCATTTTCCCAAGTTTCCTTGGCGATATCCAGCAGCCCTCTTGGGTGTCTCCCATAGGGCAACTCGAAGGGTGAGAAACCCGTAGAGGATTGGGGTACCTCCCTAATGGCAAACATCAGATAGGGTATTAGACAGTCCCAATTCTTTCCATCTCTATCCACCACCTTCTTTAACATTTGTTTTAGGGTTTTGTTGAATCTTTCAACCAACCCATCTGTTTGGGGGTGATACACAGATGTACGCAATTGCTTCACTTTGTACAACTTGCATAATTCTTTCATAACCCGGGACATAAAGGGTGTACCTTGGTCCGTAAGCAGTTCCTTACAAATACCCACGCGGCTAAAAACAAGGGATAGCTCTTTGGCTATGGTTTTGGCCGAGGTATTTCGGAGAGGAATTGCTTCCGGATAACGGGTGGCATAGTCCAATATAACCAAAATGTACTGATGCCCCCTAGCAGACTTCATTATCGGACCTACCAAATCCATTGCGATCCTCTCAAAGGGGACCTCAATGATAGGAAGAGGTACCAGTGGGTTATGGAAATGTGGCATAGGTGCCGACTTCTGACACACAGGGCAGGAGGAACAATAATTTTCTATTTCCTTCATGACCCCAGACCAATAGAATCTCTGCAATACCCTCTCTCTGGTTTTCTCTGTCCCCAGATGACCTCCCAGAATGTGTCCATGAGCCAATTCTAACACCAACTTCCTGTAAGGTTTGGGCACTACAAGTTGCTCAATGGTTTCTTCTGCCCTTTTAGCCACTCGATATAGCAGGTCCCTTTCCATAGTGAAGTAAGGATAAGGGCAAGTCTTATCTGGGTTCACTAACTCGCCATCTATTTTCACCACATTTTCCCGTGCCTTTATTAGGGTGGGGTCTTTTAACTGTTCTGTGGCAAAATTTTCCCTGTGAACCTCAAGATCCGAAAACTCCACAGACGGCATGTTTTCATCTGAGGATGTTGGCTCCTCCCCAGTTTCTCGAGTTTCCCCCGCCAATACCGACAAGGGAAATTCAGGAGAGTCCTCACCACTCCCAGAGGAATTCTGGTCATCTTCCTGGTTTATAGGGGCACCAATGGGGGCCTCAGGACAATCCCAGAGTTCCCAGAATTTTGGAAAATCCCTTCCCACAATAGCATCATGTGGTAACTGAGACACTAACCCCACCTGATGAGAGAGGTTACCTTTGGGGGTCTCAAAAAACACTGAAGTTACAGGATACTCTCGGGTGTCCCCATGCACACAAATAACAGCCACCCTGTTCTTCCCAGAGACCTCTGTAGTAACTAATTCAGCTTTTATCAATGTTACCAGGCTACCTGAATCTAGCAACACATCAACATGTCTACCATTAATACACATTTTACATAAATGTTTCTCAGGTCCCCGAATGGCAGTGCATGCAACTGTCGCAAACAGCGACTGACGTCTCTCCCTTATAAAGTCACATTGCATAGGCTCATCCACAACGGGGCAATTGGCTGCAATATGTCCCTCTTGCCGACAGCGGTAGCAAATAATCTTTTTCGCTGCCTCTTGCAGCATGGGCTTCCTGGGCTGCTCCCGCCAGACCTTAGGTAGAACTCCCACCCTCTCACTCTCTCCACCCTCACCCCTTGGAGTCATCTTACCCGCCACTGGGGATGATCTGGTCTTAGGGGGGAAAGTCCGTGAGTCCCTGGAAGAGGTGGTCAAGTTCTCTGTAGCCAAGTACCTCTCAACCAGATCCACAAGTTTATCTGCATTTTTTGGATCTCCATGGCTTACCCATTTTTGGATGGCAGTAGGAAGAGCTCTCAGGAAACGATCCATAACCACACGTTCCACAATGTTTGGTGCGGTCAAAATCTCGGGCTGCAGCCACTTCCTGCTCAGGTGAATGAGATCATACATTTGAGAACTGGGAGGTTTTCCAACCTGAAAAGTCCAGTTATGCACACGCTGAGCCCGGACTGCCAGGGTGACACTCAGCCGTGCCAATATTTCTGCTTTTAGCACCACATAGTCTTTTGCTTGGTCAGGCTCTAGGTCATAATAAGCTTTCTGCGATTCCCCAGTTAACAGAGGGGCCACCAGTCCAGCCCATTGCTCCTTAGGCCACTTTTCCCTTTCAGCAGTCCTTTCAAATGTGGTCAAAAACACCTCCGGATCATCCTCTCCAGTCATTTTTGTCAGTAAACGGCTCACACCAAAGGTTGCGGTATTATTGTACCCACTTGCTTCATTGGTCTGCGGACGTTGCTGTATCAATGTCTCTATTTGCTGTTGAAAATTCTGCTCTTGCTTCTGCAACAGGTCTATGAAGCGGGCTTCAGATCGCTGCTGGGCTTGTTGCTGAGCTTCCAAACTCTGCTGCAAAGTTGCATTTGTCTGCTGCTGATTTGCATTTGCCTGCTGCTGGGCTTGTTGTTGAGCTGCAAGGCTCTTTTGTAAAGCTGCATTTGTTTGCTGCTGATTTGCATTTGCTTGCTGCTGGTTTGCATTTGCGAGAGCCAGCTGTCTCAGTATCTCTTCCATGCTGGCCTTAACAAAAAAAAAAAAAAAACTGCCAAAATTCTCCACCAAGTGTGAGGGGGTTCGCTCGGTAGCGGGTGTGTGTGACCCCCTGGATGGGTTCACAACACAAAGTCAGGCACAGCAGACAGCGGTGTAGGTGCAAAAAACAAAAGGTCCGGTTTATTTAGGCTACATGCAGTGATACATAAACAGCCAAACAAAATAAAACAAGAAAATAAATCCTGGTCAGCTTGACCTCTAACTACACACGTAGACTCCCTGTCTAACAACTGGGTGCAGCCTTGTGCTGCCCCAGTCCCTGTCTCTATTGTAGGGGTTTGCCACACAGGCGTTATCTCACCGCACAGAACAGATCTCAGACTCCCCAGTCTATACACACAAAACTGGTTCCAGGATGGAGCATCTCCCTATGCATGCTGGGGTTTTTTGTAGAGGTCTTAATGAGCCCACTTACTACAGCTGGGCTCATTAACTCTTCCCCTCTAATTGTAAAAGTCTGCATAAAGCCTGAATCTAGGACACACATATTTCCCATCCTGAATACAACCAGGTGATTTTACCTGCGTGCTGCCACAAAACAAATAAAATAGCGGCAATTTAGAAAAAAACACATTTTTTTTTACTTTTTGCTATAATAAATATCCCCCAAAAATATATAAAACATTTTTTTTCCTCAGTTTAGGCCGATATGTTTTCTTCTACATATTTTTGGTAAAAAAAATTCGCAATAAGCGTTTATTGATTGGTTTGCGCAAAATTTATAGCGTCTACAAAATGGGGGATAGTTTATGGCATTTTTATTGATCTTTTTTTTTTTATTCACTAGTAATGGTGGCGGTCAGTGATTTTTTTTTTATCGTGACTGCGACATTATGGCGGACACATCGGACACTTTTAGCGTGATTTTGGGACCATTCACATTTATACAGCGATCAGTGCAATTAAAAATTTATTGATTACTGTGTAAATGTGACTGGCAGTGAAGGGGTTAACCACTAGGTGGCGCTGTAGGGGTTAAGTGTGTCCTAGGGAGTGATTCTAACTGTGGGGAGGAGGGGCTGTGTGTGACATGCCACTGATCACTGCTCCCGATTACAGGGAGCAGAGATCAGTGACAGTGTCATTAGGCAGAACGGGGAGATGCTTGTTTACATGAGCATCTCCCCGTTCTTCCACACCATGAGACGATCGCGGGTACCCCCCCGGGGACATCGAGTCCACGGGACCCGTGATCACGCCCGTAAGCCACCTCTTAAGGCACCCAAGCAGGTGTGCTCCCAACCTCCGGTTCTGTGTGTCCATTCACGCACAGAGCCATGACTCAGCCCCACCCCCTCAATCTCCTGATTGGCTCGCTGACTATGATTGACAGCAGTGAGAGCCAATGGCTTCTGCTGCTGCCAAAAGCCAATCAGAAGGGCAAGTCCCCAGAAAGACAAGGCTCTCGTGGACATCGCTGGATCGAGATGGGGCTTAGGTAAGTATTAGGGGGGGCTGCTTCACTGAAGGTTTTTTTACCTTGTGCTTTTACAACATCTTTAAGGGCAGAGGAGGGATCTGGGGTCTAATAGACCCCAGATATCTCAATAAAGAGTACTGATTGTATTATATTGCTTGTGATAACAATAAAAGTGATCAAAAACTTTTTTTAAAGCAAAAGTGTAAAAATAAAAAATAAACATAAAAAAATGTAACGTCATCCCGTGCTCGCTTGCAAAGGCAGTCGCACAAACGCAAACTGTGATCATATCACTGTGAATGTCCGATCGTGGGCAGTAATTCCAGCACCAGACCTCCTGTAAATCTAAAGTGGTAACCTGTAAAGGCTTTTAAAGCGTCGCCTATGGATAGTAAAATTTGCGTAATTTGTCACCCTTGCATGGGAATGTGCAATTTTAAAGTGTGACGTGTTGGGTATCTATTTACTTGGCGTAACATTATCTTTTACATTTTACCTAACAATTGGGTATTATATTGTGTTTTTGTGCATTAAAATTCAAAAACGGTATGCTTTTTCCCCAAAAAAATTGCGTTTGAAAAACTGTTTCCCAAATACTTTGTGGCATAAAAAAATTCCACCACCCACCAGTTTATTCTCTAGGGCAGTGATGGCGAACCTTGGCACCCCAGATGTTTTGGAACTTCATTTCCCATGATGCTCCACCACACTGAAGAGTGCATGAGCAGCATGGGAAATGTAGTTCCAAAACATCTGGGGTGCCAAGGTTCGCCATCACTGCTCTAGGGCCTCTGCTTTAAAAAAACATATAATTTTTGGGAGTTCCAAGTAATTTTTTAGCAAAAATTACTGATTGTTACATGTAAACAAAAAGTGTCAGAAAAAGGCGTGGAGCTCAAGTGGTTAACTTGCTGCCCACGTCAGGACAAGCTTTCAAGAGACATTACTTTATCACCAGGTTTACCGGTACTTTAAATAAGGATCTACACATCAGATTAGGGGGTCCCTGCACACTGGGCATAAAAAATTCTGCCTATACCGGCGTTTTTCTTTTTTTTTTCTTCAGTATGTAGAAGCAGCTCAATGTTAGCCTATATGTCAATGTACATTAGGGAATTCACAGGCATATTTTCACAGGAACATTTGGAGACAAAAAAACCTTCAGAATCGCGTTTTTGAAAGGCACTTTCGGGCAAAAAAAAGTGTAGCTGCTGATTTTTAATAAACAGACACTCACCTGTCCCACGGCCGCCCGATACCTCGCTCCTCTCCCCCGCCTCTCTGCAGCGCCGGCATTGTAAGTGCGGGCGCCCGGCTGTGACAGCTTGTGGCTTCACAGCCGCGTGCGCACTGCGCTGCGCTCTCCTAATGGCCAGGCAATCTTCTGAGACCTGTGAAGTGTCCCAAAAGATTGCAAAGAGGGAGAAGTCGCCTACGCGGCCAAGGGACAGAAGGAGGAAGTGGGACATTAAGGCTACATTCACACCTATGCATTTTTTGTGCTTTTTGCATTTTGCAGATTTGCACTACAGATCATGTTTGCATAGGTGTGAATCCAGCCTAAGTACCTGTCAAAGCCAGATACCCACTCCCCCCCCCCCCCCCAAAAAAAATGACATGCCACATGTGGCATGTAAAGCCCCATACACAATATCAGATTTTCTGCTGATTTTTGTCTTCAGATTTACCAAAACCGTATAGTGCAAGGGCCTGCCTGATTGCATACAAATTGAAACTCCTAAGGTTTGATCTCATATTATATGGTTTTGGTAGATCTGAAGACAAAAGTCATCAGAAAATCTGATAGTGTGTATGGGGCTTAAAGAGGGATTCCACCAAAAAAAAAAATATTAAAAGCCAGCAGCTATAAATACTACAGCTGCTGACTTTTAATAAATCGACACTCACCTGTCCCGGGTTCCAGCAATGCCGGCAGCCGAGGCCGATCGATCGCTCGGCTCTCGGCTGCTGCCGCCACCATTCTAGGTGAGGGAATCAGGAAGTGAAGCGAATCGGCTTCACTTCCCGGTTCCCTACTGCGCATGCGCGAGCCGTCGCCGCGCAATAGGAAATCTCCGCGCTGTCACTGGGACCCGTGTGTGTCCCAGCAGACAGCGCAGGAAATGGCGTAGACTCCCACGGGAGTCTATGCCCGGAAGTGGGTGTAAATACCTGTCTTTGACAGGTATCTCCACCCCCCTGAAAGGTGTCAATTGTGACACCGGAGGGGGGGAGGGATCCGATCAGCGGAGGTTCCACTTTAGGGTGGAATCCCGCTTTAAGGGGGGCGAGGAATGCTTAAAGCGGAAGTTGCATTTTGGGTGGAAACACTAAACCTTTTTTCTCACACTTGATGTTTACAAGTTAAAATCATTATTTTTTTGCTAGAAAACTACTTAGAACCCCCAAACATTATATATATATATATATATATATATATATATATATATATATATTTTTTTTTTAGCAGAGACCCTACAGAATAAACTAGCGGTTGCGCAATATTTTATGTCACACTGTATTTACAGAGCGGTCTTTCAAACGCAGTGTTTTTGGAAAAAACACACTTTAATTCATTAATAAAAAATTAAACAGTAAAGCCCATTTTTTTTTTTTTTTTTTTTTGTATAATGTGAAAGATGATGTTGCACCACGAGAATCGTGATCTTTATTCTAAGCAATAAAATCATGATCCTGATTTTGGTCAGAATCGTGCAGCTCTAGAATTCGGCTAATGCTGGATTTACAGAATTTCCTGGATTAGTGATTTTTATATATTTTTGGGATTCTAAAACTTTCTTCTGGTGAAAGATTACAAAACTGTTTGTAGAGTCTTGGGGAGACATGCCTAAAATTTTAAGAAAATTATAAGATCTGAACTGTGCATAGCTCTGAGTGTTTTTATTACCTGTATTGTTTCAGACGTGGCGGTGACATCATAATCATAGGACTGGAGAAGGAGTGTGGAGGACAGAGAGGACGGGTGATCGCTGTATTGCAGCCGGGGGATCTGGCAAAAGACGGGTAAGACACTTCAGCCGTAAAACAGAATTAAAAATAAATGGAATTAAACTGCCTGAAGAGCTTCTTGGAAGGCGATTTTGCCTTGGTTACAAAAGATGGCACCGTAATCCCATCAGGCCTGACCCATTGCAAATTCTGTTCCATGACATTCCCACCTTGATCACATCCTATACATTTGCATACCCCAAATCTCTTAAACACGGCAAAAAGCCTAACTCCGTGTCTTTGGAAGCAGGCCTGGTGTCATTCATTACTAGATTGGAAATAAACAAGTAGAGGTCATTAAAGTGATCATAACCTCTTGGTGCCGACAGTACGCAAATACGTGGCCTCTCGGTGGGTGGGCCTTGACGCTGAGCGGCCACATATTTGTGTAACCAAATGTAAATACAGTTGTGTGTAGAGCGCGCGTCTTGTGCGCTCCTGACACAGTTACGGGAGGATTTACTGTGTTGATGAGGAAATCGAGCGATTTTCTTTCTTTCCACCCGCGATGGAAGGAAAGAAAATCGAATCCTCTATGGGGTGCTTAAAGCAGAACTTTACCCATAACAACTTTAAAAAAAGAATGTTTGTTTTTAGCAAGGAACATACATTCCAAAATAATAAATTGCTACCAAAATTAGTATGTGCTGTAAATTGCCTCCAGCATTGTTCTTGTTTCTTCTTGCTGCAGGCTGCCATTTTGCTGAAGCCCGGATCTCCTGAGCAGCGGTAGATCATAAAACGGAACTAAACCCATCGATTTAATAGTTTCAAAACAGTTACGTTCCTTGACTACCGGTATTGCTAAGACCCCTTTCACATGCTTTTCAGGCGCTCATGCCTCCCCAGTGTGTATACACCGCTCCCAAAACGCCTTGCCCATTGAAATGAATGCAAAGCACTTCGGCAGCGCCGCAACACGGGTGCTTTTAACCCTTTCTTCGGCCGCTAGCAGGGGTTAGAAGTACCCGGCTAGTGGCCGAAAAAAAGTGCCGCTATACCACCCCTCCCCCTCCCGCCTGCTTGCCTGAGAAACAATCTGACAGTGCATCCATAAAGAGGACTTGTCATCCTTATTTCTATTAGAAGGGATGTTTACATTCCTTGTAATAGGAATAAAAGTGATCAAAAAAATAATAAATAAAAGGCATAGTGTAAAATATTTAAAAAAAAATGTTTAAAGTGCCTCCATCCCTCCGTGTTTGTGTGGAGATGCAAACACATACATAAGTTGCGCATGCATATGTAAACGGTATTCGCACCACACATATGAGATATCGCTGCAGACGCTGGAACAAGAGGAATAATTCTAGCATGAGACCTCCTGTATAACTCTAAACGGGTAACCTGTAAAGGCACTTAAATCGCCGCCTACGGAGATTTTTAAGTACTCCAGTTTGTCGCCATTCCACGAGCGTGCGCAGTTTTAAAGCATGACGTGTTGGGTATCTATTTACTCAGTGTAACATGATCTTATGCCACGTACACACTATCGAAATTCTCTTCGGAAAAAGCTCTGATGGTTTTTCCGTCGGAATTCCAACGGAATTCCGCTCAAACTGTCTTGCCTACACACCGTCACACCAAATTCTGACCGCCAAGAACATGGGGATGTAAAACACGTACGACGGGACTATAAAAAGGAAGTTCAATACCCAGTAGCCAATAGCTTCCATCTCATAGCTGAATCTGAGCACGCGTGAGCTTTTGCGCTTCGGAATTGCATACACACGATCGGAATTTCCGATAGAAAGTTTTTCCATCGGGAAAATTGAGAACATGCTATCAAATTTTTGCTGGCGGGAATTCGGACAGCTAAATTCCGATGGAGCATACACCCGGTCGAATTTTCCGATGAAAAGCTCTCATCTGTCTTTTGCTGGCCGAAATTCTGATCGTGGCATTACACATTATACAAAAAAATTAAAAATGGGGTAAATATTGTGTTTTGTTTTTGTTTTTCAATTCACTAAAGTGTATTTTGTCCCAAAAGATTGCGTTTGCAAAACTCCTGCGCAAATAACATTTGATTTAAAAAAAAAAAAAATCACCATTTTATTCCGTAGAGTAATGTGCATGGACATACTGATTTAAACTTGTAAACAAAAAGTGCCAGAAGTGGTTAAAGGGTAACTCCACTTTCATGGGGAAAATAAATATCTAATAAAGAAAAAATAATATAGCGTATATAATTGCGACATTAATCATATTATGATTAAATGTTCTTAAAAATGACCTTTCCATTTCAATCTACAGCCACTGTAATTTTCTGAGAATGCAATATGGCCACCTGGAGTTGGTCTGTACACAGAGTGTGTACTGACCACTCCCCAGAAACCATTTCCTGCTTGTGTGATTGGCTCACCAATTTTCCCAGAAGTCTGCCTAAGATACAAGTCAGATTTCAGGCATCCCCTGCAACAAAAATGTCATGTTTGGAGATATACCTTCAATAGGAGCACATCTAAAGCAGTGGTTCTCAACCCTTCTAGTGCTGTGACCCCTTGATAATATTTCCCGAAGTTGTGGGGACCCCTAACAATAAAATTATTTTCATAGCGTGGGTTGTCAGCACCCAAGGCAAGACAAGTAATTTGGGCTCCTGACCCACGAACATTGAGTCCCTTCCACTCGTACAGTATTAAAACCCCTTATGGTACATTTTGGGTTATACCCCTCTTTCTCTTTGTTCTCCTTTCTTTCACTTTTATCTCTCTCTATCCTAATTTCTTTTTTTTTTTTTTTCCCATCCCTCTCTCTAGCCATCTTTCTTGTTCTTTCTCTTATTCCTTGTTTCCCTTTTTCTTTGTTCCTCTCCCTTCCATGTATTTGTATTCCTTCTCTTACTCCTTGGTGGGGGGAATGGGATGAGTGTCAGTGCTGGCGGGGAGTTGGGATGAGTGTCAGTGCTGGCGGAGAGTTGGGATGAGTGGCAGTGCTGGCGGGGAGTTGGGATGAGTGGCAGTGCTGGCGGGGAGTTGGGATGAGTGTCAGTGCTGGCGGAGAGTTGGGATGAGTGGCAGTGCTGGCGGGGAGTTGGGATGAGTGGCAGTGCTGGCGGAGAGTTGGGATGAGTGGCAGTGCTGGCGGGGAGTTGGGATGAGTGGCAGTGCTGGCGGGGAGTTGGGATGAGTGGCAGTGCTGGCGGGGAGTTGGGATGAGTGGGCAGTGCTGGCGGGGAGTTGGGATGAGTGGGCAGTGCTGGCGGGGAGTTGGGATGAGTGGGCAGTGCTGGCGGGGAGTTGGGATGAGTGGGCAGTGCTGGCGGGGAGTTGGGATGAGTGGCAGTGCTGGCGGGGAGTTGGGATGAGTGGGCAGTGCTGGCGGGGAGTTGGGATGAGTGGGCAGTGCTGGCGGGGAGTTGGGATGAGTGGGCAGTGCTGGCGGGGAGTTGGGATGAGTGGGCAGTGCTGGCGGGGAGTTGGGATGAGTGGGCAGTGCTGGCGGGGAGTTGGGATGAGTGGGCAGTGCTGGCGGGGAGTTGGGATGAGTGGGCAGTGCTGGCGGGGAGTTGGGATGAGTGGGCAGTGCTGGCGGGGAGTTGGGATGAGTGGGCAGTGCTGGCGGGGAGTTGGGATGAGTGGCAGTGCTGGCGGGGAGTTGGGATGAGTGGCAGTGCTGGCGGGGAGTTGGAATGAGTGGCAGTGCTGGCGGGGAGTTGGGATGAGTGGCAGTGCTGGCGGAGAGTTGGGATGAGTGGCAGTGCTGGCAGGGAGTTGGGATGAGTGGCAGTGCTGGGGAAGAGTTCTGATCGGCCAACCTGGGTGCTCTTGATCAAGGTCATCTGCTGATCTGAGAACTGTAGTGGGGACTTTTAATGGCAACTCTAATCACAGGTAGTGTTACTCACTATGTCTCCAGCTTCGCAGTGTCTCGCAGCAGTGACCCCTATGCTGAAATCAGGAGATAGGGTCTCCTCCAGCCTCTCCCACTTCACATTCCTCACCAGTCAGCTGACCTCTAGTCTCTGCTTCCCACCAATGCTGGAACTGAATAGGCAACTGCCAAAAGGCTAAATGGGTGGCCACGGGCTCCAGGGACAGCCCTGCTGGGCAGCTGCGAAAAGGTTGAGAGAGAGGTGCGGGCTTCAGTAACAGCCCAGGATTTGGTGACCCCTGGCAAATCGCCATTTGACCCCCGAGGGGGATTCCGGCCTCCAGTTTGAGAACCACTAATCTAAAGGGATGCAGGCCCAGAATATTTCCTAATTAGTGCTCTGCAGCTGCACAGCTGACAGTTAATTATGAAACCACGCCCATTAGACCCACTAAGCACAGAGGCACAGACAAACACACATTGGATTACTTCAGAATAACAAAAGTTAGGAATCTGCAACAAAGCTTGTTATACTCCTTGCAACGTACATTGATCACCCAGAGAGGAATGTTTATTTTCTCAACAAAAGTGGAGTTACGCTTTAAGAAGAATACACTAGCGATCAGTGTGAAAATAATACTTCTTCATAGTTCAGTTTGCACTGCTGCTGTTTTGTTACATAGTTAGTCAGGTTGAAAAAAGACACAAGTCCATCCAGTTCAACCATAAAAAATAAATAAAATAAAAAATATCATACAATCCCATATACACAACCCTATACCCACAGTTGATCCAGAGGAAGGCGAAACCGTCAGTACCCAGTTATATTATGTACATTTAGGAAAGAATCCTGGCCTTTCTGAAAGCAATATACTGAGTTTGCCAGAACCACCTCTGGCGGGAGTCTATTCCACATTTTTTTCACAGCTCTTACTGTAAAGAAACCTTTCTGTATTTGGAGATTAAATCTTTTTTCCTCTAGACGTAAAGAGTACCCCCTTGTCCTCAGTGTTTGACCGTAAAGTGAATAACTCAACACCAAGTTCACTATATGGACCCCTTAATCTCTTCTTCTCAGGAGGGAATAAATTCAGTTCCTCTAACCTTTCCTCATAGCTGAGTTCCTCCATGCCTCTTATCAGTTTGGTTGTCTTTCTCTGCACTTTCTCCAGTTCCTGTATATCCTTTTTGAAAACTGGAGCCCAAAACTGAACTGCATATTCCAGATGAAGTCTTACTAATGATTTGAACAGGGGCAAAGTTATATCTCTCTCTCTGGAGTCCATACCTCTCCTAATACAAGAAAGGACTTTGCTCGCTTTGGAAACCACAGCTTGGCATTGCATTTTATTATTGAGCTTATGATCTACCAAAACCCCCAGATCCTTCTCCACCATTGATTCCCCCAGATCCTTCTCAACCATTGATTCCTTCAGATCCTTCTCCACCATTGATTCACCCAGATCCTTCTCCAACGTTGATTCACTCAGATCCTTCTCCACCATTGATTCCCCCAGATCCTTCTCCACCATTGATTCCCCCAGATCCCTCTCCACCATGTATTCTCCCAGATCCCTCTCCACCATGGATTCCCCCAGATCCTTCTCCACCATGGATTCCCCCAGATCCTTCTCCACCATGGATTTCCCCCGGATCCTTCTCCACCATGGATTCCCCCCATATCCTTCTCCACCATGGATTCCCCCCATATCCTTCTCCACCATGGATTCTTCCCAGATCCTTCTCCACCATGGATTCCCCCCAGATCCTTCTCCACCATGGATTCCCCCCAGATCCTTCTCCACCATGGATTCCCCCCAGATCCTTCTCCACCATGGATTCCCCCCAGATCCTTCTCCACCATGGATTCCCCCCATATCCTTCTCCACCATGGATTCTTCCCAGATCCTTCTCCACCATGGATTCCCCCCAGATCCTTCTCCACCATGGATTCCCCCCAGATCCTTCTCCACCATGGATTCCCCCCAGATCCTTCTCCACCATGGATTCCCCCCAGATCCTTCTCCACCATGGATTCCCCCCAGATCCTTCTCCACCATGGATTCCCCCCAGATCCTTCTCCACCATGGATTCCCCCCAGATCCTTCTCCACCATGGATTCCCCCAGATCCTTCTCCACCATTGATTCCCCCCAGATCCTTCTCCACCATGGATTCCCCCCAGATCCTTCTCCACCATGGATTCCCCCCAGATCCTTCTCCACCATGGATTCCCCCCAGATCCTTCTCCACCATGGATTCCCCCCAGATCCTTCTCCACCATGGATTCCCCCCAGATCCTTCTCCACCATGGATTCCCCCCAGATCCTTCTCCACCATGGATTCCCCCAGATCCTTCTGGGGGAGTGCATAACTTTATATTTATCAACATTAAACGTCATTTGCCACATAGTCACCCAATTAGACAGAGCATTTAGGTCAGCTTGTAAGTTGGAGACATCCTGTAAGGACGTTATTCCACTGCATAGCTTGGTGTCATCTGCAAAGACAGAAATGTTACTTTTAATCCCAGACCCGATATCATTTATAAAGATATTAAAAAGTAAGGGTCCCAACACTTAACCTTGGGGTACACCACTGATAACCTTACACCATTCAGAGTAAGAATCATTTTGCTTTCTTTGCTGTAAACAGATATGTGATGGGTCTGTGCTCTGCCTTCCAGGGTCTGTATAGAAGCTGCTGTCGTGTCCAAGGATTCCGTGGTGTGCTGCCTGCAGAGTGACACCCTGGGCTGGATCCTGTCAGTCTGGAGAGGATGGGGGGCTGCAGAGTTTGACATTTTCTATAATTCAGCTGATGAACTCCGGAGACTGGAGACCTGCATGAGAAAGAGGAGATAGCACAGCGACGGTGATGTGAACTCGCATATGACGGCTTCCTCCGCTTTTCACATCTCTAATGAACCCCCCCAGTGGAGTTGTCATCCTGGATGAAGTCATAGGAACGGCGTGGAGGAAAGCGATCTCTATGAAGCCTTTAATGAAGCAAAAGTGAGGCTTGGAGGAAGAGCAAAGTATCAGGAGCCGTTTCTTCCAGCAGTCTTGTGGAACAGAAGATGCAATAACTGCAGCAGCATTTAAGGACAACACTAAATGCAGTATAAATGCAATATATAGGCGCAGAGCAGACAACTGCTAATGATGGAGGTAGGCAAATAAAGGTTGCCTGGTGGTAACTGTCCTCAGGGGTGTCCGGTATAGATTGGACAGTCTGATGTCCAAGAACTTAGAGTAATAGAGTATTTATTGTATGCACTAGCTGTGCTAGATTGCAAAGCTGTAAGATTTATGTACTGGTTTTGCAAACTGTAAAGCTGCAGAACATAAAGAACAATACTGTAAAGTCCCCGCCCAGGCCGTACCATACCCAGCAAGAGCTTCCATCTCGTCAGCTCTTCTCATTCTCTTCTCCCCCAGATCTGCAACTCCTGGCAGCTTGTAGAGCACTTTCAGCAACGACCTTTAATGTACATGTGCAAAGTGCTGCCGACTTCAGTGTTCCCAGATTCCTCTGGGAGAGTAGAAACCTCAGACTGCCACAATAAGGGCCCTTCACACCTATGCCCACGCACTAACATGCATTTCTATACTTTGATGCACTTTTTTTGTTTATTTGTTATGCAAAGGGTAGTAAAAAAAAAAAAACATAACGGTCCCCATTCACACGTGTGTGTTTTTGGAGCAGTAAAATGCAACTGCTGGCAAAATGAAAGATGAGATCTGAGCCGTTATGCCGACTGTCCGTGGAAAATACCGGAGTATGAACACTGCCATCGATTATAATGGCACAGATATGATCCTGCATTTTGCCTATAGCTGCATATATATTTAAAGCCCAACTCTGGGAAAAGCAGAGACAGACCCACTGCAAGGGTTAAATGCTTCCTTAGGACTGGGACAGAGGTCTTAACATTTTTGGTATGAGGGCCAAATCACAATCAAATCCCAAATCAACTTGAGTCCCCACTTACATCAATGACCCCATCAGAGGCCCCTATATATCAGAGTCCCCTTCAGAGTCCCCCCTTACCTCAGGGCCCCCTTCAGAGTCCCCCCTTACCTCAGGGCCCCCTTCAGAGTCCCCCCTTACCTCAGGGCCCCCTTCAGAGTCCCCCCTTACCTCAGGGCCCCCTTCAGAGTCCCCCCTTACCTCAGGGCCCCCTTCAGAGTCCCCCCTTACCTCAGGGCCCCCTTCAGAGTCCCCCCTTACCTCAGGGCCCCCTTCAGAGTCCCCCCTTACCTCAGGGCCCCCTTCAGAGTCCCCCCTTACCTCAGGGCCTCCTTCAGAGTCCCCCCTTACCTCAGGGCCCCCTTCAGAGTCCCCCCTTACCTCAGGGCCCCCTTCAGAGTCCCCCCTTACCTCAGGGCCCCCTTCAGAGTCCCCCCTTACATCAGGGCCCCCTTCAGAGTCCCCCCTTACATCAGGGCCCCCTTCAGAGTCCCCCCTTACACCAGGGCCCCCTTCAGAGTCCCCCCTTACACCAGGGCCCCCTTCAGAGTCCCCCCTTACACCAGGGCCCCCTTCAGAGTCCCCCCTTACACCAGGGTCCCCTTCAGAGTTCCCCCTTACACCAAGGTCCCCTCCACCATCCCCCCCTTACATCAGGGTCCCCTCCAGAGTCCCCCCCCCTTACATCAGGGTCCCCTCCAGAGTCCCCCCTCCCTTACATCAGGGTCCCCTCCAGAGTCCCCCCCCCTTACATCAGGGTCCCCTCCAGAGTCCCCCCCCCCTACATCAGGGTCCCCTCCAGAGTCCCCCCCTTACATCAGGGTCCCCTCCAGAGTCCCCCCCCCTTACATCAGGGTCCCCTCCAGAGTCCCCCCCCTTACATCAGGGTCCCCTCCAGAGTCCCCCCCCTTACATCAGGGTCCCCTCCAGAGTCCCCCCCCCCTTACATCAGGGTCCCCTCCAGAGTCCCCCCCCCCTTACATCAGGGTCCCCTCCAGAGTCCCCCCCCCCCTTACATCAGGGTCCCCTCCAGAGTCCCCCCCCCCCCTTACATCAGGGTCCCCTCCAGAGTCCCCCCCCCTTACATCAGGGTCCCCTCCAGAGTCCCCCCCCTTACATCAGGGTCCCCTCCAGAGTCCCCCCCCCCTTACATCAGGGTCCCCTCCAGAGTCCCCCTCCTTGTATCAGGGTCCCCTCCAGAGTCCCCCTCCTTGTATCAGGGTCCCCTCCAGAGTCCCCCCCTTACATCAGGGTCCCCTCCAGAGTCCCCCCCCCCTTACATCAGGGTCCCCTCCAGAGTCCCCCCCTTACAAAAAAGAAACTGGAGCCTTTAGTTTAGAACCACTTTATTGACATCAGGGGCTTCCGACCGCTGTTCAGGCTGTCTCCTGGCATCCTCCTTGCATCAGTGAGGATGACAATAGAGGACCTTAGAACACATATGTACAGGGCAGAAGAGGCGACAAGCACCAGTCATGCAGCAAGAAGGAGCCTGCAGGACTGGAGGATTGGGTAAGTAAACCCTTGGATTTAACCCTTGATGTGCAGGTCACTGGATTTTTACTTTTCTTCAAAGTTCAGCTTTGACGGCTCCAGAAAATCTGAGTAAAAAGCAGGGTGAGAAAAAAGGATTTTTTCATAATTAAAATGCGCTAAAAACACACAAATTCATGATGCGCTTGTTTTTGTGCATTTTTTCATACATTCCAGTGAGCTCATTTAACACATAGAAGCACTAAACTTTTACATATCCATACTTTTACATATTTACATGTGATACACATGTAAACCCAATCACTATATTCTCATATGATGTTTAACAGCTTAATGTCATTTCAATTTCAGTCTTTTTTTTAAATCTGCCGCATTTAAAAAATACCAGGTGATGGCGCCATGAAGGTCCTTGTTCAGGTATTCTCTGTTATAGGGTGACAATGCTCTGTACCTGGCTCACAGTTGCTCTCCTGCTACATGGGCTACCAGTGGAGACTATAAAGGGCTGTGTGTAGATATGGTTCCCCATCGTCCCCATTAGGAAGCCGGCGTTCTGACAAACTGTGGAACCCAGCAGAATATCCAACCAAGTCACTTCCTGTCATCTGCGCATGCGCAGTGCGTCAACGCTGACGTTAGGACACTGCATGTCAAATTCGTAGACCAACGGCCATGTTGCTTGGCCCTACGAAGCCACCCACCCAAGTCTTGGGTTTTGCGCTTATTTTTTAGGACTAAACGGAGCTTATATATTGAAATACTCTATTTTAAAATCCATCACACTATTTTCATGTTTAATTTTAAAAGCATCGGTGTTCTGGCAGATTAGCAAACCTGTCAGAGCTGCTGGATTTCCGCTGCTTTTAAAATTCAACATCAAAACCGTGTCACGGACTTCTAAATACTGTTTTGCACTATATAAGCTCAGTTTACTGGTAAAAACAACTGTGGAATGCAAGACTTGGGTGGGTGCAAAAAGATGTCCACTGCCGCCTTCTGGCAGCAGGCTCAGAACGATGGCGTGCGGGGTGTAGCAAGATGGTCGTCGGTCTACGAATTTTACATGCAGTGTCCTGACGTCAGCAATAACGCGCTACGCATGGGAAGAGGATGCGGTGCGCATGCACAGTGGTGTGAATTTCTGCAACAGCTGATTCCACGTCACAGGAAGTGACGTGGTTCGATATACTGCCTGGGTTCGACATTTTGTCACAACACCGGTTCTGAGAAATGATATGCAGCAGCCGACAGAGTAAGTGCATGTGCACGGGAAGTGGCTGTAATAAGAGTGTGAAGAGATCAGCAGCACTGGGATACAATCAAGGAAGCAAAAAAGGAGAAAACTGTTTTTTTTTTTTAAGAAAAGAGGTATTTTTATGGTAGTGCAGTTCTTTAATAAATTACAAGTTATCCAGCCATGGCCCATTCACACTGCTGCGCTAACTGCTTAATGGCATATGTTGACGCATGTTGCATTAAGACAAGTCATACATGTGATTGAGC
The DNA here is from genome assembly GCF_037356315.1 of Lithobates pipiens. Taxonomy (NCBI): domain Eukaryota; kingdom Metazoa; phylum Chordata; class Amphibia; order Anura; family Ranidae; genus Lithobates; species Lithobates pipiens. The sequence goes on along the minus strand of NW_027507892.1, from coordinate 556,035 downwards.
TGGCATTGCACCTGACTGCATAAAAAAAAATGGACATGCACCAGAAGGAAGAGGGGTGAAGATGGATCCGGCCACCAGCAGGGACAGCACGGGCTTCGTTTGCAGGTAAGTGCAACATAATGGGCTAGCACGTAACGCATACTAGCCCATTATGCTTTAAGGTGGAAGTAAACTCTTTTACAGAAAAAAAAAAAGTTTCCACCTACAAGGCAAAATCATAATGTGATATGTATGCAACAAAGCCCTCCAACGGCGCGCTTTCACATCTGCAACGGCTTCAATCTTCACCCGGTCTTCCTTCCGGTTTAGCGGACTCCTTCCGTCTGACTGGCCACATCGCAATGACGTCACTCCCGCGCATGTGCGCTGGAGTCTCAGCCACCATGGAGAAGGAAGTGTCACCAGCACATCAGGATCTCCAAAAATTGGGCCCAAATTTTTAATCGCATAGTATCAAAAAAATAAATAGAAGCAACGTTTCGGAGCCACTCAGGACCCCTTCATCAGGCATGTGACCTGCCTGATGAAGGGGTCCTGCCTGGCTCCGAAACGTTGCTTCTATTTTTTTTTTTTTGATACTATGTGATTAAAATTTTGGACCCAATTTTTGGGGATCCTGATGTGCTGGTTACACTTCCTTCTCATGATTAAGGATGAGCTCCGGCGCGTTCGCACACCCCACGTGCAGAGCCCGCCAGGAAAGTCGGCACTGCGCTGCGCTAATCACAGGCAGTGAGACATTTCCCGATCTCTGCAGCTGCACATTGGGACAATGTCTCACTGCCTGGGATTAGCACAGCGCAGTGCCGACTTCCTGGCAGGCTCTGCACGTGGGCTGTGCGAACGCGCCGGAGCTCATCCTTACTCATGATTGCAGTCGGTTCCAGCCATTGGTCATTTCAGCACCCAATTTAAGATACAGCCGTTTTGTGCAGGAACGTGTGCATTGGGAGTATTTCATTGGAGCCCCGGCCACGGCACACAGCTCTAAAAGAACGGCATGGGTATGCTGTTCCTTCAGAGCGCATATCGCTGGTGACATCACCAGCTGCTGCTCACTAGGCTATCCTCATTTTACTTACAGGTAAGCTTTTTTTATGAGAGAGTTTACTACCACTTTAATGAATGAATAGCACTGCGTCACATCAACGTGTGTAATGTGCATTACTGGACATTGAGGTAGTCATGAGTGTTATTGCACCACAACAGTGTGAATGGACCCTTAGGGCTTAGATCTGCTTTACCACATGCTAAGCTGCAACACATGGGTGTGAACTAATCGCATAGGAGTGAATGGGGCCCTAAAGCACCCCGGCGGTTAGTAGCAGCAGATAGTTTATCCCAAATAGTCACCCTTTGCTGATGTACAAATGTCTCTTCATTCAATAAATGGGATGAACAAGATGTTTTTTTTTGTTTTTTTTTTTTTAACTGACCACTGGCTTTTTTATACATGTATAATATTAATTATATAATAAAAAGATATTTGGTGGTTGTTGGGTTTGTAAATCATTTTACTTTACTTTGTGGGAGAGCATTTCATTATTGTATATACTCGTAATTAAATGTCGAAAAAAAAGAAAAGTGGCCACATCGCAAACATCAATACGAGCAAATATAAATGAATAAAAGCAGAAAAGCACACTTGCATTATGGGTAAGTCAAGGGCTGCAAGGGTGTTATAAGCAGCGTAGACGGTGTCCTATCACAATGTCCCCCATCGGATAGTGTCTGCTGTGTACTGTGCATGCGCAGTACACAGGACAACCACATTCCAAAAATAGCCGAAGATGAACAGCGCCTGCGCCGTGAGTCCAGGTTCAAGGTTCAAGCTCCACCATCCAAGTGGACACAGAATTAGAATAAAAAGAGCCGAGCGCAGTAAGGCCATGCCCGTGGCGAGCGAAGCAGGCCCGCGAGGGGCCCTCTAATATGTGCAGCCCTATGTCCACTTGGATGGTGGGGCTTGCACCTCGACTCACGGCACAGGCGCCGTTCATCTTCAGAGATTTTCCGAATCTCCTGCTTCCGGGGCGGACACTTCTAGATGGCCGGACGCTATATGTCAGAACACCGGCAGCAGGGGCGTTGCTAGGTAGGTCTACAAAATAGCTGGGGCTAGAACCCATAGCAGCGTAGTAAAGAAAGTCATACGCTTGGGCGGGCATACACATGTATATAATATACGTGTGTGTGTATATATCCTCAGAGAGCCCCCACTTACATCAGGGTCCCCAGAGAGCCTCCTCCTTACATCAGGGTCCCCAGAGAGCTCCACACTTACATCAGGGTCCCCAGAGAACCCCCCACTTACATTAGGGTCCCCAGAGAGCCCCCTTACATTAGGGTCCTCAAAGAGCCTCCCTCTTAAATCAGGGTCCCCAGAGAGCCTCCCCCTTGCATCAGGTTCCCCAGAGAGCCCCCACTTACATCAGGGTCCCCAGAGAGCCTCCTCCTTACATCAGGGTCCCCAGAGAGCTCCTCACTTACATCAGGGTCCCCAGAGAGCCTCCTCCTTACATCAGGGTCCCCAGAGAGCCTCCTCCTTACATCAGGGTCCCCAGAGAGCCTCCTCCTTACATCAGGGTCCCCAGAGAGCCCCCACTTACATCAGGGTCCCCAGAGAGCCTCCTCCTTACATCAGGGTCCCCAGAGAGCTCCTCACTTACATCAGGGTCCCCAGAGAGCCTCCTCCTTACATCAGGGTCCCCAGAGAGCCTCCTCCTTACATCAGGGTCCCCAGAGAGCCTCCTCCTTACATCAGGGTCCCCAGAGAGCCTCCTCCTTACATCAGGGTCCCCAGAGAGCTCCTCACTTACATCAGGGTCCCCAGAGAGCCTCCTCCTTACATCAGGGTCCCCAGAGAGCCTCCTCCTTACATCAGGGTCCCCAGAGAGCCTCCTCCTTACATCAGGGTCCCCAGAGAGCCTCCTCCTTACATCAGGGTCCCCAGAGAGCTCCTCACTTACATCAGGGTCCCCAGAGAGCCTCCTCCTTACATCAGGGTCCCCAGAGAGCCTCCTCCTTACATCAGGGTCCCCAGAGAGCCTCCTCCTTACATCAGGGTCCCCAGAGAGCCTCCTCCTTACATCAGGGTCCCCAGAGAGCCTCCTCCTTACATCAGGGTCCCCAGAGAGCCTCGCCCTTGCATCAGGTTCCCCAGAGAGCCTCCCACTTACATCAGGGTCCCCAGAGAGCCTCCGCTCCCCTTGGGGACCCCTGCAGATACTCTGGGCCCCATATTCGGTGGTATAGCCCCAAAAGCCACCCCCTAACAATGCCACAGGCTGGCCGGCAAAAACGTCTGTCATGCACAGATGGTAGGGACCGCCAGAGGGGGGTAGCCAGTGTCTGCAGGCTTACTGGATCAAAGTAAGCAACCATTAGGGATGAAAAGTGAAAAGGGGGCGTGTACAATGCACTTCAGAGGCCCCGCCCCCATTTTTCAAGTATGTCCAATCGTGGAACGGGGAGGTGTTTTATACTGACGGCTGGAAGTCGGTAATGCAGGTGGGAGAGTGAATTGATTTTGACAGATTAAAAAGGGCCAATCAACTGGCAGGGGAGGGGGATGGGTGCAGGACGCTTAAAAAACACAAAAACAAAGAGGATTCAAAAACACAACAATATTGTCTCAGCATATCTGAGACAATATTGTTTCAGGTTGTGTTTTCGTATCCTCTTTGTTTTTGTGTTTTTATTTTTAACTGTCCTGCACCCATCCCCCTCCCCTGCCAGTTGATTGGCCCTTTTTAATCTGTCAAAATCAATTCACCCTCCCACTTGCATTACCGGCTTCACACTGCCGGTATAAAAGACATCCCCGTTCCATGATTGGGCGAACTTGAAATAGGAGGTGGAGCCTCTGAAACACATTGTACACGCCCCCTTTTCACCCTCAATGGTTGCCACTTTGATCCAGTAAGCCTGCAGACGCCGCCTACCACCCTCTGGCGGTCCCGGAGTCTGTGCATGACAGCTGTTTGCACCGGTGTTCTGGCAGATAGTGTCCTGTCATCATATAGTGTCCACCCCATACTGCGCATGCGGGGCAGAAGAAGCTTCAGAAAATCTCTGAAGCTGAATGGCGCCTGCGCCGTGAGTGGAGGTGGTAGCCCCACCATCCAAGCGGACATAGGGTTGTGAAAATTAGAGGGCCGCTCCCCACGCTTCGGGCTCGGCCTCGCTGCGCTCGGCTCTTTTTTATTCCTACTCTATGTCCACTTGGATGGTGGGGCTAGAACCTGGACTCATGGCACAGGCGCCGTTCATCCTCGGCTATTTTCGGAATCTGTGTTGCTATGCGCAGTACACAGCGGACGCTATCTGATTGGGGACCTTATATGATGGGACACCGGTGTTTGGTCGCGAAGTGCCCCTCATCAAGAAGTGCCTGGTATGTAGTGCGCATGCGCCGTATGGAACAGCACAACAGCTGATTTGCGGACCAGCTGGAGTGGCATGACCAGGGCGCATGCGCACATCGTAGGCGGCATCTCTCGAGATACCATTTCACAGGCACAATTTACACCTATACAAACAGGGGGAGACCATAGTTCTCTGATTGTGCATCGCTGCTGCTGGAGGGCGGCTAGTGGAACCGTCTGTTCGACACAGCAAACCTGCCCTTTCACACAGGCAAAACCAGCCATTCGACACAGCAAACCCGCCCTAAAACACAGACAAAACTGGACCATCAGCACACTGTAAAGCCGCCCCGCAACAGTGGGGCACAATGTGAGAACTACGGTCTCGCCCCGCTGTTTTTGTATAGCTATCAATTGTGGCTGTGAAATGGCATCTCTCATCGAGAGACGCCTCCTACGATGTGCGCTTGCGCCCCCGTCACGTCACTCCAGCTGATCGGCATATCAGCTGAAGTGCGGCTCAGTCCTGTGCATGCGCAGGCACTATTCGATGGGGGGTACTTCTCGACAGTACACCGGCTGTGCTGATCTTCATAGCTTTTGCAGCCCTTCGCTTACCTATATGTAAGTGTGCTTTTATGCTTTTATTAAATGATATATGCTTATATTGATGGTTGCGCTGTGGGCACTTTTGTTTTTTTACGTTATTGCAGATTCCCAGAGGCGAGGAGCCCTGCTGCACCACAATCTGAGCCGTCATCCATCCCCCACTCACATCTTCTCCTGTGATACATCCCACACTGACTTTCACTCAGGCCGATGAACAATGTATTCCACTCTGATCCATCCCACTGGAACCAAGACTCCAGAGGAGTACTGGACTTGGAGCCGCTCCGTTACATCTTAAAGTGGTTGTAAACCCTTACAACACACTTTGACCTACAGGTAAGCCTAGATTAAGGCTTACCTGTAGGTCCAACAAATATCTCTTAAACCTATACGGTTTAGGAGATATTTGCCTGATGACAGGCGCCGTAGACAGCGACGCGCAGGCGCACTGAGCGCGGCATTTCCAACAATGGATCTGCCGCGCGTGTCGGCTCCCGTGCACATGCGCGGGAGTGACGTCATCGCGGCTTCGCCGAATGACAGCGGCGGAGCTACGAGACGCCACCAGCAAGATGGATGCGCCGGACTACAGGGGACAGCGGCGACTTCGCTGGCTCCTGTGTCAGGTAAGTGACACATAATGGGCTACTGTGCGATGCGATGCATAGTAGTCCATTATGCTTTACCTTTGCAGGGAATGAAAGAGGAAGTAAACTCATCAGGGTTTACTTCCTCTTTAACCACTTGCTTACTGGGCACTTAAACCCCCCTCCTGCCCAGACCAATTTTCAGCGCTGATGCACTTTGAATGACAATTGCGCGGCCATATAACACTGTACCCAAATGACATTTTTATCATTTTTTTTCCCACAAATAGAGCTTTCTTTTGGTGGTATTTAATTACAGCTCGGAGTTTTATTTTTTGCTAAACAAACAAAAAAAGATGCAAAATAAAAATAAAAAAAATCATGTTTAATAGTTTGTTATAAAATTTTGCAAACAGGTCCATTGAAATGCGCTGATAAGGCGGCACTGGTGGGCACTGATAGGCACAGTTAAGGCGACCCTAATAGGCACAGATAAGGCAGTACTGATGGGCACAGATAAGGCGGCACTGATGGGCACAGATAAGATGGCACTGATGGGTGGCATGGATGGGTGTCACTAAGGGGCACTGATAGGTACCACTGATAGATGGGACTGATGGGCACTGATAGGTGGCTCTGATAGGTGGCACTGATGGGCTGCACTGATGGGCACTGGTAGATGACACTGTTGGGCACGGATATGTGGCACTGAGGTGCAGCACTGTTGAGGCAGATTGTGGGCACTGATAGGTGACACTGTAGGCACTGATAGGTGGCACTGTGGGTACTGATGTATGGCACTGTGGGCATTGATGTATGGCACTGTGGGCACTGATGGGTGGCACTTTTTTATATCTGGGTGGTACTGGCAGGGGGCAGGTGGGCACTGATAAGCTGTCCGTGATCGGGACTGATGTCCCGATCACGGCCGCCGGTGATCAGCTTTTTTTTTTTCTCTCATCGCGCTGTTTTGTCACATGATCAGCTGTCATTGGCTGACAGCTGATCATGTAAGGGGTCGGGATCGACCCCTTGCTCGGATCCGTGATCAGGTGCGTCTCATAGACTCGCCGATCACAGAGCGCGCCGCGCAGGCCGCTCGTGCACGGGACGACGTCAATAGACGTCGTCCTGGCAAAGCAGGTCCACGCTGTAGCCGTCATTCGGCTATAGCGCGGATCTCTAGTGATTAAAGTCCCTTCCAGCTGTGGATCCTTAGACCCCTTTCACACTGGGGTGTTTTTCAGGCGCTTTAGCGTTAAAAAAAAAAGCACACGTAAAACGCATGAAGGAAGCCGCAACTGCAATCCCAATGTAAAAGCCCGAGTGCTTTCACACGGAGGCGCTGCGCTGGCAGGGCGTCCAAAAAATTCCTGCAAGCAGCTTCTTTGCAGTGCTTTTGGAGCAGTGAATGCACCGCTCCTAAAGCGCCCCTTCCCATTGAAATCAATGGGAAGCGCCTGAAAAGCGACTGCAAAGCGCTTTTGGCAGCAGTGCTTTGTAGGCTCTTTTAACCCTTTATTTGGCCACTAGCGCCCAAATAGCGCTCGAAAAACGCTGGTAAAGCGCTGCTAGTTTAAGCTGCACTTTACGAGCGTTTTTCGGGCTCTGACATTGTGAAAGGCTCTTAAAGCACTCAGGCTTTCACATTGGGATTTCAGATGAGGCTTCTTTCGAGCGCTTTACAGGCACTTTTTTTACTGCTAAAGCGCCTGAAAAACGCCCCAGTGTGAAAGGGGTCTAAAAGTCCCTTCCACCTGTGGATCCTTAATCCTGAATTTTAAGGTTTGATGAGCCTGAACTTGCAATGAGACTTTTTTTTTTTTTTTTTTTTAGTACTGCTAATTAACCACTTGATCACTTGCAACACTGTACCCATATGAAATGTTTGTCCTTTTTTTCACACAAATAGAGCTTTCTTTTGGTGGTATTTAATCACCGCTGGGTTTTTTTTATTTTTTGCGCTATGAATCAATAAAAGACTGAAAATTCAGTAAAAAAAAATAAAAAAAAATCTCTTTCTGTTAAAATTTATTGGCGAGTATTGGCAGAGTACTGTCACTGAGCAGCGCTGTGGGCACTACACATCCAGCCCACATCGCTGCTGTCATCTCTCCCCCTCTGCCCTCCACTGTACCGAGCGGTACAGAGAGGGGAGGGAGGAACCGCCGTCATGACATGTCATTTGACGGAGCGATCACATGGTAAACGGCCGCTACCAGCAGCCGTTTACCGCTATCCGAGATGCGCTGGGTCTGGAAGATGTTTGCGGGAGCGTGCCCCAGGGGCAAGATTCTGGGAGGACGTCCACCCAGAAAAACACGACCGCGCTGTAGCCGTCTTTTGGCTATGGCCCGCTTGGCAAGTGGTTAAAGTGGAATGAAACTCCCCTGTATACTCTTCTCCACCACCCCAGGGATGCAGCGGTTACATCCCGCACTGGCCTCTGTCTCTCCTCCTGAGTCCTGTTTTTATTGGCCAACGGGGGATGACGTTGAAGTGGGCCGGGCGTGCACGCTGAGCTGCACATGCACATCTTAGTGTACATCCAGTTGGAAAACTAGGAGCAGGCAGTTAGGTGTGCATTATTGCAGAAGAGACATACAATGTCTAATTTGCTACAAAAAGCTGCCTGCTCGCAGTTCTACAAAACATAGGTTTTGTTCCACTTTAATCACTTCCATACCGGGCATTTTCACCCCCTTCCTGCCCAGGCCATTTTTCAGTTTTCAGCGCTGTCACACTTTGAATGACAATTGCGCGGTCATGCGACGTTCTACCCAAATTTAATTTTTATTTCCCCCCCCCCCCCACAAATAGAGCTTTCTTTTGGTGGTATTTGATCACCTCTGCTTTTTTTTATTTTTTGAGCTATGAATAAAAAAAGAGCATACATTTTGAAAAAAAAAAAAAAACACAATATTTATTACTTTTTGCTATAATAAATATCCTATTTTAAAAAAATCAAATTTCCCTCGGTTTAGGCCGATATGTATTCTTCTACATATTTTTGGTAAAAAAAAATCCCAATAAGCGTGTATTGATTGGTTTGCGCAAAAGTTATAGCGTCTACAAAATGGGGGATAGATTTTATTTTTATTTTATTTTTATTTTTTTACTACTAATGGTGGTGATTTTTATCATGACTGTGACATTGCGGCGGACAGATCGGACATTTTTGACACTATTTTGGGACCGCTCACATTTATAAAGCGATTGGTGCTATAAAAAATGCACCGATTACTGTATAAATGGGACTGGCAGGGAAGGGGTTAACACTAGGGGGTGCTGAAGGGGTTAAATGTGTGTCCTAGGGAGTGATCCTAACTGTGGGGGGAGGGGACTGACGAGGGGAGGAGACCGATCGGTGCTCCTCTGTACAAGGAACATCCGATCAGTTCTCCTCTCCCCTGACAGGACGTGGATCTGTGCGTTTACACCCACAGATCCACGTCCCGGCTCTGTTACCGGGCAATCTCGGGTGCCCGGCGGACATCGCGGGTGCCCGGCGGACATCGCGGCCGCCGGGCACGTGCACCAGGTCCCCAGCGATGCAGCGAGTGTGCACGCTCTCCACAATGCCGGGAAGCAGAGGGCGTCATATAACGCCCACCCGGAGGGAGGAACAGTTCCTGCCGCCGTCGTTTTACAATACGGCGGTAGGGAACTGGTTAAAGTAAGCTGGAATAGAAATCAGGAGGAGACTCCCGGCCATACATGGTTCGAAGTCTGCTGAACTGGCCAAGATTCAAACCATTAATGGTCAGGCGGAATGTCCATGGTTGATCAATTCATCAACTTGGGTACAACCAGCCTGCTGGATTCGCTTGCGATAATCACTGTCTTCTCCTGGTGGGAGTGCGTGACATATCGAAGAACTGTAAAAAAATATAAACCATTTAATCTCAATCAGGTGTTTTTCCATTAGTGAAAATTATTGTGATCACCAAAGCTGTGAATTAGTAATAAACAATAATCAAGTCCATATCAGGCTGGGTTCACACTGGTACGACATACGCTCTGACTTTGGGAGCTCATGTCCCATGACTTGTGTAAATCAATGATTTCCTATGGGAGCCATCTTAGCCACTTAAGCCCCGGACCAATTTGCAGCCAAAGGACCAGGCCCTTTTTTGCGATTCGGCACTGCGTCGCTTTAACTGACAATTGTGCGGTGGTGCGACGTGCCTCCCAAACAAAATTAACGTCCTTTTTTTCCCACAAACAGAGCTTTCTTTTGGTGGTATTTATTTTTTGCGCTATAAACAAAAATAGAGCGACAATTTTGAAAAAAAATGCAATATTTTTTACTTTTTGCAATAATAAATATCCCCAAAAAAACATTGTCATTTATACAGCAATCAGTGCTATTTAAATGCACTGATTCCTGTGTAAATGACACTGGCAGTGAAGGAGTTAACCACTAGGGGGCAGTGTAGGTGTTATGTATGACGTTATGTTTTTTTTTATTGTAGGGGGCGTGGCCTGGCATGTGACATCACTGATCGTCTTTCTATAAAAGGGAACAGACGATCGGTGACAGCCACGCTAGGAAGCACGGGGAGAGGTTTGTTTACACAGACCTCTCCTCGTTCTTCAGCTCTGTGACCCGATAGCGGGACACCAGCGGCGATCGGGTCCGCTGGTTCCACAGTCACGGAGCTCAGGACCGGGCTGGCGGCGGCGCGCTCCCGACCCACGGCTGGGCACTTAAAAAGCAACGTACAGGTACATGCTTGTGCCCAGCCCTGCAATTCTGCCGACGTACATCGGCGTGAGGTGGTTCTTAAGTGATTAACTGGTCCGACGCAAGTCGGTGCAACTTTGAAAAAGGTCCCTGCGCTACTTTGGTCCTTCTTCACCCCACTGAATATCATTGAAGTCGGATCAAAGTTGGATCCTTGTCCTAACCATCTGACTTGTGACATCTGACATGGTGATTATAGCAGCAGTAAAATTAATTTATGTCACACTGGGATTGTTTTGCTTGGTCAAAGGACAAGTCACATTATCTCAAAGTAGGAGCAAAATCTTACCTTGTTCATTCAAATCAGATGTAGGACCAATGTAGGACCAATGTCGCAGGGAAAAGTAGGATGACAGTGTTACAACAGTCGTGTTGTACCAGTGTGAACCCGGCCTCAATGAAATGTCCATATACATATAAATTCAATAAAAAGAAGACATTGGGGGATATTTACAAAAGGAAAATCCACTTTGCACTACAAGTGCACTTGGGAGTGCAGTCACTGTAAGTCTGAGGGGTAGATCTGAAATGAGGGGAGGCTCTGCTGATTTCATCATTCAATCATGTGCAAGATAAAAATAGGATTTTTGTACTCACCGTAAAATACTTTTCTCTGGAGTTCACTGACTGATGCAGCTCCTTTATTCTTGACCATCAGGTTTGTTACGCCACCTTCAGGAGAGGACTAGGCAGAACATGTTAACATGTACAAAAAACAGAACTTTCTAGTTCTGCCCAAGGGGCGGTCCCTTCAGTAACAACCCCCCAGCCTGCTTCCTGCAGCCTTAGTACGTCAACCAGCAGTATAACTTAAATCAATAGGAGGGGAGGGTGCCGTGTCAGTCAGTGAACTCCAGAGAAAAGGATTTTACGGTGAGCATAAAAATCCTATTTTCTATTTCGTTCACTGACTGACACAGCTCCTTTATTCTTGACCATCGGGACGTCCTCAAGCAGTATCATAACGAGGGGTGGAAACAGCATAAAAAAACTTCACCCACAACCAGAAGTGCTCCCTAACAGGGGAGTACCACCTTATCCAACCGCATCAGAACTTGCGGTAACAATGCAACCGTGCATTATACTCAAAGGTAAATGTATTTTCTTTAAACAGAAAAAGGAGTGCAGAATTGCAACATTACACGGCCGCCCGTAAAAACTTTGCGGCCAAAGCAGGCATCAGACGATGCGCTTACATCCACTCTGTAGAAAAACTTTTGCGGCCAAAGCAGTCATCAGATGATGCCCTTACATCCACTCTGTAGAATTCGGTAAAAATGTGACTGAACGACTAAATCACCGCCTACACACCAGAGCAACTGACACTCGAGGTCGGAAGCCCAGGAGGCCCCAATTGTCCTGGTAGAATGGGCCATGGTAGGAAAGGGGGGGCACCTGCCTCTTCAAGGTGTAGGCCTGTACCAAATCTGTCTGATCCACCGGGAAATGGTGGTCGACGAGACCACCATACCTATTTTTCGGACCAGCTACCGAAACGAACAGAGAATCTAACTCCCGAAGGGTAGCATGGCAGACAAATCTTTATAGCCCTGACCACGTCCAGGGAATAAAGGGCCACCTCTTAGGATATGTCGGTTTAGGACACAGAGATGGTAACACAATATCTTCATTGAGGTGGAACACTGAAACCACCTTCAGCAGAATGGAAGGTTGCAGACGCAACACCACCTTATGGGTAACCATAAGACAAGGCAGCCAGTTCCAAAACCCTCCTGGCCGATGTAATAGCCACTAGAAAGACCACTTTCTGGGAAAGAGTCAACAAGGGAATTTCTCTGATGTTCTCAAACGGCGGTTTCTGAAGCGCCGATAATACCAGGTTCAGATCCCATGGGGGTAACGGTTTACACACCGGAGGAACTACAAGTCGGACCCCCTGCACAAATGTGCTCACTAGAGTGAGATGCCAGGGGTCGCTGAATAAAGACAGCCAAGGCTGATATTGGTCCTTTAATGGTGCTTAAAGCCAACCTCTGGTCTACTCCTCGCTGTGGAAACCGCAGGATCCTGGAAACTGAATAGGTGCACAGATGCCATTCCTTCTCATCACACATAGAGTTGTATGCCTTCCAGGTACGACGGTATATCTTCCGTGAAGAAAATTTCCATGTTCCCAACATAGTTGAGTTCACAGAGTCCGATAGGCCTTGGTACCTTAGCATCTGGCTCTCAACAGCCATGCCGTTAAAACCAGTGATGGTAAAACAAGATGGAGAATCGGATCTTCACACAGAAGGTCCTCTTGCAACAACAGTTGCCAGGGAGCCTTCGCAACCAGGCGTACTAGGTCGGCATGTCAGGGACGCTGAGGCCAATCCGGGGCATTAGTATTACTGGAACCCCCTCGCTCTCCACTCTGCGGAGCAGACGTGGTAGTAGCTTTATCGGAGGAAAGTCGTAGATCAGCCGGTACTGATCCCATGGAACCACCAGCGCGATTGACGCGTCTGCTCAAGGATCTCTTATCCTGGATACAAATCTCAGCCCCTTCCGATTGAGACGGGAGGCCAGAAGATCCACGTCTGGTGTGCCCCACTGCAGGCATAGTAGCCTGGACATTTCTGGATGCAATGCCCATTCTCCTGGGCCCAGTATCTGGCGACTTAGGTAGTCCACCTGCCAGTTTTCAACTCCCGGGATGTAAATGGTCGACAAGGCCAGTACCTGTCGCTCTGTCCACTAAAGGATGTGAGCGACCTCCCGTGCTGCAGCCAAGCTACTTGTTCCTCCTTGATGGTAGACATAAGCCACCGGCTTGGTGTTGTCTGACCTGATCCTGATCGGACGCCCTCGTAGTCTCATCGACTATGTGGAGAGGCAACGCCTGATCGCTCGGAGTTCGAGCACATTGATCGGCAACTTGGGTTCCACACCCGACCAGAGACCCTGGGTCGACTGTACTCCCAGTACTCCACCCCAGCCAGTCAGGCTGGCATCTGTTGTGATCACAGTCCAATGCAGAGGTAGGAACGACTTCCCGGACCAAAGTGCCAGGAACCTCAGCCACCAAAGCAGAGAGTCCCTGACTGGCTTACCTGAATCTGCCGATCCAGGGATAACGGAGATTTGTCCCATTTCGTCAATATCTCCTTCTGCAAGACTCTGGTGTGAAACCGGGCGTAAGATACCGCCTCAAGGGAGGCTACCATGAGGCCCAGAGCTTGCATGCAGAAATGCAGCGACGACCACCTGCGGTTCAGCAATAGTTTTACCGTGGCTCTGAGAGTCTGCAGTTTTGTCTGAAGGGAGAACACTCTCGCTTCCATGGAGTCCAGCGGTAAGCCCAGGTACTCCAATCGCTGAATCGGTATGAACACCGACCTTTTTAGGTTCAACAGCCACCCAAATTCCTGCAGGGTTTGCATGGTGATCGCCACATCCTCATTTAATTCTGAGGCTGAAGCTGCTCTGAGAAGGAGATCGTCCAGATAACCTGTGATTGCGATCCCGCGTTGTCTCAACGCCAAAATTGGAGTCAATACCATGGTAAAGATTTGGGGTGCTGAAACCAAGCCAAAAAAGGGGGAGCCACAAACTGGTAGTGGGCTTCCCCGACTCTAATTTGCAGAACCCTCTGATGCCTGAGGCATATGGGTATGTGCAGGTACGCATCCTGGAGTCCAAAGATGCCAGAGAGTCCCCTTGATGATGTGCAGTGACTACTGAGCGAACTGATTCCATTCTGAATCTCTGTACTTTAACAAAGCAATGGAGGCTATTAGGTCCAAGATTGGAGGTACCCCTTCCTTTTTGGGGACTACAAAGAGATTGGAGTAGAACCCCTTAAACCTTTCTGACTCCAGAACAGGCACTACCACCCTGCGGCTTAGAAGGTCCCTTACCGCCCCCAATGAGGCCCCCCAGCGAGCCGGGAGTAAGGGTATGCTGGAGGGGAAGAGTCTCTTTGGTGGCCAAGAGAGGAACTCTATCTTGTAGCCAGAGGAAATCAGTTTGCAGATCCATTGGTCAGATAGCTGAGAGGCCCACCGGGCTGCAAACTCCCGAAGGCGACCCCCCACCTGTATGACGGGTGGGGGCAAACCTTCATGCAGTAGCACTTTTGCTCACAGGCTTGTTAGGCTTGCGGTTCCAGGGACGCTTTTGTCCTAAAGAGGTCGTCCTGCTGGACTGGGAGCGTTTAGCCGAAGTCCCGGACAGACTAAAAAACCTCTTTTGAGCGGAAAATGAGAGCCCTCTGCCTGTGGCGTGGCTCCTTAGCCCTCCTGGCCTGTGGGAGCAAGGTACTCTTCCCACCTGTGACATTCTTAATAATGTCATCCAACGAGGCTCCAAAGAGCCGCTCACCAAGGAAGGGTAGATCCGTCAAGGCTTTTTTAGATGCCTGGTCTACCGACCAGCATTTCAGCCAAATCAGGTGCCTCAGCACCACTGCTGACACTGAAACCCTGGATAGCAGAGGAAGCGTATCCAGAGCCGCATCCCAAGCGTACTTAAGACCGTGCACTAACTGGTCTGCTAGTTCCACGCAGATGGGAGTAGCCTGCTGCTTCTCCAATTTGCGGTGCAAAATTTTGCCCTTTCAGTAAGTGTCTGCGACACAAGTGCTGTGGTCAGTACTGGTTGTATTACTGACCCTCCAACCATAAATAAGGAACGGGCCACTGCCTCAGTTCCTGCGCGTGGGGTCCTTAACCACCAGAGCCCCCTTTACCGGGATTGTGGTTACCTTATCTAACCTGGATACTGGGGGGGGTCCATGACCAGAGGAGCCGACCATTATTGCAGAAGGCTCTCCACAAGGGGGTACCGAAAGGGTCTGTTGCAGTCGCCCCCCATTCCTGTATATGAACTTATTGAAATAAGTCTGATACGGAACCACCTTAGGTGTACAAGCTGGCTTACGGGACCCAAAAGGGACCACTACTGCAGCAGAAGGACTTGCTGTATCCTGATCTTCAGGGTATCACGCACAGCTGTGATAAGTGCTACAACTAGCGATTTTCTTGCGCGGACCCAGACGGGGACTCATCCTCACTGTCCGATCGGTCCTGGTCAGCGCCATCTGAGACGACAGAGCGGGGCCCGAGTCTGCGTCAGAGCTCTCCCTGGAGGACGGGGGGGGGGGGGGGGCAGGGGCCGCTTTCTACCACCTTGCTCCCGCACACTGCCTCCACCCTGGCAACAAACGTTTTCAGGACCTCCCCTTTTTGCAGATGAGCCGGTTGCAATTGCAGGGAGTTAGGGGGAAGAAACATCAGTTTCTAAAGCCATGCTGACCCACCCTATCTGCCACCTGTTGGGGACTTAGGACAGGTGTATAGTCCCACCTTCCTAGCTGCTGTAGGCTGAGGGGCCCCCGCCACAGGACTCACCACCCTGACCGAGTTCTGCGCCATTCAGCTAGTCGTGCCTGTGTCCTGTGTCAGCCCCCAGGTGTCTGTGAGAAGAAACCGCGCTGTTCTGAGCCTCAGGGACCAGCGTTGGGCAAACAAAATGAGCTGGGCTACAACAAAGTGGCTGCAGAGCGTCCAGTATAAGGACATAATCACAGGGAACATTGCTGCCGAACTACAGTAAAATAGTTCCTGACCATGCTTCTCCCTGAGTCACACCAAACATGGCCGCCAAACAACTGTACACAGAAGGACAGTGAAAAAACACAGAGAAAATGATGGCAGAACAACGCTATGGTGATCAGCATGTGCAGACCTCCAGACACCCAGCGGGGAGACAACAGACACCCAGGGGCACAGCCACCCAGCGCAGCCCCCCACCCAAGGTAAGAGCCCCCCCAGGGGACCCTATCTATATGGCACACACATGGCTCAGCAGCCCATGCAGCATCCCCCACAGGGGGGTGGAGGGGAGATATGGACAGAGAGAAAATAGAGGGATGAGAGGGACCCCCAAATCGACCTCTCAGGGAATGCCCTGCTGCTCAGCCCTACCGAGGCAGGGAGAGCTGTACTTACCATTCCAGACAAGCTGGGGCACACTGTGACTCAGACATCAGTAGCCCGGTCATATGTGTGCCCCGTGGCAGACCCAGCGCGCAGCTATGGTCTGCACGCGCTCGCTGGCCAGGCTGGGGAGACTACAAGGATAAGGGTATCCAGCCTGTCACCCAGCCGGCTGTTGATAGATCTTAATCTTGCGCAAAAGACAAAACTTCTGCAAAAAAATCCCAGGACCGGTGGTCCCGCAGGGTTCCTAGGTCCATCTTCTTCACTAGGCAGAAAAAAAACTGAGGCTGCAGGAAGCAGGCTGGGGGGTTGTTACTGAAGGGACCGCCCCTTGGGTGGAAATAGAAAGTTCTGTTTTTTGTACATGTTAACATGTTCTGCCTAGTCCTCTCCTAAAGGTGGTGTAACAAACCTGATGGTCAAGAATAAAGGAGCTGTGTCAGTGAATGAAAGAGAAATTCTGTTTTTTATTTTCCTTGCATGTCCGCCTTGGATCTACAGTGACTGCACTTCCAAGTGCAATTTCAGTGCATTTGTAGTGCAAAGTGGATTTGCCTTTCATAAATAACCCTCATTGTGTCCATCATGTCCTTTAGACCCAATGGTGTGTAATCAGTGCACCCACCACGGCCAGGGCCGCTGATAGAAATCATGGGGCCCTGTACAGCCTACCTGACAGGGCCCCCTTCAGCTCCACCCCTGGCTCCGCCTGTGGCCCCTCCCCAGACCCCGCCTTGAAACTGTCTCTGCAGCACATTACGGCATTGGCGGCATGGGTCACACTGTCTCTGCAGGCAGCACATGCAGTATGGGCCATAACGCATGTGCTACCTGCAGACAGTGCCACCCATGCCACCAATGCCATATTATGCTGCAGACAGTGCCACCCATTACACTAATGCCATAATGCATGTGCTGCCTGCCGACAGTGCCACCCATGCCATATTGTGCTGCAGACAGTGCCACCCATGCAGCACATTACGGCATTGGCAGCATGGGTGGCACTGTCTGCAGACAGCACATGCGTTGTGGCCCATACTGCATGTGCTGCCTGCAGAGACAGTGCCATCCATGCCACCAATGCTGTAATGTATAAATGCTGCTGCAGTAGTAGTAGATCTTGAATCCCCCCCCCAAGCAAGCACACACCTGTTAGACGGGTCCCAGGAGTCACTTTCTCCCTGATCCTGCTGCCTGGACTGGAGTGTCCACAAACTATCTGATTCAGATGCCAGCTGCTTCTTTTTTTTCTCCCGCCGGCGCCGCCACTCTCCTCACTGCTTCTACTCTCAGGCAGAGTGGGGAACAGAGCAGAGGGGGAGGAATCACTCCGCGGCGCCAGGGAAGACACTACAGAGTGCGCGCTGGCCAGCATGAGGAGTGGGCAAAGAGACATTCTGACATACGTCCGTGCCCAAAATAGGAGAAATAGTCCCTCTCCCTGCCGCCACCTATGTCGTAAAAAAATTAATTAAAAAGTGTGGGGGGGGGGGGGTGTTGGGGGTTGTGTGTGAAGCAGTCGTGATAGGTAGCCAGGGGGGGGGGGGGGCGATGTTAGGTCATGGTGGCTGGACGAGTTTTTTTTTTTTACATTACATTAATTCGTTTTCTGTTAAGGTTGCCCGGGCCCCCCTGCTGGTTGGGCCCGGTACAACAGGGCCAGTTGTACTGGCCTATCAGCGGCCCTGACCACGGCTAAAACCACAGCCTCTTACCAGATCGTTAGACCCCAAATGGTCTAACAAGGCATGAAGCTGCATGGATCTTGCTTCAAGGATCTTATGGCATAGACAACACAGGTATTTTGATGTGAGACTCCACCCCAGTCCTCCTTCCTATTCTGTGTTAAACTCGACCAGAGAAAATGAGGCTCCAATAGTGTGATACTGTCAAATGTTTAATTAAAAAAAAAAACTAAAACTACAGTACTTAAAAAAACTCCAGAAGAGTAAGCACATGTAGCATAAGAAACGCTGCTGGTGCCAGCTCCAGACTGGTGTGGGAGATGTCAGCACAGGCTCTGCCTTTCCCTGATGTACGTTTCGTCTCAATAGACGTCAAGGGGATCGGCTGGTCTGGAGCCAACACCAGCAGCATTTTTAACCACTTTTCCACCCACCATATAGCAAAATGACGGTGGCAAAGTGGTTTCAATATCCTGACCGGGCATCATATGACGCAGGATATCAAGTCGCTGTGTACCCCGGGGGCGCGCATCGCTGTAATCGTTGTTGCGGTGTGTCAGATGGAAACTCTTTACCACGTGATCTGCCGTGTCCAATCACGGCTGATCATAGTGTAAACAGGAAGAGACGTTGGTCGGCTTTTCCTCACTTACGTCTCTTAGACACAAGTAAAGGAGAGCCGATCGATTATCAGTGTAGCCCCCCCCCCCCGATGATGCCCACACTGGACCACCAGGGACTCCACTAGGACCACCAGGGATGTCACCACCAGGTATGCCACCCTAGAGCACCAGGGATACCAATCAGTGCCCACAATGGATGCCAATCAGTGCCCACAATGGGCATCACTGATTGGCAGGCATTATTGTTTGGCACTAATTGGCATCCATCCGTACCATCAATAAGTGTATATCAGTTGCTCTATCAGTGCCCATCAGTTCCCATCCATGCCGCCTATCAGTGCCACCTATGTGTACCCATCAGTGCCGCCTTATCAGTGCCTGTCAGTGCAGCCTCATCAGTCCCCATCAGTGAAGGAGAAAACGTACATATTTACAAAGTTTTGTAACAGAAACAAACAAAAAACATTTTTTTCACAATATTTTTGGTCTTTTTTTTTATTTAGCAGAAAATAAAAATCCCAGAGGTGATCAAATACCACCAAAAAAAAAGCTCTATTTGTGGGAACAAAATGATACAAATTTAGTTTGGGTTCAATGTAGCATGACAGCGCAATTGTCATTCAAATTGCGACAGCGCTGAAAGCTGAAAATTGGTCTGGGCAGGAAGGTGTACAAGTGCCCTGTATTGAAGGGTTTAATGTTACATGTGCTTACTCTTCTGGAGTTTAGTAAGTAGTTTTCAGTTGTTTATTTTAAATTAAACATTTGACGGGTATCACATTATTGGAGTCTCGTTTTCTCTGCTCGGGTTTAACACAGAATAGGAAGGAGGACTGGAGTGGAGTCTCAGAACACCGCCTGTGTTTTCTATGCCATAAGATCCTTGAAGCAAGATCCATGCAGCTTCATGCCTTGGTAGACCACCTATAATTTGGGATCTAACGATCTGGTAAGAGGCTGTGGTTTTAGAAAAATCAATGGTAAATCAATGGTTCCCTATGAGAGCCGTCTTAACTGGTCCGACTTTGAAAAGGTTCCTGCACTACTTTGGTCCTACTTCAGCCCATTGAATACAACTGAAGTGGGATAAAAGTAGGATCCTTGCCCTAACCATCCAACTTGTGACATCCAACATGGTGATTGCAGCCGCAGTAAAAGGCAATTATCTCACACTGGAATTGTTTTGATTGGTCAAAGGACAAGTCAGACTATCTGAAAGTCAGAGCAAAATCTTATCTTGTTCATTCAAGTAGGATGGAAGTAGGACCGAAGTTGCAGGGCAAAGGATGACGGTAGTGTTGTACCAGTGTGAACCCGGACTTACTGGTGGTGGGCTCACTGATTACACACCATTGGGTCTACTCTAAAAGACACGATGTCTTCTTTTTATTGAATTTATATGTATATGGACTTGATTATCGTTTTAATCACTAGTTCACGGCTTTGGTGATCACAATAACTTGCACTAAAGGAGAAGCACCTGATTAAGATTAATTGGTCTATATTTTTTTTTTTACAGTTTTTGGATATTCACACATAGCGTAACAATATTAGGTTTAGTTTATATAGATACAACATGGAGAGATGTTCTTGTATTGCACTGCATATGTATTTTTTTATTTTGCCCTGACATAAACTTTAGCCTGTGCCTGCTTTATCCAAACCCAAATAAATCATTCTGGCTGGCGTTGGGCTTTAAGTGAAACCTTTAGGCAAAACAATTTTTTTGGCAGGAAAGCTAATTGTTTACATCAGATTTTGGCCTACTGTCATGAGTTTGTACTCAGTGTCCCTCAGGTACATGAATGCTGCCCTCCAGATTCAGGCAGACGGTTTCCTAATCCAGTGGTTCTCAACCCTGTCCTCAAGTACCCCCAACAGGCCATGTTCTGGGAAATTCTCTTAGATAAAACAGCTGTCCAAAATACCAAGCCATTGACTCTGATTTAAAGCATATGTGCACTTTCTTGAGGACAAGGTACTTGAGGGTACTTGGCAGGGTACTTGAGGACAGGGTTGAGAACTACTGCCCTAAGTGAATCTTCCAGATCCTCAGTGAAACCCCTCTTTTAGCTTCAAAGAGTTTGTAGCAGGATAGGCCTCCAACTGTACGCGGATGGGACCTCGTTGATCACAAGCAGAATCTTCAGCTGACCTAGCTAGAAGGGCAGCGGCCCTTCTGGCTAGGAACCTCTCCTCCTGGGAAAATAACTCTGCTCTCTCAGGCTTCAAACACTCCACCCAGGGATTGGCTGGACAGGACCGTTTTTAAGGCATGGCAAAAGGGGCAGCTGCCCTGGGCCCTGTCATTGTTGTGGGGCCCAAAGCAGCTGCCTCAATACTTGTCAACTATCTCAGTTTAAATTTCCTTGTCTCTTGCTGTGCCCCAATATCTCAGTGTGAAATGCTGCTACTAATGCTGCCCCGCTCTGACCTATTGTTGTGTACAGATGACTCACCTGCAGACCCTGTGTTTACATGTAAATAACCGGCATTGATATGTAAATAGTAGCAGCATTCATATGTAAATTTCTGCATAGATATGTAAATAAAGGCGGCATCCATATGTATAGAACAGGGATATGCAATTAGCGGACCTCCAGCTGTTGCAGAACTACAATTCCCATGAAGCATAGCAAGACTCTGACAGTCACAAGCATGACACCCAGAGGCAGAGGCATGATGGGACTTGTAGTTTTGCAACAGCTGGAGGTCCGCTAATTGCATATCCCTGGTATAGAATGACCCCTGGAGTGAGGAGATGATGTGCTGTAACCTCTAGCAACGAATCAGTGAGCAGTATTACTGTACAGTAATCTCAACAAGCAGAAATCATGTGCTGTAACCTCTAGCAACGAATCAGTGAGCAGTATTACTGTACAGTAATCTCAACAAGCAGAAATCATGTGCTGTAACATCTAGCAGCTAATCAGTGAGCTGTAATGTGTGCTGTAACCTCTAGCAACCAGTCAGTGAGCGGTAATGATACACTGTAACCTCTTGCAACCACTCGTAATAGCTGCCTGATCTGATTCAATAAACTGATTTTGAGTCTAGCTGTTATTTATTGTATGTCTCAGAGCAAGTGGAGAGCAAAACTGCATGGGGGGGCCCCAAGAAAAGTTTTGCCCAGGATCCAATCAATATTAAAGACGGCCCTGTGGCTGGAGCTACATAAAAATTCAGGCTGCTCATTTGACTCTCCCACACACTACATTCTGGAAACCTCCAGAAGACAGAAGGAATTAAGCAATCAAACCTGCAGTCTGCAGAGGCCAGAGGAACACAAAATAATCACAAGCTGCTCACTGAACACAGGGGAACCACAAGATCTAAAATTTCCTAACCTTATTAGCAACCTATCTGGGATGGTGCTACACCAGCAAAACAATCCCAGGCCATAACATTTCCACCAGCATGCTCTATGGCAGGGGTCTCCAAACTTTCTAAACAAGGGGCCAGTTTACAGTCCTTCAAATTTTAGGGGGGCCAGACTGTGGCCATTGGGAGTAGAAAAGGTCCCGACATCGGTGAGAAAAAAATAAAGGTTCATCATTTGTCTCACTGGGAGGAATTGTGCCCCATCGTTGGTGTTGTTGGGCCCCATTATTGGTGTCGGTGGGAGGAATTGTGCCCCATCATTGGTGTCATTGGACCCCATCATTGGTGTCATTCTGAGAAATTGTGTCCCTTCATTGGTGTGGGTGGGGGGGAATTATGTCCCATTGTTGGTATCAGTGGATGAAACCGTGCCCCAAGGGCCGCATAAAAGCAAGCAAAGGGCCGCATCTGGCCCCCGGGCCGCAGTTTGGAGATCCCTGCTCTATGGGTATGAGGATCTTCTCCTGGAACAATGGTTTTGGTTTGTGCTAAACATGTCTACTATTACTGTGGCCAAACAACTCTATCTTTGACGCATCAGTCCACAGCACATTCTTCCAGAACGTCTGGCATTTGCCTAAATGTTCAAATTGCAAACTTTCATCCTACCCTAATGTTCGTTTGAGACAGCAAAAAAACGTTTTCCTGACAGACCTTTCGTGCAAGTTAAATTGATTGTAGATGCATACATGTAGGGCAGGCAGGTGACACTCCCTCCATGTTCACCTCCTCGTTGGTGTGGGTCATATGGAAGGCTTGGGTTCTTCTGGGCTACATTAGGCACCTTGTTACAGGGTCACTTTACACACACACATACGGGATATCAATACTTTACTGAACGTACACCATAGGCCTGCACACTGGGTGTGCCGGATGTGCCTGGGCACACCCCAGGGCTTTTTTTATCTGTCAAAATGTGTGAGAACTCTTTTTTTCCCTCACCTCTGCTAATTGACACTGGTGGCTGCAAGTGTGACTCTTTATCATTTGGATGTGCAACTCCTGTGGGAACTGCAGCCACTGGCTGCGGAGTAAGCAGGCAGTCTGCCGCATTTTGCGATGCTGACTCTGGCTACAGCATCCCTGACAGCTGAATATCACTCCACCGCCCGCTGTCGGGGATGTAGCATGTGAACTTCAGAGACAGCATCAGATAATTCCTGACTGCTTACACCACAGCTGTGGCTGCAGTCCTCGCAGGAGTTACCCACCATCCTATGCCCTGTGTTGCCAGAAGACGGCTTGCTGTACTCCTCTCTGACGCAGCATTCGGGGGAAAAACGTCTCTCTCTCCTCGGGTTCCTGTCTGGCTGAGTCGGAGCTCCAGTACAGGCGAGCGGAGCGCAGGAAGAGATCATCGCAGTGCAGCCCCCCGATCACTTCCCAGCACACAGCACCGCTCTCCCTGGGGATGACTGAAGATCTCAGAGGAAAGGCGGTAGCCTTTACCTGTGAAAACTCACCTTCCCTGCCTTTTCCACTATACAATTCTGTGCTGTAAACCTGCCCTGCACTTTGTAGGTTTACTGAAAGAGAAAGTAACATTCTTGAACAGGTTATAGGAAATCCTGGGACTTCTGAGGGGCTACATAAATGTATTCCATATACACATTATATCCTGTTAAAACCATTTTTAACCACTTTGCGCTGGGTGGACGTCCTGGGACGGCCTCGACTTTCCGGGGTTATATCTGAATGATGCCTGAGGCTACAGGCATTTTCAGCCGGCGATTCCCTGCACCATAAGAATGATCATAGTGGCTGTTCCACCGTTTGATCGTTCTTACGGGCGGCGGGAGGGGACGCCCCCTCCTGCCGCACTCCGGTGCTTCTACCGACTCACCGCTTCCATCGGTGAGTCGGACACAGGATCCGCCGGCCCCCGGATGGTGATTATAGAGATTCTTTGCTAAAAAAACATATATAATGTTTGGGGTTCTATGTAATTTTCTAGCAAAAAAATTATGAGTTTTACATGTAGGAGAGAAATGTCAGAATTGGCCTGGGCGTGAAGTGGTTAAAAACATACAGTGTGCGTGTATACAGAATACATCTATGTAGCACCTCAGAAGTCCCAGGAATTTCTAACCTATCAAAAAAATCTTAGCATAATAACATAGCTCCCAACTGTCCCTGATTTCGAGGGACTGTCCCTGATTTGGAGCAATGTCCCTCTGTCCCTCTTTCCTCCTCATTTGTCCCTCATTTTGGTCTGATCTGTATAGTTGAACATAAAATGCACTTTTTATCTTTCAAAAAGCGTTTCCCCACGCTAAACCTTTCATCCAAATTCTAAATTCCTGCATTTGTAAGTTTTAAAAGCCAATATAAAGGAATAGTAGTGGTAAAAAAAAAAAAAAATAAAAAAAAAAAAAGCTCTTATGGATTTAACCACTTGGGATCCGCGCTATTGCCAAATGACGGCATTAGCGCGGACCTACATTTCCGGGACGACGTCTATTGACGTCGTCCCGTGTACGAGCGGCCTGCGCGCCCCCTGAGGGGCGCGCGCGGCGCGCTCTGTGATCGGCGAGTCCATGACACTCGCCTGATCACCGATCCGTGCAAGGGGTCGATCCCGACCCCTTATCACGTGATCAGCTGTCATCCAATGACAGCTGATCATGTGATAGAACGGAGCCGGTAATCGGCTATTAAAAAAAAAAAGCCGATCACCGGCGGCCGTGATCGGGACATCAGTCCCGATCACGGCCAGCAATACAAGCAACCACCTGCCCCCTGCCAGTGCCCACCTGCCCCCCGCAGTGCCATCCTGAATAAAAGTAAGTGCCCCCCGTCAGTGCCCCCCGTCAGTGCTCATAGTGCCCACAGTGCCACCCCACAGTGCCACCCACAGTGCCCACAATCTGCCTCAAAGGTGCTGCACCCCAGTGCCGCCCAGCAGTGCCGCCCATCAGTGCCCAGCAGTGCCGCCCATCAGTGCCCAGCAGTGCCACCTATCAGAGCCACCTATCAGTGCCACCTATCAGTGCCCATCAGTCCCATCTATCTGTGGTACCTATCAGTGCCCATCCGTGCCACCAATCCGTGCCACTTATCCGTGCCACCCATCCATGCCATCTTATCTGTGCCCATCTTTGCCCATCAGTGCCGCCTTATCTGTGCCCATCGGTGCCGCCTTATCTGTGCCTATTAGTGCCGCCTTAACTATGCCTATCAGTGCCCACCAGTGCAGCCTATCAGTGCCCACCGATGCAGCCCATCAGTGCCCACCAATGCAGCCCATCAGTGCCCACCAATGCAGCCTATCAGTGCCGCCTAATCAGCGCACTTCAATGAAGGAGAAAAATGACCCGTTTGCAAAATTTTATAACAAACTATTAAAACATGATTTTTTTTTTTTTTGCATCTTTTTTTGTTTGTTTAGCAAAAAATAAAACTCCGAGCTGTAACTAAATACCACCAAAAGAAAGCTCTATTTGTGGGAAAAAAATGATAAAAATGTCATTTGGGTACAGTGTTGTATGACCGCGCAATTGTCATTCAAAGTGCATCAGCGCTGAAAGCTGAAAATTGGTCTGGGATTGAGGGGGGTTTAAGTGCCCAGTAAGCAAGTGGTTAATTAACCTTTTGTTTTGGTTAATTCCCCTTTAACAGGGTGTGGCAGGGGGCGTGTCCTATGCCTACCTATGTTCGTCTGTAGGTGTCCCTCCCATCTCAAAATGTTGGGAGGTATGATAATAAAGCGTGGGGGTCTGTATGTTAAAACAGCGCGGGGGTCCCCCCAAGGTCCATATAAGACCCTTATCCGAGCACGCAGCCCGGCCGGTCAGGAAAGGGGTGGGGACGAGCAAGCGCCCCCCCCCCCCCCCCCCGAGCCGTACCAGGCCGCGTGCCCTCAACATGGGGGGTGCTTTTGGGAAGGGGGGCCATGCGATGTTGATAAGGACAAGGGCCTCTTCCCGACAACCCTGGCCGTTAGTTGTCGGGGTCTGCGGGTGGGGGGGCTTATCGGAATCCGGGAGCCCCCTTTGATAAGGGGGCCCCCAGATACCAGCCCCCACCCAATATGAATGAGTATGGGGTACAATGTACCCCTACCCATTCACCTGTGAAAAAAATTTAAATAAAACACAACACACAAGGGTTAAAAATAATTTATTGCACAGCTCCGGGGGTCTTCTTCCGTCTTGGGGGGTCTTCTCGCTATCTTCTGCTAGCTCTTTTACTAGCGGAAGAGCCCGGCTTTCTTCTTCGCCGCCGCCCTGGGGTCTTCTTCCGACTTCGGGGGTCTTGTCCCCCTCTTCGGTTCTTCTTGCCGGGCCTCCGCTCCTTCTTCCAGCTCTTTTACTGGCGGTGGCCCGGTCTTCTGTCGCCGCTGTCTCCGCTGTCTTTGAAGCCTTCTGTTCTGAACCGAAGAGGGGGACAAGACCCCTGAAGTCGGAAGAAGACCCCCAGACGGCGGCGGCGACGAAGAAGAAAGCCGGGCTCCTCCACTAGTAAAAGAGCTAGTAAAAGAGCAGAAGATAGCGGAGGAGTCTGGCGAGAAGACGGAAGAAGACCCCGGGAGCTGTGCAATAAATTATTTTAAATCCTTGTGTGTTGTGTTTTATTTACATTTTTTTTCACAGGCGAATGGGTAGGGGTACATTGTACCCCATACTCATTCACATAGGGTGGGGGGGCCGGGATCTGGGGGCCCCCTTATTAAAGGGGGCGTCCCCGGATTCCGATAAGCCCCCCTCCCGCAGACCCCGACAACCAACGGCCAGGGTTGTCGGGAAGAGGCCCTTGTCCTCATCAACATGGGGACAAGGTGCTTTGCTGGTACGGCTCAGGAGGGGGGGGGGGGGGGGGGGGCTCGCTCGTCCCCACCCCCTTTCCTGACCGGCTGGGTAGCGTGCTCGGATAAGGGTCTGATATGGACCTAGGGGGGACACCCACGCCTTTTTTTCGGGTTGGGCTTCCCCTTTAAGTCCATACCAGGTGACGGGGCCAGCGTGCGGGAAAGTCTGTTCATTTCAAAAGTATGGCGAACTAGCACACACAGGGCCGTATTGTCCGCCGGACAGTTTTTGAGTCAAAACTACTTTCTAAGTCCGCCGGACTTTTGGGTAAAAAAAGTCCGCCGGAACCCACACACGAGCGGATTGTCCGGCGGACCAGAGACTTTTCCGCCGGATAGTTTGATCGTGTGTACATGGCATTACTCATAATGCACCTCTTTAATAAGTTCAGACCAGGCAGGAACAACATTGCAATACTTTGCTTGAAAAAGTGCAAAAGACGTTGGTGTTCAACATACGGAACATCATTCTACCCTACATCCTGAACCCTAACTACAGACTTGTGTCCTGCAAAGGTAATGTCCATGTGTAGTATGTAATCCATTAGTGGCAGTCTCCAGCAGCTGGTGCCTTCAGGGTGAACCCCCAAGTTTGAAGTCTCCATAAGCAGGCTGTAATGAGCGACATCCTCCTACTCCTACGGGTCTCTTCGTCCGTCTCCATCCCTTACCGTATCACAGCTCAAGGCTGCACTGGATCAGTATTGAGCTCTTTTCCACACAGGCCTCAAAACTCTACTCTGAATCCCCAACTCTGCGTGCTGGAACACTGACCCAATTTATATGTCACAGGGCAAGTGGGCCGGACCTAGAGCGGAACCCACCAAAAGCCTAAAGGTGTCAACTCCCCCCTTCCCGGCCTGGACATCACTTAACCAACTGGCTGAACTTTTCAACTTGCCTGCATACAGTCAGGGGAGGGCTGGCAGCCTTAGGCCTCGGGGGGAGTCCAGTCAAGTGGCCCACTGAACCACCAAATCAGCTCCCCGTCCATGCCCTAGTTTTTTCAATGCAGCCTCATCAATGCCCATCAAAGCAGCCTCACCAGTGCCCATCAGCTCAGCATCATCAGTGCAACCTGAAATTCTAAAAAAGTTTGTGGGAGAAGGGGAAAAGAGAGGGAAAAGAGAAACGAACCTTCGACAAAAGACCTCAGAGAACAGTGTTGGTTCTATTGGACTTTTTAGGCAGAATTAAAAATAAATAACCATATGGTTATTTATTTTTATTTCTGCCTAAAAAGTCCAATAGAACCAACACTGTTCTCTGAGGTCTTTTGTGTGAAGGTTCGTTTCTCTTTTCCCTCTCTTTTCCCCTTCTCCCACAAACTTTTTTAGAATTTGAAGTTATGACCAGGACGTGGCAATTGTTTTTTTGACTTTTTTGAGTGTATCCGCAGATACCACCCTGTGATAGATACACACCCCTATTTTAATCAGTGCAACCTGATCAATGCCCATCAATGCAGCCTCACCAGTGCTCATCAGCTCAGCCTAATCAGTGCAGCCTCCTCGGTGCTCATCAAGTGGTCTCACCAGTTCCCATCAATGCAGCCTCACCAGTGTCCATCAATACAGCCTGATCAGTGCCCATCAATGCAGCTTCATCAGTGCCCATCAATGTGATCTCACCAGTTCCCATTAATGCGGCCTCACTAGTGCCCATCAATGCAGCCTGATCATTGCCCATCAGTGCAGCCTCATCAGTGCTTATCAATGCGGCTTCACTAGTGCCCATCAATGCGGCCTCACCAGTGCCCATCAATGCAGCCTGATCAGTGCCTAATAATGCAACCTCACCAGTGCCCATGAGTGCCCAGCAATACAGCCTCTCCAGTGCCTATCAATGTGACCTGATGACTGGGGGAGGGTAAATGGGGTGTATAGGGGGGAGATGGGATGTGGGGGTGTCATGGTCTCTTAACTGGCAGCTCAGCAGGTCCAATGAATGCCACAGGCTCCTGGTCCTATGGTCAAGTTGCAGCCTGAGCCAGTCACGAGCATCCCGAATCCCTGATGCACCCTGCCTCTGAATGCCTCCAAGACTACAACTCCCGGAATGCAACAGCGGCCGTGCCCCCAGGTCCCCCCCCACCCTGACTTCCTAGAGAAGGAAAAAAAATGTCAGCAGCCGCTGCGTCCTGCCCTTTTTCAACATAATTTAGGGCGGCCTGGGGGGGGGGGAATTGCCACCCTGCCCCCCGGCCCAGGCCCGCCCCTGCATATAGTACACTTTGACACTAACTGTTACAAGAGTGACCTGCAGCCCACAATTAGATTTTGGGGTTCTTGGATCCTTCTTTTAGCATCATTAGTCAGCTGTTTGAATTTGCTTAGCCGGCTGCTCCTGGACTACTTTGTTGTTTGAAATCTATGCCAGTTGTAGATGATTTTGCATGATGATTTTTTAACTTATAGGCATACACAACCATTTTCTCGAGGGCCTTAGAAAAGCTCTTTTAAACTTGGCATGATGACAATATACACATCCATAGTAAAGAGAACACTGGAGCCCAGATACATGAGGGATAAATACCATCTGCATACTCCCCTTAACCAGAAAAGGCAGCAGCCACGGATGACAAATGTAATTCATACGGCAATAATTCTCTGTTCCGTTTGGTGGGCACCATCTCTCACCGGACACAATCCATTCAAGTGACCGGGACCCATTGGGACCACTCTGCAATGCATGCAGTTGTAGCACGATTATGCAATATTTAGGGGGTTAGGAAGTGTCCTATTGCCTCCTCACTGCCCGTCAAATGCCTCTGAAAAGTGATTGTAACGCGGATCGCTTTTCAAAGGTGTGACAATCTTTGCCACCTGTGTAAAAAAGCCCAAATAGAGCATTTTTGTGCCCTTTCGAGTGTCTTTTTGACAGCTACAGATCCATTTAGACCAACGATTTGCGAATATTACTTAAATAAGGTTATAAGTGACTCGCTTTGTATTTGTGTATCTATTCCGTTCCCCGGCTTTAAAGGAGCCACAGGGAAATGTCCCCTTTTATATTTGACATTAGCGGGAGTCTGACATGTTCTGAGTTGTTGGAAGCAATGTTTTATTTTAACAAGAGGAACATGTGTAGGAGGAAGAGCAGAGCATGCGACTTCACAGAGTGCGCTGGACTGTGTTAGAAGTGGCAATTTTGTTAACAAAACAACCCCTATAACAGAGGCCAGTGTATGATAACATGCAACGCAAACTTTCCCAATTCCTGCGTTATCTTTTCCGTGAGATTAATTTGTTCTCAGCCTAGACTTCCGGATGTTCTGCGAGTTCACTGCTCCCTCTTTGTGAACTTCTTGAAGATTTTCCCAGCACCTTCGACTTACCAGTAGGGACAATGCTCTCCTTTCAAATAGTTTTCCTAAATCGAAATTCCATCTGGAAGGCAGATTTCCAAATGTAAGGCAGAACAGTGAACGTATCGCCTATGTAAATAATGTTTAACACCTATTTTATTCAATTAGGTTCCCGCAGGTTCTTAAACTAGAGCTCCGCTAATCTCTACTTGTAAACTGATAGGCTAAGAAAATCTGCGGTTATGGCTGCCTAAAGACATTAGACTAACAAAATCACCTTCTTCAAAACAAGAGTTTTTGCTATAAGCCAAAGGGAGAGGGCAAGTATTGTCGGTATTTGCCCCTCTCAGGGGAAATATTTGTCTTCATTAGTGATGGCCGAACGGTTCGCCCGGCGGTCGTTTCGCGGCGAATTTCCGACATTCGCGGTCCGCACGTTCGAACGCCTTTTTCCGTCGTTCGCCGCGGCGGACTTACGTGTTTAATGTATACAAGAACTTTAACCTTTGGTGACACGTTTATCATGTGATACAGGACAGCCAATTGAGACATGACAGCACATGGACACTTGTACATTCCCCCTAACCTATAAATACACCCGATCCGGTGGCCATTTTACATTCTTTCTTCTGTTAAGATAGGGACAGGTTCCTGTGTGGAGTAGGGAGAGATAAACCACTAGCTATTTGGTACACAAAAGTTCTTTTCAGGACTGGTATAGGTGTTAGGTGTTGATAGGTTTGCTGTGCTGCTGATTCTTGCAGCAGCCTGAGTGTCTTTTGTTAGTTTAGAGAAAGGGAAAGGACGGTGTATGCTACAGGGACAGCCAGATTAGTCTTTCATCATCATCATCATCATCATCATCATTAGCTGTTACTATCAAGGTCCACAAAAGAGCTGTTCCAGTAACCACTAATCGTTCTCTTTTTTTGCCAATTTGTATAGGGACAGGAAGGAAGCAGTGTTGTCAGGCAGTGAGGGTAATTTTAAAGACTTGCTGTTATTATTAGTTCCACAAAGGTTCTTTTCAGGACTGGTATCAGTGGTACAGTAATAGGCTTGTACATGTATAATATTCTTTCTTCCAAATATAGAAAGGATATTATACTTGACTGCTGCCCTTCTGCTGCAGTCTGCTAAACATTCACAACTCACTTGTTCCACAAAAGTTCTTATAAGGACTGGTAACTTGGTATAGGGTGCTACGGTACATAGGCTTGAGTGCGGTACAGTCTGCTGTTCTGTAAGGACCGCTATCGGTCCACAATAGATAGGGTTGACGTGCACCACTGCTGACCGCTGCCCTATACTGCAGCAGTCCTTCAGCGGTATAGGGACTGACGTACAGTCTGCTAATCACTAACACACAACCTGCTTGTTCCACAAAAGTTCTTATAAGGACTGGTAACTTGGTATAGGGTGCTACGGTACATAGGCTTGAGTGCGGTACAGTCTGCTGTTCTGTAAGGACCGCTATCGGTCCACAATAGATAGGGTTGACGTGCACCACTGCTGACCGCTGCCCTATACTGCAGCAGTCCTTCAGCGGTATAGGGACTGACGTACAGTCTGCTAAACACTAATACACAACCTGCTTGGTCCACAAAAGTTCTTATAAGGACTGGTAACTTGGTATAGGGTGCTACGGTACATAGGCTTGAGTGCGGTACAGTCTGCTGTTCTGTAAGGACCGCTATCGGTCCACAATAGATAGGGTTGACGTGCACCACTGCTGACCGCTGCCCTATACTGCAGCAGTCCTTCAGCGGTATAGGGACTGACGTACAGTCTGCTAAACACTAATACACAACCTGCTTGGTCCACAAAAGTTCTTATAAGGACTGGTAACTTGGTATAGGGTGCTACGGTACATAGGCTTGAGTGCGGTACAGTCTGCTGTTCTGTAAGGACCGCTATCGGTCCACAATAGATAGGGTTGACGTGCACCACTGCTGACCGCTCACCTATACTGCAGCAGTCCTTCAGCGGTATAGGGACTGACGTACAGTCTGCTAATCACTAACACACAACCTGCTTGTTCCACAAAAGTTCTTATAAGGACTGGTAACTTGGTATAGGGTGCTACGGTACATAGGCTTGAGTGCGGTACAGTCTGCTGTTCTGTAAGGACCGCTATCGGTCCACAATAGATAGGGTTGACGTGCACCACTGCTGACCGCTGCCCTATACTGCAGCAGTCCTTCAGCGGTATAGGGACTGACGTACAGTCTGCTAAACACTAACACACAACCTGCTTGGTCCACAAAAGTTCTTATAAGGACTGGTAACTTGGTATAGGGTGCTACGGTACATAGGCTTGAGTGCGGTACAGTCTGCTGTTCTGTAAGGACCGCTATCGGTCCACAATAGATAGGGTTGACGTGCACCACTGCTGACCGCTGCCCTATACTGCAGCAGTCCTTCAGCGGTATAGGGACTGACGTACAGTCTGCTAAACACTAATACACAACCTGCTTGGTCCACAAAAGTTCTTATAAGGACTGGTAACTTGGTATAGGGTGCTACGGTACATAGGCTTGAGTGCGGTACAGTCTGCTGTTCTGTAAGGACCGCTATCGGTCCACAATAGATAGGGTTGACGTGCACCACTGCTGACCGCTCACCTATACTGCAGCAGTCCTTCAGCGGTATAGGGACTGACGTACAGTCTGCTAATCACTAACACACAACCTGCTTGTTCCACAAAAGTTCTTATAAGGACTGGTAACTTGGTATAGGGTGCTACGGTACATAGGCTTGAGTGCGGTACAGTCTGCTGTTCTGTAAGGACCGCTATCGGTCCACAATAGATAGGGTTGACGTGCACCACTGCTGACCGCTGCCCTATACTGCAGCAGTCCTTCAGCGGTATAGGGACTGACGTACAGTCTGCTAAACACTAATACACAACCTGCTTGGTCCACAAAAGTTCTTATAAGGACTGGTAACTTGGTATAGGGTGCTACGGTACATAGGCTTGAGTGCGGTACAGTCTGCTGTTCTGTAAGGACCGCTATCGGTCCACAATAGATAGGGTTGACGTGCACCACTGCTGACCGCTCACCTATACTGCAGCAGTCCTTCAGCGGTATAGGGACTAAGAGTTTTGTCACAGGGTCATTTAAAAAATGACATGCAGAGGAAGAGGCAGGCCCTTCCGCAGGGGTGGTAGGGGTAGGGCAGGAGCAACAGGCTTGAGCCAAAGTGGGAAGTTGCAGAAGGTGCGTTCAATTACTTTAAAGGATGCACCAGACTTGGTTGAGTGGCTCGCTCAGCCTTACTCTTCTGCACCCTCCTCATCCTCTCGATCTGCACCCTCTTCTTCACTCTCTGCTATGTGCACCCCCAAAGACACTACCACCAACAACACGACCACCACCACCACCACCACATACCTTCCGCTTGAGTCACTGGAATTATTTTCCGATCCATATCAAGAGGACATTTCTGATGCGCAGCCACTCTTGGTATTGGATCAGGAAGAGGAGGTAGCAACAAGCGCTACTCAGCAGTCTGACGCCAGTACCCAGATCAGCCCAAGGAGGAGGTTGGTCCCCGGTGTTGCTGCCTACTCTACTTATAGCGGTGGGGAAGGTGACGTTGATGATGACGTGTCTAGTGATGTCACGTGGGTGCCCACAAGAGAGGAAGAGGAGGGGAGTTCAGAGGGAGATATGGACCAGCAGATAGGGAGGAGAAGCAGCAATGACTTACATTGCACAGCAGGGACAAAGCAGACTGCAAATGTATCAGGAGCGAGTCATCGACCATGTACGGTCACATCTGGCGCTCCCAGGACACCGGCACATGGCTCCGCAGTGTGGGCTTTTTTTAACGTGTCCGCTGCTGACAATAGCGTTGCCATCTGCAATCTTTGCAGTCAACGCGTTAGTCGCGGTAAGCCCAATACTCACCTAGGGACGACCGCCTTAAGAAGGCACATGAGCAGCCATCACCGAGCCCAGTGGGAGCAACGGAACACACAAAGCCACACTGCAGGCTCTCACCGTCCAGCCTCGTCTTCTACTTCTCCTTCTCCTCTCTCCTCACAATTGTCCTCCACTCCACCTTCCATCACGCCAAGCTCACATTTTTCTGCAAAAAGGCAGGCTTCCGTGGGCCTAATGTTTGAGCGTAAAAAAATGATGACGCCGGATAACCCTCTTGCCCAACGGTTGGCGGCTGGCTTGTCAGAACTCATAGCCCGCCAACTACTGCCATATAAACTGGTGGACTCGGAGGCCTTTCGCAAATTTGTGGCCATTGGAACACCACAATGGAAGGTCCCAGGAAGGAAGTATTTCTCAGAGAAGGGCATCCCAGAGCTATATGGCCATGTTCAGCGGCAAGTGAATGTATCTCTGGCACACAGTGTCGGTGCCAAGATACATCTGACCACAGACACGTGGTCTAGCAAACACGGGCAGGGAAGGTATATCAGTTTTACTGCCCACTGGGTGAACCTTCTGACGGCCGTCAAGCATGTAACCCGTGGCACCCGTGTAGATTTGGTTTTACCGCCACGGATTGCATGCAGGCCTGACTCTTCTTCTCCTCCTCCTACTCCATCCTCCTCCCTCTCCTCCTCAGCTGCCTCCTCCTTTTCCGCTGCTAGCGTCTCTTCCACTGCACCGCCCAAGCTCCCCAGAACCTATTCCACATGCCAGGTGAGACGTTGCCATGCCGTGCTGCGTCTGTTGTGCCTGGAAGCAAAGAGCCACACTGGCCCGGCACTCCTTTCAGCTTTGCGTTC
Source organism: Lithobates pipiens (assembly GCF_037356315.1). Lineage (NCBI taxonomy): Eukaryota > Metazoa > Chordata > Amphibia > Anura > Ranidae > Lithobates > Lithobates pipiens. Next base: position 521,224 of record NW_027507892.1, on the reverse strand, counting down.
ACAGGCAGATGAGTGGCTAACACCGCTCAATTTGACAGTTGGTAAAGTGGTGTGTGACAACGGTGCCAATCTGCTTAGCGCATTGAAACAGGGCAAAATCACGCACGTGCCGTGCATGGCACACGTCTTAAACTTGGTCGTGCAGCGATTCCTTGTCAAATACCCTGGGGTCCAGGACATCTTGCGGCAGGCAAGGAAAATCTCGGCCCATTTCAGAAGATCTTACACGGCCATGGCTCGCCTTGCTGACATTCAGCGGCGACACCATCTGCCGGTCAGACGTCTTATTTGCGATTGCCCGACGCGATGGAACTCAACCTTCTATATGCTTGATAGGCTGCTCCAGCAGAAACGTGCAGTTAACGTCTACCTGTATGAACTCTGCGAAAGAAACGGTTCTGGGGAGCTGGGTTTTTTTTCACCGCGCCAGTGGCTGCTCATGCGCGACACATGCAGACTTCTGCGGCCATTTGAGGAGATCACCAAACTGGTCAGTCGCAGCCATGGCGCCATCAGTGACATGGTACCTTATGCCTTCTTTCTGGAGCGTGCATTGCGTCGTGTCATTGATCAGGCTGTGGAGGAGCAGGAGCGGGAAGATGAGGAAGTCGCAATGCTGGATGAATTCCCAGGGGGGGCTACTCTATCTGAGACAAGTCAACAACAGGAGTCTGATGAGGAGTCAGAGGAGGATGGTGCCGGGGCGGATGAGCAGGAGCAAGAAGAGCATGCTTTAAACCTTTCTGGGATCCCTGTTGTGCGAGGATGGGGAGAGGAGAATGAAGAGGACGACATTATCCTGGATGATGAGCAGGAGCCAGGCCACCACACCGCTTCCACTTTAGTGCAAATGGGGGCCTTCATGCTCCAGTGTTTTAATAGGGACCCCCGTATAAAAAGCATGAGGGTCAAGGACCAGTACTGGGTGGCAACGTACTTAGACCCCCGGTACAAACACAAAATGGCGGAAATGTTACCGCCGTCGCAGAGGGCTGTCAGAATGCAGCACTTCCAGGCCTTGCTTCGAGAAATGCTGCATTCTGCTTTTGCGTGCGCTGGCAGAGGAGCAATTCCCACTCCCAGAGAAGGATTTGCGGGTACCAATCCAACAGCGCCTGCAAGAAGAGGCCGGTTTGAAGATGTGTTGGTGACTTCGGATATGAGGTCATTCTTTCAGCCGACCCATCGACAGGTGTCATCCGGATCCAGCATCAGGGAACGCCTAGACCGTCAGGTGTCCGACTACATTGGGTTAACGGCCGATGTGGACGCTCTGAGGAGTGATGAACCCCTAGACTACTGGGTGGGCAGGCTTGACCTCTGGCCAGAGCTTGCCCAATTTGCAATCGAACTGTTGGCTTGCCCCTCATCCAGTGTCCTGTCCGAAAGGACGTTCAGCGCAGCAGGGGGGATTGTGACCGATAAGCGTACTCGCCTAGCTCACCACAGTGTTAACTACCTCACATTTCTAAAAATGAATGAGGCATGGATCTCGGAGGAATTCAACACATGTGATCAGTAGACCATGTATATGTCTATAAACAATTTTTGGAATCAAGCACACAGACCTTCTTAATTCATTTGGCTCACTTCCCTGACCCAAAAAAGCACACCGTACTATATGCCCCTACCCTCCTCTTTGAAGAGGTTGAGCGGTGTCATATTTCTACTGGGGCTGCTTATTATGAGGGGTTCCCACCATCCCTGTGCTGTGCTGACTTCCTCCTGGGTGTTCTTATTATGAGGGGCTCCCACCATCCCTGTGCTGTGCTGACTTCCTCCTGGGGGTTCTTATTATGAGGGGATCACACCATCCCTGTGCTGTGCTGACTTCCTCCTGGGGCTGCTTACGGTGCTGCTGTCAGCGCTGTATGTCACGGAGCTGCTGTCAGCGCTGTATGTCACGGAGCTGCTGTCAGCGCTGTATGTCACGGAGCTGCTGTCAGCGCTGTATGTCACGGAGCTGCTGTCAGCGCTGTATGTCACGGAGCTGCTGTCAGCGCTGTATGTCACGGAGCTGCTGTCAGCGCTGTATGTCACGGAGCTGCTGTCAGCGCTGTATGTCACGGAGCTGCTGTCAGCGCTGTATGTCACGGAGCTGCTGTCAGCGCTGTATGTCACGGAGCTGCTGTCAGCGCTGTATGTCACGGTGCTGCTGTCAGCGCTGTATGTCACGGAGCTGCTGTCAGCGCTGTATGTCACGGAGCTGCTGTCAGTGCTGTATGTCACGGAGCTGCTGTCAGCGCTGTATGTCACGGAGCTGCTGTCAGCGCTGTATGTCACGGAGCTGCTGTCAGCGCTGTATGTCACGGTGCTGCTGTCAGCGCTGTATGTCACGGAGCTGCTGTCAGCGCTGTATGTCACGGAGCTGCTGTCAGCGCTGTATGTCACGGAGCTGCTGTCAGCGCTGTATGTCACGGAGCTGCTGTCAGCGCTGTATGTCACGGAGCTGCTGTCAGCGCTGTATGTCACGGTGCTGATGTCAGTGCTCTGTATTACGGTGCTGCTGTCAGTGCTCTGTATCTCCTGCACCCTCTTGTTTGCCTACCCTGGTCCCTGACCTTCCCTCTCCTCCATTGCCTTCATTAGCTCCATAGTCCTGAATTGTCAGAACAATTTCCCAAATAAAAAAAAAATGCTTGTAGTTATCGATCCCAAATTCACCTCATACATGTATTATGCTATTGTCCAGGTGGTGGGACTACGTGCTACCCCCTAATAATTACCCCGTGGCCGCAAATTCGACCTAAAGGTTTGCGAAATTCGCCTCCCATTGAAGTCAATGGAGCCCGCGGCGAACGGTCGTTTTCGCGAACGTTTGTGTCCGTTCGCGTTTCGCGTTCGCGAAACGTCCCGTCGGAAGTTCGTCCATCACTAGTCTTCATGGCCATTGAAAATTACTCAGTGCAGGCCAGATATTGGGTGAAAAGCGTCAGAATGGGAGGATCCAAGCAGCGTTCTATGTGTATCGATAAAGCTTTAAAATAAGACTGGATAGATTTTGCGCGAACTTGCCTTTCTTTGCATGTCAGCAAGCAGTGTTAGCCAGGGTCATGGAGGTGCCTACAAACATGAAAGTTCCCCATCGCAATGACCCAGCTGATCATTCTCAATCTATGGCCACCTCAACACCTACTTTTTGAGTAAAAGCTTATACTGTTTATGGGGCCTATGTTGTGTTGACATCCTTGACATATAATGTAGTAGTTCAAAGAGAGTCTGTCAGGGCTGGGCTCAGCCCTTCCTTCTCTGAGCTGGCCGCTCAGCTGTCGGCTAATTGGCAGCTCCCATCTCTCTCCACAGTTACTCAGCTGTTGATGATATCTTGCTCATCAGTCCTGATTACTTAAGCCGTCCAATCCAGAGGTTCTCTGCCTTCGCCTTGGTCAACATCACAGAGACTATCTCCTGCGATCCTGTTAAAAGACTTGCTTTGATGACATCCCTTCTGGCTCCAGATCCTGCTTGCTGTTCCACTACATCGATCCCTGACTTCTGGCTTGGCTGACTATCCCTTGCAGTTACTGCAATTTTGCTATGTTTTGACTACGTTTGTTCTTTTTACTTTTATTATTAAACAAGTGCAATTTAACTGTACTTCTGTCTCAGCCTGATTTCATGGTTTGTGACAGAGTCACACTGGGTCTATGCCCAACCCCCATCTCTAAACAACAGCGATCCTGGCACCGGAAGGGCACAGACATCTCTTCACAGTGACTCAGCTGTTGATGATATCCTGCTCATCAGTCCTGCCTACTTAAGCCGTCCAGTCCAGATAATCTCTGCCTTCGCCTTGGTCAACATCACAGAGACTATCTCCTGCGATCCTGTTAAAAGACTTGCTTTGATGACATCCCTTCTGGCTCCAGATCCTGCTTGCTGTTCCACTACATCGATCCCTGACTTATGGCTTGGTTGACTATCCGTTCCGGTTACTGAACTTTAGCTATGTTTTGACTAAGTTTGTTCTTTTTACTTTTATTATTAAACAAGTGTGATTTAACTGTACTTCTGTCTCAGCCTGATTTCATGGTTTGTGACAGAGTCACACTGGGTCTATGCCCAACCCCCATCTCTGAACAACAGTGATCCTGGCATTGGATGGGCACAGACATAGTCAGTTTGAAAAAAAAAAAAGCCACCTAGTTCAACAAATAAAAAGAAAAAAAGGCGCCTCTAAGTGCAGAAGTAAAACTTTATATTCCCCAAAAGGGTTATAAAAAAACAGAAGGGTGGATGGGTAGAAGCACATCATATTAATAATATGGCAGCTGGTCCAGCGTTCTAGTAGTCCCAATGAGTCTCTGTGATATCCGCAGGTGTGATTCTATAGCATATTTTTAAGTGGCCGACAGATGGAAGCCACGACTCTCCTGGACACTGGGAAGAAAGCAGAGACAGCATGGAAGCCGAATCCAGGAAGTGACGTCCGCAGGAAGGGACCAGCAACCAGCGTGGACAGCAAGCCGGAAGATCATGAACATCAACATAAAGTCCAAGCTGATCCAGGGGAAGACATAAAAATTCATACAAAGCATGGTCCAATCTGCTCCAATGGGGGGGGGGGGGGGGGGGTTTCCTTCCTGATCCCCCAGGAGGCTTTTGGATATTTCCCAGATCAATCACAGCTGTTATTACCTATAAATATTAGTATCCAGTTATATTTTATGCATTTAGGAATGAATCTAGCTTTTTTTTTTTTTTTTAAAACAATCCACTGCGCTGTACAGAACTAGTTCCTGAGGGAGTCTACAAATAACAAACTGCATACACCCAACATTCAACCCCGACATGAAATAAGATGGGGGATGAAAAAAAAAACAGCTCTTACTATGAAGAAGCGTTTCCGTATGTAAAGATTAAATCTCTTTTTCCTCCAGACGTGAAGCATTCCTTATCTTCCTCTATAATGACCTGAAAGTAAATAACACTACACCACGTTCATTATATGGACCACCTACGGTATGTATTTTATACATGGAGATCATACCCCCTCTTAAAGCGGTAGTAAAGCCGCTGAGGTTTTTTTTTTTTCATACCTGCAAGGGAAAAGGCATAATGAGCTAGTATGCACCGCATACTAGCTCATTATGAAATACTTACCTTATAACGAGGCCCCGACATCTCGCCCGATGCACGCCGAGAGAGCTGACATGTTCCCTCGGCGTGTCTTCCGGGTATTGTGGCTCTGGAGCTGTGAGTGGCCGGAGCCGCGAAATATCGTCACTGGATACTTCTTCCTGGCAGGGTCCGGCGTCTGCGCCGAAAATCCCTTGTGCGCATGTGCCGCTGCAGTCAGCGGCGCATTGCGAGGGGAATATCTCCTAAACCATACAGGTTTAGGAGATTTTTTTTTACCTACAGGTAAGCCTTATTATAGGCTTACCTGTAGGTAAAAGTTGTAAAAAGGACTATACAACCGCTTTAATCGCTTGATATAGGCATAAAGGAACTAGATCAGCTATTTTCATCCAGGGTTCCATGGAACTCTAGAGTTCCTCCTAGGGGTTCCTTGAGCTGTGGCTGATTGACCTTCTATTTGATGGTACCTGAATACCACCAGTGCCAACACCACTAGGCAGAGCCAGCAGCATGACGCCAAAGATCTTTTTAGCTGTCTGTAAGGGTAGTATATGCTGACCACCACTGGAAGGATTCCATCCTCCCTCCTGACCACCAACGTAAGGTGCATTTTCCCTAAAGAACTGGATTTAGTAATGGTTCCCCCCGAGACCTGAAAATTATTTTAGGGGGTTGCTTTGGGGTGAAAAGGTTGAGAAAGACTGAACTAGACATTACTATCCCTATTACACGAATTACATTACAAAGAGTTTTGTCCATTTGGCAAAACAATCTAGCAGATATTAGATAACAATAATGCCGCGTACACACGACCGGACTTTTCGAGGGACTAGGTCCGACAGTCTTTCCCGCGGACTTTCGGCGGAGTTCCGACGGACTTTCCGAATGAACGGACTTGGCACACACACAATCACACCAAAGTCCGACGGATTGGAACGTGATGACGTACGACCGGACTAGAACAAGGAAGTTCATAGCCAGTAGCCAATAGCTGCCCTCGCGTCGGTTTCTGTCCGGCGGACTAGCACACACACGAACGGATTTCTCGGTCCGGCGGAGTTCTGGTGGAAAAATGTAAAACATGTTCTATTTCTAAAGTCCGCCGGATTTTTGGCAAGCAAAGGTCCGATGGAGCCCACACACCATCGAATTGTCCGACAGACTCGTTCCGTCGGACCTTTGTTGTCAAAAAGTCCGGTCGTGTGTACGCGGCATTAGATACTGACATTGGGGTTATGGTGAATGTAGTTCTAAAATGCATTAAAGTAAAAAAAAAAAAACCTTCTGGGTGCAGCCCCCTCTAATACTGTGCGATAATTAACTAATGAGAAAATACATATACACAGGGCCGTCTTTAATATTGATTGGACCCTGGGCAAGAATTTTCTTGGGCCCCCCCTCATGCAATTTCACTCTCCACCTGCTCTGAGACATACAATAAATAGCAGCTAGACTTAAAATAAGTTTACTGTATCAGATCAGGCAGCGATTGCGATTGGTTGTCATTGGTTACAGCATATCATTACTGCTTAATGACTGGTTGCTAGAGGTTACAGTACATATTACGGTTCACTGATTAGTTGCTAGAGGTTACAACAAATGATTTCTGCTTGTTAATTGGTTTCTAGAGATTAATGTGCAGTAATACTGCTCACTGATTGGTTGCTAGAGGTTACAGCACATCATCTCCTCACTGCAGGGGAGCATGATATACATATGAATGCCGCCTTTATTTACATATCAATGCTGCCGGTGTCCTATCATATAAGGTCCTCCATACAAAAGTGTCCGCTGCGTACTGCGCATGCGCAGTACACAGCAACACAGATTCCGAAAATTGATGAGGATGAACGGCACCTGCGCCGTGAGTCCAGGTTCTATCCCCACTATCCAAGTGGACATAGAGTAGGAATATAAAAGAGCAGAGTGCAGCGAGGCTGAGCCCGAAGCCTGGCGAGCGAAGCTCGCCCGCGAGGGGCCCTCTAATATTCACAACCCGATGTCCGCTTGGATGGTGGGGCTACCACCTCCACTCACGGCGCAGGCGCCGTTCAGCTTCGGAGATTTTCCGAAGCTTCATCTGCTCCGTACTGCGCATGCGCAGTACGGAACGGACACTATATGATGCCCGGACTCTATATGGCAGAACACCGGCCGCAGCTATTTACTTAGTAATGCCACCGCTATTTACATATGAATGCCGGTTATTTACATGTAAACACAGGGTCTGCAGGTGAGTCATCTGTACACAACAATAGGGCAGAGCTGGGCAGCATTAGTAGCAGCACTTCACACTGAGATATCGGGACACAGCACAGGACTAAAACTTCAAGGGACAAGGGAATTTAAACTGGGATAGTTGGCAAGTATGAGGCAGCTGCTTTGGGCTCCACAACAATGGCAGGGCCCAGGGCAGCTGCCCCTTTTGCCCTGCCTTAAAGACGGTCCTGCATATACATATATATATATATAATGGGTAGAAATACAAGTGAAAAAGTCCCACCACAAGTTCTTGGCTTTCAGCTCCCCACATTGCTTTTATTCTGTGATCACAGTTGTACTTTTATGGATGAATGCTGTTTTTTTTTTCAACAAAACGCACCTTTTTGACCTACACCATATGGAGGCATTTGATTTTTTTTTCTTTCTATATCCCCTCGGATGAGAGTTTTTGGCTTTCCAATTTGTCTGTTGAGTTCCAGCCTTGCGTTTACCTGCTCGATTTCCTGGATCTTTCCTTGGAGTTCGCTGGATTCCCTGGATGGTTTCTGGAAGTCTGCTGATTGGGCCATCCTTGCTTGATTGACTCGTTGTCGCTGACGTTGGAGTCCACTACTTCCAGTAAGAGTGCCCACCCCTCGCCTTGGGTGGAGGACACTTTATCCCTGGTGCTCTACATGCCTGCCAAGGCCGTCGTGCCCCACTTCTGAGCAACAACTTTCTTGTGCTGGACTCTATATAAATTGACCTTTAGGATTTTCCCACCTTTGGGACTTTTTCACTTGTGTTTCTACCCATTATATACATGTATTTTCTCATATTTATTTTATTTGAGATTGAATCTTACATATGTTTTAACCATTTGCATATAATATTTGGTACACTGATATTGTTTATTGCTTTACATTTCTTAGCACTACGTTTTTTACCAACCCATCACATTGAAATTTTGTCACATTCCTATGTAGCGGCTGTCCTTTCCCTCTCACACACTGGCGCAGTTATATCCCTTATCCACATTTCCCTCTAATACTTACCTGAGCCGCATCTCGATCCAGCAATGTGGCTCTAGTGGCATGGGGTTTTTTGGCTGGGTGGTGGGGTTGTGTGGCGGGGGGGGGGGGGGGGGGTAAGCTCACTTACTGCTTGCTGCCTGGCTTACCAGTGCCCATCAATGCTGACCACTAAACTCACCTGCCTGACACACTGACCTACCTTCCTGACTGACACACACTGACCTACCTACCTGACATACACTGACATACCTGACATACATACATTGACCTACCTACCTGACATACATACATTGACCTACCTACCTGACATACATTCACTGACCTACCTGACATACATACACTGACCTACCTGAAATACATACACTGACATACCTACCTGACATACACTGACCTACCTGACATACATATACACTGACCTACCTGACATACATACATACACTAACCTACCTACCTGACATACCTGACATACATACATTGACCTACCTACCCGACATACATACACTGACATACACTGACCTACCTGACATACATACACTGACCTACCTACCTGACATACAATGACCGACCTAACTGACATACCTGACATACATACACTTACCTACCTACCTGACATACTCTGACCTACCTGACATACACTGACATACCTACCTGACATACATACATACACTGACCTACCTACCTGACATACACTGACATACCTGATATACATACATTGACCTACCTACCTGACATACACTGACCTACCTAACTGACATACATACACTGACCTACCTACCTGACATACATACACTGACCTACCTGACATACACTGACCTACCTGAAATACATACACTGACCTACCTGACATACAGTGCCTTGCGAAAGTATTCGGCCCCCTTGAACTTTTCAACCTTTTGCCACATTTCAGGCTTCACACATAAAGATATAAAATTTTAATTTTTTGTGAAGAATCACCAACAAGTGGGACACAATTGTGAAGTGGAACGAAATCTATTGGATATTTTAAACTTTTTTAGCAAATAAAAAACTGAAAAGTGGTGCGTGCAAAATTATTCGGCCCCTTTACTTTCAGTGCAGCAAACTCACTCCAGAAGTTCAGCGAGGATCTCTGAATGATCCAATGTTGTCCTAAATGACTGATGGTGATAAATAGAATCCACCTGTGTGTAATCAAGTCTCTGTATAAATGCACCTGCTCTGTGATAGTCTCAGGGTTCTGTTGAAAGCACAGAGAGCATCATGAAGACCAAGGAACACACCAGGCAGGTCCGTAATACTGTTGTGGAGAAGTTTAAAGCCGGATTTGGATACAAAAAGATTTCCCAAGCTTTAAACATCCCAAGGAGCACTGTGCAAGCGATCATTTTGAAATGGAAGGAGTATCAGACCACTGCAAATCTACCAAGACCTGGCCGTCCCTCTAAACTTTCAGCTCAGACAAGGAGAAGACTGATCAGAGATGCAGCCAAGAGGCCCATGATCACTCTGGATGAACTGCAGAGAACTACAGCTGAGGTGGGAGAGTCTGTCCATAGGACAACAATCAGTCGTACACTGCACAAATCTGCCCTTTATGGAAGAGTGGCAAGAAGAAAGCCATTTCTCAAAGATATCCATAAAAAGTCTTGTCTAAAGTTTGCCACAATCCACCTGGGAGACACACCAAACATGTGGAAGAAGGTGCTCTGGTCAGATGAAACCAAAATCCAACTTTTTGCCCACAATGCAAAACGATATGTTTGGCGTAAAAGCAACACAGCTCATCACCCTCAACACACCATCCCCACTGTCACACATGGTGGTGGCAGCATCATGGTTTGGGCCTGCTTTTCTTCAGCAGGGACAGGGAAGATGGTTAAAATTGAGGGGAAGATGGATGCAGCCAAATACAGGACCATTCTGGATGAAAACCTGTTGGAGTCTGCAAAAGACCTGAAACTGGGACGGAGATTTATCTTCCAACAAGACAATGATCCCAAACATACAGCAAAATCTACAAAGGAATGGTTCACAAATAACCGTATCCAGGTGTTAGAATGGCCAAGTCAAAGTCCAGACCTGAATCCAATCGAGAATCTGTGGAAAGAGCTGAAAACTGCTGTTCACAAACGCTCTCCATCCAACCTCACTGAGCTCCAGCTGTTTTGCAAGGAAGAATGGGCAAGAATTTCAGTCTCTCGATGTGCAAAACTGATAGAGACATACCCCAAGCGACTTGCAGCTGTAATCGCAGCAAAAGGTGGCTCTACAAAGTATTAACGCAAGGGGGCCGAATAATTTTGCACGCCCCACTTTTCATTTTTTTATTAGTTAAAAAAGTTTCAAAAATCCAATAGATTTCATTCCACTTCACAATTGTGTCCCACTTGTTGGTGATTCTTCACAAAAAATAAAAATTTTATATCTTTATGTTTGAAGCCTGAAATGTGGCAAAAGGTTGAAAAGTTCAAGGGGGCCGAATACTTTCGCAAGGCACTGTACATACACTGACCTACCTGAAATACATACACTGACATACCTACCTGACCTACCTACCTGACATAAACTGACCTACCTGACATACATACACTGACCTACCTACCTGACATACACTGACCTACCTGACATACATACACTGACCTACCTACCTGACATACACTGACCTACCTAACTGACATACATACACTGACCTACCTACCTGACATACACTGACCTACCTGACATACATACACTGACCTACCTACCTGACATACACTGACCTACCTAACTGACATACATACACTGACCTACCTGACATACCTGACATACATACACTGACCTACCTAACATACCTGACATACATACACTTACCTACCTACCTGACATGCACTGACCTACCTGACATACACTGACCTACTTACCTGACATTCCTACGCTGACCTACCTGACATACATACACTGACCTACCTACTTACCTGATATACACTGACCTACCTACCTGACATACATATACACTGACCTACCTACCTGACATACACTGACCTACCTGATATACACTGACATACCTACCCTGACCTACCTGACATACCTACACTGACCTACCTACCTGACATACACTGACATACCTGACATACATACACCTACCTACCTGACATACATACACTGACCTACCTGACATACACTGACCTACTTACCTGACATACATACACTGACCTACCTACCTGACATACATATACACTGACCTACCTACCTGACATACACTGACCTACCTGACATACACTGGCCTACTTACTTGACATACCTACCCTGACCTACCTGACATACATACACTGACCTACCTACCTGACATACACTGACCTACCTACCTGACATGCATATACACTGACCTACCTACCTGACATACATATACACTGACCTACCTGACATACCTGACATACATACACTGACCTACCTACCTGACATACATACCCTGACCTACCTACCTGACATACATACACTGACCTACCTACCTGACATACATACACTGACCTACCTAGCATACACTGACCTACCTGATATACATACACTGACCTACCTACCTGACATACATACACTGACCTACCTAACATACCTGACATACATACACTTACCTACCTACCTGACATACACTGACCTACCTGACATACATACACTGAACTACCTGACATACACTGACCCACTTACCTGACATACCTACCCTGACCTACCTGACATACATACACTGATCAACCTACCTGATATACACTGACCTAACTACCTGACATACATATACACTGACCTACCTACATGATATACACTGACCTACCTGACATACACTGACCTACTTACCTGACATACCTACTCTGACCTACCTGACATACATACACTGACCTACCTACTTGACATACACTGACCTACCTACCTGACATACATATACACTGACCTACCTGACATACATACACTGACCTACTTACCTGACATACACTGACCTACCTGACATACATACACTGACCTACCTACCTGACATACATACACTGACCTACTTACCTGACATACACTGACCTACCTGACATACATACACTGACCTACCTACCTACCTGACATACACTGACCTACCTGACATACATACACTGACCTACCTACCTGACATACACTGACCTACCTGAAATACACTGACCTACTTACCTGACATACCTACCCTGACCTACCTACCTGATATACACTGACCTACATATACACTGACCTACCTGACATACACATACACTGACCTACCTGACAATGCCTGTAAACTCTCTAATGTCCATAGACAAATAGACTAACATGGAGCTTCTTATACAGCCAGTATAAGCAGCATAGTTTTTCCCAGTGTGCGGGGACCCTCATAGAGGAAACCCATCTTCAGTATCTTCCCTTTCATGTTATAGAGTGACGCAATATTCCGATTCTTCGCCGTCTCCCTTCTGTTTGCTGAAAAACTTTGATGTCTTGTTAGGACCGGCCTGCAATTCCGGGGAAATCTGTTTCCAGATCTCCTGACCTCACAGCCAGCGCCGTGCGACTCTGAGCCGTGTGCCGGCTTGTAGGCCCGGCAGAGGCATCAAAGACCCATTGATACTCCTAATTGCAAGTCTTCACATACAACTGCCTCTGTACAACGGGACGGAGACCGATGAATCATTTCCTAGAAGGTTACTTTCTTTAATCCTTTCCTGGAACTCGGGGGAAAAACCCCCTTTTCCAAGATAATAGTCCTGAGAATATTCCCTAAAGGATTGTGGGGTGTGGAGCAAAGGGCTGCCCATTGTGGAGAAACATCTTGTTTCAATAATAGGTACAAATATTAAAACGTTAAATGAGAGAGCCAAACAGAGCTCAAATGACTCGTAAGAAAAATACTGGGCTGGCAAATGTAGACAAATCTGTAGAGGAATCGTAAAAAGAAAAAAAAAAAGCTACTTTCGGAGGATACTGGAGGAGCGATAAATGTCCCATATCCCATCAATGGAGGATAGAGGTAGACAGGATTATGGAGGCTGAAAGCTGGGTCCATAAGGTGAGTTATGAGAAATGTTATAAGACGTGGGCTATATGGATGCAATACTCTGCTCAGATCTATATTAGAGAGAAGGTGTAGGGATGATTGGAATATTGTTAATGAATTCCACCATCATAGCTCCCAACTGTCCCGGATTTGGAGGGACTGTCCCTGATTTGGAGCAATGTCCCGGCGTCCCTCATTCCTCCTCATTTGTCCCTCACTTTGGTCTGATCTATATAGTTATATAGTATATATAGCTATATAGTATATAAAATTCACTTTTTATCTATCAAAAAGTGTTTTCCAGTGCTAAACCTTTCATCTGATTTCTAAATTGCTGCATTTGTAAATTCCAAAAGCCAATATAAAAGGAATAGTAGAGGTAAAAAAAAAGCACTTGTGTGTTTAACCAATCTTGTTTTTTTGTACAATTCTCCTTTAAGGGGGCGTGACAAGGGGTGTGTCCTATGCCTGCATACTTTTGCTGATAGGGGTCCCTCATTCCCATCTCAAAAAGTTGGGGGGTATGCCAACATTCCTTTACTTAATAAGTTATTCTTAAGGGTTGAAAGTTACATCGCATATACATTTTGGTGCTAAATAATTTTTATAGAATTTTCTAATGATTACAAGAAAGGCGGTAAAATAGATCCCCTGCAGTCAGCACCAATAGACCCTCCAACAACTATAGATCCCCTACCAGCAACAATAGATCTATCCTAGCTACAATAGGCCCCTACCAGTAACAATAGATCTATCCTAGCTACAATAGACCCCTACCAGTAACAATAGATCTATCCTAGCTACAATAGACCCCTACCAGTAACAATAGATCTATCCTAGCTACATAGGCCCCTACCAGTAACAATAGATCTATCCTAGCTACAATAGACCCCTACCAGTAACAATAGATCTATCCTAGCTACAATAGACCCCTACCAGCAACAACAGATCTATCTGTAGCACTGACCCCCGAAGGAGCGGCTGATTTGATTGGGCTTACCGTTACCTTCTTGACCTCGTGTATGTCTAGGGTTTCCCCCGAGGTAGATGGCCCAAGAACTGCAGAGACTGGCACCAGATCCGCTTTGAAGGATTTTTATTTGCAAGAAGAATAAATAAAACACAGTCTCTCAAAGTAGGGTTAGAGGGTTTAGGTAGAAAAGTCCAGGTACTCTTGGAGCTAAGTCAAGTAGAAAAGAGTCTCTCACATTAGGACAATCCAGAGAATAGCCATTCACAACTGGATCCTCACCCTTATCGGATAGTCCTTCTCTCACCAGGCCTAGCAGCCGATAGAGTGCTCAAACAAAGCAAAGTCTCTGCCACAGACTTGCTATAGGACACTTGAATAAAGTCTCTGCCACAGACTTTTTCCACAGACTTGTTGTAGAACACTTGAATAACTGAAAGATGTAGACAACTTAGAGAACCCTTGTACGGTACCAGTATCTTGCAGCCAGTCCGGCGATACCATACGAGATCAGATTCGCTTGGGGTCTTACAACGAAGCCTCCAGGCTCCTTCTGAGAAGCCAACCTTTGCGTGGCCTTCTCCCGAAGAGTCCCCCCCTGGATGCTCCTCCAGTTGCTGGGCCTCTCCACAAACCGAGACGGCACTGGACCACCTCCAAATCCTTCCTTCAGTTACTTTGCCTTGGGCCAGCCAGGCCCAAAACTTGAAGTCGGGTGGATCCGCACCCCAGGCCATGAGAGCCCCAGGGACTGGCCAGAAGGACCAGGACCAAACAGCCAGAAAGCACTTCTGGACCGGAAACCCCAAAGCACGTGATGTCAGCACCTTAAGTACCCCCTCCCAGAATGCACAGCAAGAGTGACACTCCCACTGGGCTGGATCCGAGAGAGAACTGGCACTCAATTTACCTAACTGAACTGCATTCTAGCAATTGCCAGAGATGACAGCGCCACCTATGGTCAAGCAGAACACAATGTAATCCAGCTAGACTGGTACTGAGACCAAAATTTCGTGTAATTGAACCCAAAACCAAACTGTGGTTCCAGGAATATTAAATTACAAAAACACATTGCGCATGCTCTTCAGGAGCCGGCGCTACATATCCTAGCTACAATAGACCCCTACCAGCAACAATAGATCTATACTAGCTACAATAGACCCCTACCAGCAACAATAAATCCATCCTAGTTATAATAGACCCCACCAGCAACAATTGACCCCATACCAACCAGCATTAATAAACCCTCCAAGAGCCAGCAACAATGCCCCCCCCCCCCCCCCAAAAAAAAGAGTAGACCCCCCCAGAAACAAAAGGCCCCACCAACATTATACTTTCCAGAAACAATAGATGCCCCAAAAGCCTCTTCTAATAAACCAGGACAGTAAGGACTAAGTCAGTGAGGAACCTACTAGCATAAGTTCAATAAAGGATCAGTATGAGCAGGTCGACATGACCCAAATTTACCCCTAAACCTTCCTTTTCCACTTTAGATCATGTCCCAACATTATTTTTTTTACCTTATTATAATACCAGGAAAAGCTTTCATTGCTTATTCCATATGTTGCCATTTCAAGGCTTTTACAATTCTTGCAGGGGCAGCTACTCGATGGAGGTGCATGTGTGCTGTGAGCGACCCCATTCATGCCTATGAGAAAGCTGTACTCAACAAGACTCTAGTGTTCCCTTGGAGTACATCTTGAGTTGAGTTGAGAGGTATCTCGATATAGCGCGGTCTTACCCCGAAGGGTCCTAACGCGCTTGGTGGAGTCCCTGGAGAAACCCAGGGACTAGGAGAAGACAGCAACAGGAAAGCAGCATGAAAAATGGAACCACAAAGGCTACGCAGGAAAGGCTTGTGTGAAGAGCCAAGTCTTCAATTTCTTGCGAATGACCAGGGGCCTCCTGGAGCTCGGCAGGGAGGCTATTCCACAGCACGGCACCCTGGTGGGAGAAAGCTCGACCACCCAGCTGGGTCTTCTAATGCCGCGTACACACGGGCGGACTGTATGGCGTACTTAGTCCGTCATACAATCCGACGGACAGTCCGTCGTACTTTCGACTGAACGGACTTGACCACACACGGATACCCAAACAGTCCGTCGAAAGCTTGCGCGATGACGTGTACAGCACGTACGACGGGACTAGAAATAGGAAGTCCAATACACAGCAATGCAACCTTCCGCCGTGTAAATCCTTTCTGGGCATGCGCCATTCTTAGTCCGTCGAACTAGCCTACTGACGAGCGGATTGTCCGCTGAAACCAAAGTATGACGGACAGAATTTTGAAAAATCAGAAATACTTAGTACTCCGGACTGCACGCTGAAAAAGTCCGCTGAAGCCCACACACGAGCGGACTGTCCGCTGAAATGTGTTTCGACGGACTAAGTAAGCCATACAGTCCGCCCGTGTGTACGCGGCATTAGGCACAGAGATGTGGAGGAGGTCTCTTCTGCTCGATCTAAGTGATCTGTGCAGAACTCGTTTGTGGAAACGTGAACAGAGGAACCTCGGAGCAAGGATTCTCATGATTTTAAACATGATACAACCTGCTTTAAACAGAGTACGATGGTAAACCAGCAGCCAGTGCAAGGCACAAAGAACGTTGGGTGATGTGATCCCTCAAAGGTACGCCCATAGGTAGCCTTGCCGCAGCATTCTGTATGAGTTGAGGCCTCTGCACTATTTTCTTTGGCAATCCCAAATGTGAGTTGCAGTAGTCTAGGCAGCTTGCCTATCGTGGCGCAGATAGCGGTCTTCTTGTCCGGAAGATCCAGGTATTTGAACAACACCCTCAGGGGTTTTAGGTGACAGTGGCATATAGATGTTGAACAGCAGAGGAGACAGGGCAGAATCCTGTGGCACTCCACAGTCCAAGGCGGTGTTCTTATTGTGCGTACACACGAGCGGACTTCTCATCGGACTGAACTCCGAAGGACTTTTTTCGACGGAGTTCCAATGGAGTTCCGCCGAAACGGACTTGCCTACACACGATCACACCAGTCCGATCATTTAGAACGTGATGACATACGACGGGACGAATGTTCAATAGCCAGTAGCCAATAGCTGCCCTTGCAACGTTTTTGGTCCTTTGGGACAGCATACAGACTAACGGTTTTCTCGATACGAACTGGTTCCGGCGGAAAGATTTGAAACATGTTCTATTTCTAGGTCCGTCAGAATTTTAGAAACCAAAAGTCAGATGAAGCCCACACACGATCGGAATATCTGATGAAATGATTCCATCTGACCTTTTCTGCCAGAAATTCCGTTCGTTTGTACAGGGCATCGAAGCCAGTCTTGACTCCCTGAACTCTGCCCTTTAAAAAAGAGGCCACCCATGCCAAAGCCGACCCGCTCATGCCCAAAACTGATCTCATCCGCTCCAGTAAAATTGTATGGTTTGTGGTATCAAACGCGGCTGACAAATCCAAGAGAACCAGGGCTACTGAGTCACCTCTGTTCAGACTGTAAAGGACGTCTTCCCCAGGGGCGGACTGACCATTCAGCCACTCGGGCACTGCCCAAGGGCCCCAGGCCACTAGGGGGCCCCATCAGGGTTGCCAGCCTCAGTAAAACCAGGAACAGTATGTAAAAATCTGTGTTTTTTTTTACATCTGTCTCTGAAATATCCCTTACCGACATCCTTTTGGTCTAAAAATCCTGAAATTATAGCTGCCCCACCTCTCCAGTACCTTCTCAGCCAATAGAAATATGTCTGTGTATACTGTGTGTACATGTATGTGTATACTGTGTGGCCCCATAATCTCTGATTTCCTGGGGGCCCCATAATCTCCTATTGCCCGGGGGCCCCATGAGTTGTCAGTCCACCCCTGGTCTTCTTCATAGGAATGTATGCATGCAGGATGGATGTAGGATGCAGCACATGTGTTGTATAAAGAGGAGGCAGCCGGGACCATGTCAGAGAAAAAATCACTGCTATAGGGATGAAGGAAAGTATTATCCCAAGTAGGCTGCACTTTGGGGGGTAAGGGGGGGCAGAGCTGGACTTACCATTGGGCTTGACTGGGCTCAAGCCCATGGGCCCCACCCAATAGGGGGCCCCGCAAGCCCCACAGAGATACATAGCAGAGTATACTGAGCTCAACTCCGCTCACAGTCCCGCCCTATGATGGACATAACACAGGGACTGGGCATGACTGTGAGCTGAGCCAAGTACACTTGGCTACTCTTGGCTCCGCTCGGGACTGCGAGAGGACCTGAGAGCCGCCGAGAGGACCCGAGAGCCGCCGAGAGGACCCAAGAGCCGCCGAGATACACAGGACTCTGTATCTCGGTGCCGCCATTTTTAAACTTTAAGACTTCAATGACACTGGACAAGGCTGCAGATGGATTGGCAAGGCTGCAGATGGACAATGATAAGGCTGCATTGATGGGCATTTAAATGTAAGTTTTTTTCCTTAAACTTCCCTCCTAAAAGTTTTTTTCCTTAAAATTCCCTTCTAAACTTGAGGTGTTATACGCCGATAAATACGGTAATATATAGAAGGTAGGGCCCGAAAGTGACCCAAGCCCAGGGGCCCCCCACCACCCTAAGTCCTGCCCTGGAGGGGGGGCATTTATTAAAGGATATCATCACTAAATCTGAACTCCAGGTATGATTTGTATTGTATTGCAAGCTTGGCACTATGTATATATGTATGTATATCTCATATCTAAGGCTGCCAAACCAGCTGCTGACAAGGCCTGTGCTTGTGATCACACTGGAAAAAATAACATTCAGGCTGGGTACACACCACGGCAAGGAGAAGCTCGCAGCGGGGGTCCGGGGCGTCTCCATTCACCGTTTCAGGTCAGATTTCTGCCCGGATTTTTTGGCTGAATTCGGACCTGAAACGGACCAAAATCCGCAACAGGACTCCTGTGCACTTCACACCGGAGCCACTGCGGAGATCTGTGAACCGGCTCCATAGAGAGCTTCACTTCTAGTCTATCCACATTGTTGTCAGTCAAGCTCTGATAAAGGGAAACCCCAAAATGCGTTGCCTACTTTTGTAGATTGTTCCCCTGACTTTTATTGAAATAAATTTGTATCTGGGCCTCTTAGCAGTGGTGTGGAGTTTCAATTTCCACTTCTGTTAATCACTGTAGTAGCACTACTACAGGGATAGCTGAGATCTTTGGGGTCCTGCTCAGGTTTTATGCGAACAGCTGTTCCAGGAGGGGTGCTTGCTTACATCACCTGCATTCATAGAACACCTTGTGGAGTTGATTTACTAAAACTGGAGAGTACAAAATCTGGTACAGCTGTGCATGGGAGCCAATCAGCATCCACATTTTTTATTTTTTTTTGTCAAAGCTTAATTGAACCTGATGAAGTTTGAAGCTGATTGGCTACTATGTACAGCTGCACCAGATATTGCAAACTCCAGTGAACCACCTTGTGTTTTTTTTTTCAGTGAATACAAGGTGTTCTCTGATTGGATGGGGTGGAGAAGAGGGGAGATTACATCACAATCTCCACCTCGTCCAATCAGAGAGTGCCTTGTATTCACTGAAAATAATACAAGATATGTTTGCTGCATGGCTGCACACAGACTACAGACTTTCTTGCACCACCGCCATTCACAGAGTGACTGCCCCACTGCATACAGACTACAGACAAGAATGGTGGTGGTGCAAGCAAGTCTGTAGTCTGTGTGCAGTGGGGCAGCCACTCTATGAATGGCGGTGGTGCAAGCAAGTCTGTAGTCTGTGTGCAGTGGGGCAGCCACTCTATGAATGGCGGAGGTGCAAGCAAGTCTGTAGTCTGTGTGCAGTGGGGCAGCCACTCTATGAATGGCGGTGGTGCAAGCAAGTCTGTAGTCTGTGTGCAGTGGGGCAGCCACTCTATGAATGGCGGTGGTGCAAGCAAGTCTGTAGTCTGTGTGCAGTGGGGCAGCCACTCTATGAATGGCGGAGGTGCAAGCAAGTCTGTAGTCTGTGTGCAGTGGGGCAGCCACTCTATGAATGGCGGAGGTGCAAGCAAGTCTGTAGTCTGTGTGCAGTGGGGCAGCCACTCTATGAATGGCGGTGGTGCAAGCAAGTCTGTAGTCTGTGTGCAGTGGGGCAGCCACTCTATGAATGGCGGTGGTGCAAGCAAGTCTGTAGTCTGTGTGCAGTGGGGCAGCCACTCTATGAATGGCGGAGGTGCAAGCAAGTCTGTAGTCTGTGTGCAGTGGGGCAGCCACTCTATGAATGGCGGTGGTGCAAGCAAGTCTGTAGTCTGTGTGGAGTGAGGCAGCCACTCTATGAATGGCGGTGGTGCAAGCAAGTCTGTAGTCTGTGTGCAGTGGGGCAGCCACTCTATGAATGGCGGTGGTGCAAGCAAGTCTGTAGTCTGTGTGGAGTGAGGCAGCCACTCTATGAATGGCGGTGGTGCAAGCAAGTCTGTAGTCTGTGTGCAGTGGGGAAGCCATTCTCATAGAACCTGAGCAGGACCTGGAAGATTGCAGCTATTACTGTAGTAGTGCCAGTCCAATGTAATTATGTAATACAATAAATTCCTGGAGTTCACCTTTATCCATGTGTTACAGGTTTGTGAACTAAGCCAATCTATGATATACTCTATAGCGTATGTTTCAAACACAAGGCTCGTGGCCCGAATCTGGCCCTCCAGACCATTTCATATGGCCCTTGCACCTCTCCTTCAGTTGCGCCACGTCCCCCCCACTCATCTCCATCTCTACCTTGTCTCAGCAGCAGAGAGGAGGACAGAACTCCTTTGCCAGATCCTGCACTTCTCTGTGTAGCTGCAAAGATTCTCGTCTCTGCCACCCCCATCTCAGCAGAAAGGTGGACAGAACTCCTCCTACAGACCTTGTGCCCCTTGTCTCTGCTTCCCCTGGTCTCAGCATTCAGCAGACTCTGGTAGCTGGCACCAGCCCTCCTCTGGTCCTCCTCCAGATCCTGCACTTTCTACTTCCCAGAGCTCTTCCCAGAAGAAGCACATGGTAAGGGGGATGCACTGTGGCGATAAGGGAGTGTGGGGGACGCTGGACTTCTGATGGTGGGGGGGGGCTCCTGCAATATGATATAAGTGGGGGTGGGGCTCTGGTCATCTAATCTTACAGACAAAACTGGTCCTTCGACCATAGCTCATGCAGCCTGTGTTTAAATTGAGTTTGACACCTCCGCTCTATATCCATAAGGGGGCTTGAACATGGGGCTATTTTGGCCTGATACAGCCAGTTGCAACCCGTCTTTATATTTTTGGGAGCCAGAAGAAGGCATCAGACACGCCTTTCTGACCAATCTGGCTGGAGATAGGAATGTTCCATGTTGGATATTTTTACACAAATGCTTTTTCCACCCAAGCTAATCTATAGGAAGGGGTTAGAGGTGTTCCGTGGACATAAACTCTTGGGCGACCGTTATTTGTATGAACGACCGAAAAGAAAACAAATTCCTCCCGTGGTTCGCGTCTTCATATAAAATAGAATGATAAAAACGAAGCAATCATCTCAGCACTAATAGAATAATGAAGATACAATATTCAGTGCAATAAAGGAAATAAAATAAATAGAAGCCCTTTGAAGGATCAATCAGCATGCGATAAAAATAATAAAAAGTCCACGTAAAATCCGTAACCCTTAGCAACCAGAACTAGGTTTCTCATCTGGATCCCATCACCAAAAACTCGTGGATGAATAGTCCCCGTTGATAATGAACTCACCAGACACAAGTCTTAAGCTGGCCTTTTCTCTCCACACACTGTAAGCCCTTGTACACACGGTCGGACATTCCGACAACCAAATCCGTTGGATTTTGTCCGAAACTGTTGCATACACACGGTCGGACGAAGTTGTTGGAAAATCCGATCGTTCAGAACGTGATGACGTTATTTCGTTACAACGGGACTACCATCAGGCTAGTAACCAATAGCTTTGATGTAGGAATTTGATCTGAGCATGCGTGGCACTTTGTCCGATCGGAATTCTCTACACATGATCGGAGTATGTCCGATCGGAGCATTTTGTCGGAAAATTTTACCAACAAGTTGGAAAACTTGGTCCGTCGGATACTCCGACGGAAACAGTCCGATGGAGACCACACACAGTCGGAATATCCGACAAAACGGTCCAATCCGACACATTCCGTCGGAATCTCCGACCGTGTGTACAAGGGCTTAGATATATGGCATATTGTGATCATGAGCAAATCAATTTATTTGTTGGCACCACATCCCCAAATTAAGATAAAAACTCTGATCCTCCCGGCAGGATGCAAATGTGACAGACCCTGAAGCCTGTAACCACCTGAGATTTGGACCTGGCTCCTATCACCAAATTAGATCACTCACACCGCCTCTGAGATGGTATTGGCTTGCGATGGAACCAGGGATGACCAACACTGAGACTGACAGAAGAGGGAGCCGTGTGGTCACGCCCTAACGCGTTTCGTCAGCACGTCTTCTTCTTTCGAAGGACCTCCTGAAAACTCACTTATTCAGGGAAGACTATCCCACATGCACCTGACAACACCATCAAATCATTCTCCGCATCTATTACCACCACTCCCTCCCTTTAGAATGTAAGCTCTACGAGCCGGGCCCTCCTGTACCTTCTGTATTGAACTGTACTGTAATTGTGCTGTCCCCCATCTATGTTGTAAAGCGCTGCGTAAACTGCTATATAAATTGTGTATATTAATAATAATTATTAATTGTTGATGTTTATAATAGCTGCTGCTGTGCACTGAACTTAATTTGTCCATTAGAGCGCTTGGATCAGTGGTATTTATTTTTTACTGATATATTTATATATATTGTGTCTACATATCTCTCTGTCCTCAAAGGTCTATGACTGGCCTGGGGCGGCGTAATTGTGATTCCTAAGTGACATATTCATAGAATGAGCGGAATGTCCTTTTGTCCTTTACCTGTTCCGTATGTAAAGTGCCTCGCTGGTGTTTAGGGGTTTTATATTTTACATTACGGCTGAAAGGGTGTAAATCACCCTTGAAGAGCATGCCGGTTCTTTAAAGTCTCACCAGTGACCAAAGAACGGCCATTGTACGCATCCAGCTTTTACTGCCTATAAATGTACAACCTAGTGTACAATGGGTTTTACTCGTCAGATATTTTGGCCGTGTGTCATAGCTAAGTACACTGCAGAATAAGGCCTGGAATGTACTCAGCCAACTTCGTCTCACCGCAGACTTTTACATCACTTTACTGGCAACCGGGCTACTGGCCTTACACCAGCCATGGAATTCTTCCATGAAGTGACCAGTAGAGGGCGCCCCCCTTTTACTCTTTGTGGTTTCAATGGCTCGTCTGTCTGTTCAGCGGCTCTCCAATTCCAAAGCAAACAGAAAATTCTGCGTCATTTTCTCTCGCCAGGCTGGAGTGCTGGAACAGCTAACAATAAAAAAAATATGTTTCAACTAATTTTCCATAACCTCTAGGAATCCAGTCATAATAAAGTCTATTATACAGGGTTCTCGGCTAAACAGATGTTTGCTGATACTTTTTTTCATTTAATTTTTCTTTCGTTTTAAAGACGATATTAACCTTATTGTGACCGTAATATGACTTTTTAAATCTGGATTCCAGGTATGGCAATTTTTACATAGTTACATTGGTGCAGTTGGGAGCAATGTAAGTATGTACGGGGTCAATTCACTAATTGATCAATACCGCATGAATTTTTTAGTTAAAATAACTCATGCTGTATTTATCTCAAAAATAGTCAATTCACAAAAAACATACTATATATATATATATATATATATATATATATATATATATATATATATATATGTATATATATATATATGTATGTATATATATTACATTATATATATATATGTATATATAGATATAGAAATATACTGTATTTATCGGTGTATAACACGCGCCGGTGTATAACACGCACCCCAAGTTTAGGAGGTAATTTTAAGGAAAAAAACTTTTAGGAGAAAAAAAAAGTTTTAAATGCCCATCAATGCAGCCTTAGTGTTCATCTGCAGCTTTGTCCATCATTGCACCCTTGTCAGTGTCATATGCAGCTTTGTCGTGCAGCCTGTCCATCATTGCAGCCTGTCCATCATTGCAGCCTGTCCATCATTGTAGCTTTGTCCATCATTGCAGCTTTGTCCATCATTGCAGCCTGTCTATCATTGCAGCCTGTCCATCATTGTAGCTTTGTCCATCATTGCAGTTTTGTCCATCATTGCAACCTGTCCATCATTGCAACCTGTCCATCATTGTAGCTTTGTCCATCATTGCAGCTTTGTCCATCATTGCAGCCTGTCTATCATTGCAGCCTGTCCATCATTGCAGCCTGTCCATCATTGTAGCTTTGTCCATCATTGCAGCTTTGTCCATCATTGCAGCCTGTCTATCATTGCAGCCTGTCCATCATTGTAGCTTTGTCCATCATTGCAGCTTTGTCCATCATTGCAGCCTGTCTATCATTGCAGCCTGTCCATCATTGCAGCCTGTCCATCATTGTAGCTTTGTCCATCATTGCAGCTTTGTCCATCATTGCAGCCTGTCTATCATTGCAGCCTGTCCATCATTGTAGCTTTGTCCATCATTGCAGTTTTGTCCATCATTGCAACCTGTCCATCATTGCAACCTGTCCATCATTGTAGCTTTGTCCATCATTGCAGCTTTGTCCATCATTGCAGCCTGTCTATCATTGCAGCCTGTCCATCATTGTAGCTTTGTCCATCATTGCAGCTTTGTCCATCATTGCAGCCTGTCTATCATTGCAGCCTGTCCATCATTGCAGCCTGTCCATCATTGTAGCTTTGTCCATCATTGCAGCTTTGTCCATCATTGCAGCCTGTCTATCATTGCAGCCTGTCCATCATTGTAGCTTTGTCCATCATTGCAGCTTTGTCCATCATTGCAGCCTGTCTATCATTGCAGCCTGTCCATCATTGCAGCCTGTCCATCATTGTAGCTTTGTCCATCATTGCAGCTTTGTCCATCATTGCAGCCTGTCTATCATTGCAGCCTGTCCATCATTGTAGCTTTGTCCATCATTGCAGCTTTGTCCATCATTGCAGCCTGTCTATCATTGCAGCCTGTCCATCATTGCAGCCTGTCCATCATTGCAGCCTGTCCATCATTGCAGCCTGTCTATCATTGCAGCTTTGTCCATCATTGCAGCCTTGTCCATCATTGCAGCCTTGTCCATCATTGCAGCCTGTCCATCATTGCAGCCTGTCTATCATTGCAGCCTTGTCCATCATTGCAGCCTTGTCCATCATTGCAGCCTGTCTATCATTGCAGCCTTGTCCATTATTGAAGCCTGTCTATCATATGCAGCCTGTCCATCATTGCAGCCTGTCCATCATTGCAGCCTTTTCCATCATTGCAGCCTTTTCCATCATTGCAGCCTGTCTATCATATGCAGCCTGTCCATCATTGCAGCCTGTCCATCATTGCAGTCTTGTCCATCATTGCAGCCTGTCTATCATATGCAGCCTGTCCATCATTGCAGCCTTGTCCATCATTGCAGCCTGTCTATCATATGCAGCCTGTCCATCATTGCAGCCTGTCTATCATATGCAGCCTGTCCATCATTGCAGCCTGTCCATCATTGCAGCCTGTCCATCATTGCAGCCTTGTCCATCATTGCAGCCTTGTCCATCATTGCAGCCTGTCTATCATATGCAGCCTGTCCATCATTGCAGCCTGTCTATCATATGCAGCCTGTCCATCATTGCAGCCTGTCTATCATTGCAGCCTGTCCATCATTGCACCCTTGTCCATCATTGCAGCTTTGTCTTGCAGCCTTGTCCATTGTTGTCCCCTTGTGTAATTTTCAGCCTTGTCAGTTTTATTTTCTGGTTTTATTTTTAAAAATGGCGCCGCCAAGATGTCCTGTGTATCTCGGTGGCGCTCGGTAGTTCTCGTCGGCTTTCGGCCGCCTTTGGCCCTTCTCGTCAGCTTTCGGCCACTCTCAGCAAATCTCGGCGGTTATCGGCCGCCGAGAAGGGCCGAAGGCGGCCGAAAGCCGCTGAGAAGGGCCGAAGGCGGCTGAAAGCCACCCAGAGGCTCCAAAATAGTGGAGGATCGGCGTATAACACGCACCCGCGATTTTCCCCTGATTTTAAGGGGAAAAAAGTGCGTGTTATACGCTGCTAAATACGGTAATATATATAATATAATAATAGGGTTATTATATTATAGCATTATTATTGCTAGTAGGGGATCTATTGTTGCTGGGGGTCTTATGTTGCTTTGAGGGATCTACTGTTGGGGGAGGGGCCTATTGTTGCTGGCTGCCGGATGGTCTTGGGATGCTGGCTGCTGGGAGATCTACTGTTGCTGGCAAAGGTCTATTGTTGCTGAGGTGGATCTATTGTTACTGGGGACATCTTCCTACATACATTCTTTATATACAACTCCACTTCTTCCTCCAGCACACACTTACTTGCAGAACCCAACTGGACCACTGTGTGAAGAACCGACAGGCACTCAGATTAAAGACAATGGCCCATTACAGGCAAGAACAAGAGGCCCCTTGGTTGTGCAGCAAAAGGTTACAGCGTCCAGCTTGTATCACTCCTGTGACTACTGATCCCAGCACCACCTCTTCAGGCACTGCCAACCCACCTGGCTGCAGCTGCCCCTTTGCCAGCCATCCAGGCTAAATTCTCCACCGCAATCCTCCAGACTGACTCTCACCAGCCCACCCGGCTAACTCTCAGGAGATCTCCCAGTAGTACTGACCTGCTCTTGCTGTCCTCTCTCCTTGCTCCCGTGCCTCCAGACAGGGCTCTGTGTGTTATGGCACAATCCTTCCAGAACCTGAGCCCCAGCTCAAGGTCACCCCCCCAAACTAGGGGGCACCCCTAAGGGCCACCAACAGCCTCCTCAGCACTCCATCTCCATCTTCCACCCGACTGACCCGTGCCCCCCCCCCCGGCATGATTCGTGCCTATTTATGAGGTGACCCCCACCATAGAAATTCATGCGCCCAGTGTCCTGAAAGGGCCCAGGCGCATGGATAGGGAGGGTGGCAGCGGAGGTGGATAGGGGAGGCGGCGCCCGTGCACCCACAATGGACGGGCCCCCCCCGGGGAGTAGCAGCACCTATTCTCTGAAAAAAAAAAGTCCTGCCAGGTAGTAAATGCCACATTAACCATCTGCCTTTACTCAAGATTTCCCTGGCTAGAAATGCTGGGGGGGGGGGGGGCGATTTCTCAACAAAATAAAGAATGGAGACACAAAGCTCCCAAATGTCCATGATTAACTTTTTTTTGGTTAATTTTCCTTTAACGGGGTGTGACAGGGGGCGTGTCCTATGCCTACATACATTTGTTAGTAGGTGTCCCTCATCCCCATCTCAAAATGTTAGGAGGTATGGAGACATGGATGGATGGGTGAAAATTTAATTAAATAGCGTTTTCAGTTTGTGGCGCTCAGATACAGTTTAGCTCCACTTTAAAGTGGTTGTATAGTCATTTTTTTAACTTTTACCTACAGGTAAGTCTATATTAAGGCTTACCTGTAGGTAAAAAAAATATCTCCTAAACCTGTACTGTTTAGGACAGGGATATGCAATTAGCGGACCTCCAGCTGCTGCAAAACTACAAATCCCATCATGCCTCTGCCTCTGGGTGTCATGCTTGTGGCTGTCAGAGTCTTGCTATGCCTCATGGGACTTGTAGTTCTGCAACAGCTGGAGGTCCGCAAATTGCATAGCCCTGGTTTAGGAGATATTCCCCTCGCAATGCCCAACACAGACTACAGCAGTGCATGCGCACAGGGGATTCTCACCTGAAAGTCTGGCAGACGCCGGATTCTGCCCGAAAGAAATCTCCCGCGCGCATGCGTGGGAGTGACGATATCGCGGCTCCGGCCACTCACAGCGCCGGGGCCGCGATACCCGGAAGACACGCAGAGGGAACATGTCAGCTCCCTCGGCGTGGATCGGGCCAGATGTAGGGGCCTCGTTCTAAGGTAAGTATTTCATAATGAGCTAGTATGCGGTGCATACTAGCTCATTATGCCTTTTCCTTTGCAGGTCAAAAAAATAAATCTTCAGCGGGTTTAGTCCCTCTTTAAGTCCAAATGTAAATTGTCCCTTGCAATGAGAACATTATTCTTGCAGCAAAAAACTAGGTTTGAGCAATTGCATGCATTCCTAGTTGTTAGACTCAATGTCAAACTGAAAAATTAGTCATGGACTTGTTGAAAATATTCTGGGCACAAAGGGGTTAAGCAACATTTATATCTAAAATGATACCATCAATATAACCCTATTATATAATAAAATAAAAAAATAATAACCCATGTAATTTGAAGGGCTTTCTGTGTATTAAACCTACAAGCCTATAATGCCGTGTATACACGACCGGACTTTCCGGCAGACTAGATCCGACGGAATCAGTCCGTCAGACAATCCGATCGTGTGTGGGCTAATCCGATCGTTTTTCACATAAAAAAATCAAACGGACCTAGAAACAGAACATGTTTCAAATCTGTCCGATGGACTCAATTCCTATCGGGAAATCTGTTCGTCTGTGTGCTGGTCCGACAGATCCAAATACGACGCGAGGGAAGCTATTGGCTACTGACTATTGAACTTCCTTTTTAAGTCCCGTCGTACGTCATCACGTTCAAAACTAACGGACTTTTGAACGGACGTAGTCCGTTTGTGTGTGGGCAAGTCCGTTCGTTCCCGAAGGTCCGTCGGAACTACGCCGAAAGTCCGTTTGGGAGACCGCCATACCTAGTCTGCCGTTAAGTCCGGTTGTGTGTATGCGGTATAATAGTAATGCATACCTCCCAACATTTTCAGATGGGAATGAGGGATACCTACTATCAAACGTATGTTTGTTTATAGGACACGCCCCCTGCCACACCTCCTTAAAGGAGAATTAACAAAAAATTAATCCACAAGGACTTTTTTACCACTACAATTCCTTTATACTGGCTTTTAAAATGTACAAATGCAGAAATGTATAAATTGAATGAAAGGTTTAGCACTGGGAAACACTTTTTGAAAGACAAAAAGTGTATTTTATGTAGCACTGACCCCCGAAGGAGTGGCTTATTTAATTGGGCTTACCGTTACCTTCTTGACCGCGTGTACGTCTAGGGGTTTCCTGAGGTAGATGGCCCAAAGAACTGCAGAGACTGACACTGAATGCACTTTTAGGATATCTATTTATAAAAAATTTTTTTAACTAATCATAGAATATAAATTTAAATGTTTATGGATTCCGATCGGTTTGTATTGCTATACGCCCGTTTTTTTTTATTAATTCGATATATTTTTTATTAATTCGATTTCTTTACGATATTGACCCCTCTCTTCGAGTGTTTAGCTCTTCCGGTGGTTAGTATACCAAGCCCTTGATAGGGCGTTCGTTTCAACCTATGGCAGGGCTCCTTTCCTTACCAATAGGCTATAAAAAGTTTTGGCACAATGGTGTGTGCGTACCCCTGATGACGTCAGACCTTGGACGAAACGATCGTCGGGTAGCCACGCTCACACCCATTGTGCATATGCAGTCGCAATACAAACTCACGTTGATGAGTTTTTTGTTTTTGTTTATTTCTGCTAATATTTCCGTTCGTTTTTAAAAACGGCACTTGTACATTTTTCCTGTGACTCGGTGGAGTCGTTTTATGTGCGCTTGAGCATTCGGCTTTAATACATTTTTGTTGAAATCATATCACACGATTTGGCGCATTTTTGTTTTTCTATGGTGATACTTCGTTTGGAGGCGTGCTGAGAGCAATCGTGCAAATCCGAAGATTGCGAGACATCCGAAAGATCGGGATAATCTCCGGCATCTGGATATCTGGACGTCTATGTGACCTGTGATCAAATTCGCACAGTTTGACCTCCCCTAACAGGGGGGTCACTGGGGATCTGGTAAGCCTCCATCTAATAGTGGTGTTTAGAGGTGACGGGTCCACGTGGTCAAATACAATTTGATTGAACAATCAAGTTTCAGTTATTTCTACACATACACTGGACATTATATATTTTTTGTATTAATTTACATATGGACATTTGAATTTACACTTTACATTTTTTATATTTTTCATTTTCAATATTGTTTTGTGTATTCGGTTTCACCGTTTTTTTTTGGTATTTTTCTCTGCACTTTTGCATTTTTTTGGTCACATTCATATTTATTGGTTAAGCGCTGCACTTCTTTTCCTTCATTTTTTTTTGTGCCTGGTATCTTGGTTATGGTGTTCAGCTGCTGATTTCTTTATTGTTTTTTACTAAGCGCAGATTTTTTCTATTTTTCAGGATATTTATTTGACAACAAGTAGACAGAACAGTCTCCCAAATGAAGGGTAGAGGGTTGGGTAGGAAGTTCAGGTACTCTCGGAACTGCAAAAGATAGGAAGTCTCTCACTATAGAAATCAAGAGAATTGGCACTCACAACTGGATTCTCAGCCCTTGTACACACGGTCGGACATTCCGACAACCAAATCCGTCGGATTTTGTCCGACGGATTTTGTCCGACGGATTTTGTCCGACGGATTTTGTCCAAAACTGTTGCATACACACGGTCGGACAAAGTTGTCGGAAAATCTGATCGTTCAGAACGTGGCGACGTTATTTCGTTATGACGGGACTACGTTCAGGCTAGTAGCCAATAGCTTTGGTGTAGGAATTTGATCTGAGCATGCGTGGCACTTTGTCCGATTGGAATTCTCTACACATGATCGGACAACGTCTGATCGGATCATGTTGTCGGAAAATTTTATAGCCAAGCTGGAAAACTTGGTCCGTTGGATATTCCGACGGAAACAGTCCGATGGAGCCCACACACACAGTCAGATTATCCGACAACACAGTCCGATCGGACATTGTCCATCGGAATGTCCAACCATGTGTACAAGGGCTCACAGGTACCAGATAGACCTTCTCTTACTAGGTCTAGCAGCCGATAGAGTGTTTGAATAAAGCGAAGCCTCTGCCACAGACTTGCATATAGAACACTTGTGAATAAATTCTCTGCCACAGACTTAATGTAACTGAAGGACGTAGATAAATTTAGAGAGCCATCATACGGTACCAGTATCTCGCAGCCGGTCCGGCGATACCGTATGAGTGTAGATTCGCTTGGTGTCTTTCAACTGAGCCTCTAGGCTCTTTCTGAGAAGCCAGTCTTCAGCGTGGCCTTCTCCGGAAGAGTCCTCCCCTGATTGCTTCTCCAGTTGCTGGGCCTCTCCACAGATGAGATGGCACCGGACCACCTTTGAAACCTCCTTCCAGTTGCTTTAGATCGGGCTAGCCAGCCCCGAGACTTGGAATTGGCTGGATCCGCACTCCAGGCCATGAGGGCCATGAGGGCTGGTCAGGAGGACCAGGACCAAACAGACAGAAAGATCTTCCTACCTTAAGTACCCTTTCCCAGAATGCACAGCAGGATGACACTCCCACTGGGCTGATTCCGAGAAAAAATGGCACTCAATGCGCCCAGCTAAACTGCGTTCTCACACTTGCCAGTGGTGACAGCGCCACCTGTGGCCAAGCAGAACACAGTGCAATCCAGCTTTTAGGAATTTTAAATAGAGAAAAACACATAGCAAGTGCTCTTCAGGAGCCGGCACTACATTTATATACAGCTATATAGATCAGACCAAAATGAGGGGGGGAAGAGGGACAGAGGGACATTGCTCGAAATCAGGGACAGTCCCTCGAAATCAAGGACAGTTTGGAGCTATGGTAATGTGAATGTGGAAGCTTTTCATTTTCCTTCATCATGTCATAGCTGACTATGTCTGACCTCAGAATATAATACTCAGCTCCTGTAATGCCGTGCTATCGCCTACTATGATCCTGTATACCGTATAAGGTACCCGCAGGCCTGTTGGCAGCAGGGTAACCATCAAAACATGTCCTAACTTTAGACCCCTCCATGGATCCATCCTTAATAAATCGACATATTCCACCCCAACACACCATTGAGTGCAGCTACAAGTTCCATCTTGCCCTGCCATCTTATAGTACTATAATTATCATTATACATTGTATAGTGCCAACAATTTGCACAGCGCTTTACAAAATGAAGGTACAAGTCTAAACAAAACCTTTGTTCTTAGCTTTGGATAGAGTGAGGAAGATTTAGAGCCCCTGTTTGAATTTTACTGCTATTTGAGGCTCAGATAGATTAGGTTAGATGTGAGATTTCTCCTCATCTCCTGTCCTGCTTGTAGGCAGGTGTAGGTTGACCTCCTACACAGGTGGCGCTGTTTGCAACCACCATGCAGGGAGAGTGGAGGACAGGAAGAACTCGTGTTCCTCTTAGGCCTCCATACATGTCATCAGGTGGGCAGCTGTACGATTAGCTATAACTCCGTGGCCATCTTTATTGAGGCCAGTGCGGCTTGTGCTCCACCGGCCGGGGGGGGGGGGGGGGGCGGCAGACAGACCTGGCCACAGATATCCCACCCCCTCCCTTCGCTCCTGCCAACCAACCCACACTAAAACATCTCCCCTCATCGCTCGAGCATGCCACTGCACAACATAATCACCTCCCCCGGTCGCTGACTCGCTCACCCTCTGGCTCACCAGGCCCCCGTCAGCCCTGCACTTACCTCGTGCAGGTCACGGTTTCCCCCTCCATCTCCCCTGTGTCCCGGGCCATCACTTCTCCCCCTGACCAATGGGGTCTTCTAACTCCCGGCCAATAGGGTCTTAGGACTCCCGGCCAATGGGGTCTTAGGACTCCTGGCCAATGGGGTCTTAGGACCCACTTCCTGATTGGCCAGGAGGAGAAACAGGAAGATATTAGCGAATATTAATTCACTAATGTCACACAACAGGGTGGGCTCAAGGCGCAGTGCACTGCACCCCGTGCCCACCCTTTTTAGAAGCCAATTAGAATCTCTGGCTCTAAATCTTGTGCTTAAAAAAAAAACCCCATTGGAATCCATGCGTCCAGCACCCTGCATGAAGATTAGAGGCCGTGCGCATGGATTGGGGGACAGCGCCCCTAATGAGTGTCTGCCACTGAGTGAGGCACTGACTCACTGCCATTGACACGCATTTTACGTGTGGTTAGGATAGGGACAGTAACCCACTGGTTAGGGAGAGTGTGCCTAGCGTACAGGATTAGGGACAGCAGAGGAACTATTCATTATCGTTGCTGTGTGGAACCTTTCTGCTTCTAGTGCCTCATTGCATTCTGCCTACCAGCTCCCTCCTCTGCCAAGTGCTGTTGGTCCTTGAGCATCGCTCTCCACAAGCACTGCATAATCGTCTGTGAGTGTTTCTACCTGCTTGAAACCTCTACATACACTATATTGTCAAAAGTATTGGGACACGTGTCTTTACACGCACATGAACTTTAATTGGCATCCCAGTCTTAGTCCGTAGGGTTCAATATTGAGTTGGCACACCCTTTGCAGCTATAAAAGCTTCAACTCTTCTGGGAAGGCCATCCACAAGGTTTAGGAGTGTGTCTATGGGAATGTTTGACCAATCATTTGGTAAAGGGGAGATAATGGTACAGGGTTGTTCTTGGCCCCTTAGTTCCAGTGAAGAGAACTCTTAAGTCATCAGCATAACAAGACATTTTGGACAATTTAATGCTCCCAACTTTTTGGGAAAAAAGTTTGGGGATGGCCCCTTTCTGTTCCAACATGACTGAGCACCACTGCACAAAGCAAGGTCCATAAAGACATGGATGAACGAGTTTGTGGTAGAGAAACCTGCAGAGTCCTGACCTCAATGCAATAGAACAACTTTGGGATGAATTAGAGCAGAGACAGTGAGCTAGACCTTCTTGTCCCCACCTCACAAATATGCTTCTGGAAGAATGGTCAAACATTCCCATAGACCCACTCCTAAACCATGTGTGCACCCCCATAGTGACTCCACTGCAATACAATCCAGAAGGGTTGTGTCACAGCCCCTACGATGCCGTGCAGAGGGCCAGGCATGGTCACGCCCCAAGTGGCTCTGGGTGGTATTGAACTCATGACTGTCTGTTCTTGCTCCTGTTTCTTTACCTCTGAGCCACACCTCAGTTCTGTTCAGCCAGCTTTCCAACCGTGCCAAGTTTAGCATGAAGTACTGTGGGCGATACTTTGTTTGTACCTGTCTCTCCTGGATCAGCTGAGGCAGGTTACCTAATTAGCTGGGTATAAAACCCTGTCTCACTCTGAGGGCTTTGTCAGTTCATTTTCACATGTTTGCCAAGTGTTCCTGCCAGGGGCGGACTAACCATATGGCCACTCGGGCACTGCCCGAGGGCCCCCGGGCCACTAGGGGGCCCCATCAGGGTTGCCAGCCTCAATAAAACCAGGGACAGTATGTAAAAACCTGTGTTTTTTTTTTTTACATCTGTCTCTGAAATGTCCCTTACCGGCATCCTTTTGGTCTAAAAATCCTGAGATTATAGCTGCCCCACCTCTCCAGTATCTTTTCAGCCAATAGAAACATATCTGTGTATACTGTGTGTACACGTATGTGTATACTGTGTGATTGTATACTGTGTGTGTGTATACTGTGTGGCCCCATAATCTCTGATTGCCTGGGGGCCCCATAATCTCTTATTGCCCAGGTCCCCATGAGATGTCAGTCCACCCCTGGTTCCTGCACTTCTGTCTCGTGTTCCAGTGTTCCAAGACTGACCCCGGCTTCAGACCCTGGCTTTGTTTATCGTTATCACGACTTCTGGAAGCCCTGACTACGGCTTTACCTTGACTAGCCCTTGGCTAGTCCTGTCAAGCCCCCGTGCACAGATTCACAGCCCAGGTAGCTTATCCCTTTGTTACTGTAGGCTGTGTGTATTTGCAAGGGTTAGCGTACATCTCTGTGCCATGGACTCCAACCTAGGTAAGCCCTTACAGGTTGAGAGCGTCCTACTCATGAGAGCTAACAATCTAAAGAAAGGAAAATGATACAAAGGGTAAATGACTGCTGGGGAAAATTTGAGAACATAAAATTCCAGCTGTTAGGTAGAGGTTGATTTAGGCATTCCTAAAGAAATTCATTTTCAAGAGATAGCCAAACATATTGGAGTAGAGTGTTTCAGAGAATGGGAGAGAAGTCCTGGAGGTGACAAGGGAGCTACAGAGCGGGAGGCCTTGGAAGAGAATGGTCTGAGGCCTTGAAAGAGGATGGTTGAGATGAATTTGGTAATGTAGCTCAGGGTAGAGTTGTACATGGCTTTGTACGTTGTGGTAAGTATTTAGAATTTGAATGCACTGGGCAAAGTGAAACCAGCTGAAGGATTAGCGGAGAGGGTTGGCGGACACTGAGCGGTTGGTTAGGTGAATAAGCGTGAAGCATCTTTCTTGATAGACTGAAAGGGGCATAGTTAATGTATGCTGGAACTTTTCATTCCACATTAACGCTAAATTGATCATTGTATCTATTGAGAATATACACACATGGAACGCTATCCCCAAAGGAGTCACTGGTTGAGATGGGTCCTCAGTTGCGGGCCTCAACCTTCTCAAGATCCTCAGCTTCCCTGACGCACCTGCCTGAGTACACTAACACTAGGTATCACAAGAAAATCAATGATAGTAAACCAAACACCCAGCGATAATGCTGCTATTTAAAGAAATTAACACCAGTTCAATCAAAGCCAAAAATTTGTATATTGATTCCTAATAATATTTACACAGTGTGACGAGTGATAATGTAAAGAGGAATTAGGTAACAGAGATAATACTACAGTTAGCGTAAAAGAGCATTTGACCACACCTAGAGCCTAAACTTTTACCAGCCACACAGGTCAGCCTAAACAGTAACAATGCCACCCAACATGCGCTAAAGGACAGTAATAAACCCATATATATATATATATAAGCCGGTGGAACTACACTGCCCAAGTTCACAAGGGGCAGCTATGCAAGGCCTAAGACTGCCTGAAGGACACAATCAGGGCCTGAGTGGTTCAAAATAATTAACAGAACATGGTCTGAGAGCCCGCTCAATAAAACAGAGTCAGTCCTTAAGTTATTTCTTCTGCCACCTATCATCGGGGCCCTTTAAAGCGTTGATGCACTCTTATACCCCGTACACACAATCAGATTTTCCCACAACAAAACCGTTGATTTTTGTTCAAAGGTTGTTGGCTCATACTTGTCTTGCATACACACGGTAACACAAATGTTGGCCAACAATTGCGAACGTGGGAACGCGGTGATGTATAAGATTTACGACGAGCCCAGAAAAAAGAAGTTCAATAGCCAGTGCGACGGACTTGTGTACACACAATTGGAAAGTCCGACAACAACTTCTTGTTGGCGGAAAATTTGAGAACCTGCTAAGAAACATTTGTTGGTGAAAGTCCGACAGCAAATGTTTGATGGAGCATACACACGGTCGGACTTTCTGACAACAAGCTCACATCCAACATTTCCCATCGGAAAAGTGTAGTCTTTGGCTCAGATGTAAGATGTTTAAGTGAACAGAGATTAGATCAAGTCAAGTTAGGTGAAAGAATAGTTCAATGAGGCAGTGTTATCTTGAATATGCGCACCATAGGTTGTCCTACTGTGTGCCATACAGGGCCATCTTTAATATTGATTGGACGCTGGGCAAACATTTTCTTTAGGCCCCCTATTCAATCATTACCGCTCACTGACTGGCTGCTAGAGGTTACAGCACACATTATGGCTCACTGATTATTTGCTAAAGGTGACAGCATATGACTTCTGCTTGTTGATTGGTTGCTAGATATTACTTTACATCAATACTGCTCACTGATTGGTTGCTAGAGGTTACTGAACATCCTTACCACTCACCAATTGGTTGCTAGAGGTTACTGCTCATTATTACTGCTTACTAATTGGTTGATAGAGGATACTGAAAATCCTTTACTGCTCAATGATTGGTTGTTAAACGTTAATGCACATCATTACTGCTCACTGATTGGTTTCTAAAGGTTACAGCATATCATCTCCTCACTGCCTGCACAACATGGACTGGGGAGGTGAGGGAGACTCATTAATAGACAGAAAACGCCAATGTAACTGGGATTTACACTGACCACTAATGTAACAGGGATTTACACTGACCACTAATGTAATAGGAGCCACTCATGTTAGGAGGGATTTAGACTGACCACCAATGTAAGAGGGACATTCACACTGGCCACTCGTGTGAATGAAAAGTGTACACCAAGCCCCAATGTAATGATTAGATTTACACTGACCACTAATGTGACTGAGACATTGAGCCTGCATTCACATTTGTGTGTGCCGGAAACGCATGCAAAATCGTTTTTCTGACACCACAGAAACGTAAAGAAGCATGCCTCTTTACCTCCCCAGTGGGCAGCATTCAGCAGAAGTAATAGTGATTGCTGTATAAATGACAATGGTCCCAAAAATGTGTCAAAAATGTCCGATGTGTCCGCCATAATGTCGCAGTCTCAATAAAAATAGCTGATCATCGCCATTACTAGTAAAAAAAAAAATTATTAATAAAAATGCCATAAAACTGTCCCCTATTTTGTAAACGCTATAACTTTTGCGCAAACCAATCAATAATCGCTTATTGTGATTTTTTTTAACAAAAATATGTAGAAGAATACGTATCGGCCTAAACTGAGGGAAAAAAATGTTTTTTATATATTTTTTGGGGGATATTTATTATAACAAAAAGTAAAAAATAATTGCATTTTTTTTTCAAAATTGTCGCTCTATTTTTGTTTATAGCGCAAAAAAAAAAACAGAGGGGTGATCAAATACCACCAAAAGAAAGCTCTATTTGTGGGGAAAAAAAGGGGGCGTCAATTTTGTTTGGGAGCCACGTCGCACGACCGCGCAATTGTCAGTTAAAGTGACGCAGTGCCGAATCGCAAAAAGTGGTCTGGTCTTAAGCCAGCAAAATGGTCCAGGGCTGAAAGTGGTTAAAGACGGCCCTGGTGTCATATGTAGCAGGCCAAATGTGTCTGCGAAGAGTATTGCAGTTAGCTTATTCTTTAGTAGTTCAGTTCCTTCTGACAGTGTCAAATGGCGTCTAACAGCCCTCTCACCAGTCCAACATCTCAGCTGTAAGTTTCTGAGGTCAGAGGGACTCCCTCTACCGGTCTCTTTTCAGATCCCCGGCAAACAGTGTTGTGAATGGACATTTCAGGCAGATTCTCCCTCTCTGACCTTTCTGCAGCAGTGAGGTGGATGGTACAGCTGTGTAATGTTCTCAAGTAGTGATGGCTTAGGGTGCCATCTTCCTCTTTCTGGGATCTCAAATGGCTAGATGCACTGCCACAGAGTTCCACACTCTCCCTCGTCCCACAGCCAACTGCCCCGAACGTTACCGGTAAGTCGGATAAGAGACCCTCTGATACTCCCTCAGGGTCCCGTGGCCCCCGGTACTGTAGTCTTCTTCCTCCTCTGTATAGTACAACCGCCTCCTCCACAGGACTACACGTCCCAAAATGCAAAAGCCGTTCAGCACAGAGAACTTCCCATTAATTTACTGTCCATTGCAACTGAGGCATTAGTGTTTGAGCTTTGGGGTGCACATTCTAATGCAGTAGGCTGCACGCACCTAAGGGGGGAGGAAGAAGAGAGAGAGCATGCAGGCATGATGGAGACCCGCCACTCTCTGTTATGGAGCCTCTCCAAATATTAAGTGGGGCCAAACTGCCAGCACCTGGCTACACGCAATTCTGGAGGGAAATGCTACGTAAATGCTTGGAAGAATGGGAAAATGTCGGTTACAAGGACAGTGAGGCTGGGAGGTTCTCTTACTAGCCAATAAAGGCATAAAAAGAAGCACCTAAACCCCTGTGTTATTGTCAAGATCCCCAGATCAGAAGAAGATGTCAAGAAGACATTCAAGTGCAGGGGTGGACTGACAACTCATGGGGCCCCCAGGCAATAGGAGATTATGGGGCCCCCAGGCAATCAGACAGGTAGGTACTGGAGAGGTGGGGTAGCAATAATCTAAGGATTTTTAGACCAAAAGGATGTCGGTAAGGGACATTTCAGAGACAGATGTAAAAAAAACACAGATTTTTACATACTGTCCCTGGTTTTACTGAGGCTGTCAACCCTGATGGGGCCCCCGGGCAGTGCCCGAGTGGCCCAATGGTCAGTCCGCCCCTGTTCAAGTGACATCTGAAGGAGAGTTGAGGCATCTTGCTTCACACATCCAGATGATCTTTATGGAACTATGTTTTCCATAAGATGTATGGCTCGGCTTGTTTTTCATTTATGCAGTGGTACATTGATTAGTAAAACTACTATTTAAAGCGGAGGTCCACCCTAAAGTGGAGCTTCCGCTCATTGGAACCCTCCCCCCCTCCGGCGCCACAATTGGCACCTTTCAGGGGGGAGGGGGGTGCAGGTACCTGTACAGTACAGGTATCTGCACCCACTTCCGGCATAGATATCTGCAGAAGGTAGGCCCCTTTCCGCAGAATCTACGCCCCTTTCCGAAGGTCCCCCACTGTCTGCTGGGAAACACACGGATCCCAGAGACAGCGGGGACCATCCTTATTGCGCAGCGCGACTCGCGCATGCGCAGTAGGGAACCGGGAAATGAAGCCACTTCCTGATTCCCATACCCAAGATGGCGGCGGCAGCACCCGAGAGACGATCGAGAGATCAGCTTCGGGTGCCGACATCGCCGGCACGCTGGGCGGGTAAGTGTCATTATTTTAAAAGTCAGCAGCTGCAGTATTTGTAGCTGCTGGCTTTTAAAAAAAAAAAACGGCGGACTCCCGCTTTAAAGAAAGATTATTACATTCATTAGAAACTAATTTGATTAGCACGCCGGTAAGAACAAAAGAGTCTTCATTAGCAGTATACACAATCGAATTGTCCGGCATACTTAGTCCGGCAAACAATCCGGCGGATAGTCCGGCGGACTTTCTACCGAACGGACTTGGCCACACACGGACACACAGAAAGTCCGGCGTTTGCTAGCACGATGACGTACAGCACGTACGACGGGACTAGAAAAAGGAAGTTCAATAGCCAGTAGCCAATAGCTTCCTTTTCGTACTTGCTTCTGAGCATGCGTCATTCTTAGTCCGCCGGACTAGCATACTGACTAACGTATTGTCCGCTGAAAGCCAAGTCCGGCGGAAAGATTGGACTGCAAAAATACTTTCTAAGTCCGTCGGACTTTACGCTGAGAAAGTCCGCTGAAGCCCACACACGATCGAATTGTCCGCTGAAATGCGTTTCGGCGGACTTAGCCCACGTACACACGGTCGGAGATTTTGGCAACCAAATCCGTCGGATTTTGCCCGTCGGATTTAGTCCGACGGATTGTGTCCGAAACTGTTGCATACACACGGTCGGGCCAAGTTGGCGAAAAATCCGATCTTTCAGAACGTGATGACGTAATTTCGTTACGATGGGACTACGTTCACGCTAGTAGCCAATAGCTTTGATGTAGGAATTTGATCTGAGCATGCGTGGCACTTGGTCCGATGAAAATGCTCTACACATGATCGGATTAGGTCCGTCCGGCCCAGTTGGTCAGGAAATCTTTCCAACATGTTGGAAAATTGGGTCTGACGGAGATTCGTACGGAATCAGTCCAATGCATACCACACACAGTCGGATTATCTGACGACACGGTCCGATAAGACTCATTCAGACAGATTCTCCGACCGTGTGTACAAGGGCTAAGTACGCTGGACAATTCGATCGTGTTTACGCGGCATAATGCACCATGCTGCCCAAAAAAATTCCACGTTCTGTAAGGACAATACACGTTTTCTGTATTATAATGATTTCCATCTGGATGTGCTGATCCAGGTGTGTTCTCTTTCAAGTGGGGAGGCCAATAAAAACGAAAAGGCGGTCACCATTGTCAGGGAGCCATCTGCTCTCTCTCTTCAGATTACAGACTCGTTGAGGCTCTATTGACTGCAATTTCTACAGTAAGAAAGTCTGAAAAGGTGAACGGAGACTTCTTAAGCATTTTTCCAAATTCCTGGAAACGCTTGCCCTGTCTCTTTCCTCCCTATGCAATGTGACACGTGAGTCAGATGGAAGAGTTTCTTGCTGGAGGCTGTGTGAGGACAGGCCTCTCTTCTGCTACTTTTCAGACCTGTAATTTAATATTCAGCAGAATGTCTTCAATTATCCCATATGAAGTAAATTATACAGGGGAAAAAAAAAAAAGCTTCACCCAGCAGCACATGCCAAGAGTTTAAGGCCAGGTAGCTCCGTAAGCCGTGCTACTGACCTGACTTGGCAGTATCGGTTTCTTCTGCAATCTTACGAAACAAATTAAAAAAGGTTTAGAAGGTAAAGAAAAAAGTTCTAAGCCTGTAAATAACTGACTATGACATCGCTATCCAATTTCCGTATGTTTTACAGCTCTCTTAATAAAAATCAGGCAGAATACACAGTGTGTTTTAGTTCACAAACTGTTAGTTTTATTGAGTTCTGCACCCTACGGCACATAAAAGTGGATGTATGCTGTATACACGTGCCAGCAATACTTAGTATATGCTGCCCAGATGTACTCTATACTGCACTGTGGTTAGCATTGCAGGCTCCTGAACTGGGTTTTGGTTCCATAGGCATAGTATATGGCTTAGTGTGTGTACACAGTTGCAAAAAAAAGTATGTGAACCCTTTTGGAATGATATGGATTTCTGCACAAACTGGTCATAAAATGCGATCTGGTCTTCATCTAAGTCACAACAATAGACAATCACAGTCTGCTTAAACTAATAACACACAAAGAATTAAATGTTACCATGTTTTTATTGAACACATCATGTAAACATTCACAGTGCAGGTGGAAAAAGTATGTGAATCCCCTAGACTAATAAGATCTCCAAGAGCTAATTGGAGTGAGGCGTCAGCCAACTGGAGTTCAATCAATGAGATAAGATTGGGGGTGTTGGTTGCAGCTGCCCTGCCCTATAAAAAAACACACACCAGTTCTGGGTTTGCTTTTTACAAGAAGCATTGCCTGATGTGAATGATGCCTCACACAAAAGAGCTCTCAGAAGACCTACGATTAAGAACTGTTGACTTGCATAAAGCTGGAAAGGGTTATAACAGTATCTCCAAAAGCCTTGCTGTTCATCAGTCCACGGTAAGACAAATTGTCTATAAATGGAGAAAGTTCAGCACTGCTGCTACTCTCCCTAGGAGTGAGCATCTTGTAAAGATGACTGCAAGAGCACAGCGCAGACTGCTCAGTGAGGTGAAGAAATATCCTATAGCGTCAGCTAAAGAATTACAAAAGTCTCTGGCATATGCTAACATCCCTGTTAGCGAATCTACAATACGGAAAACACTAAACAAGAATGGATTTCATGGGAGGATACCACAGAGGAAGCCACTACTGTCCAAAAAAAACATTGCTGCCCGTTTACAGTTTGCACAAGAGCACCTGGATGTTCCACAGCAGTACTGGCAAAATATTCGGTAGACAGATGAAACCAAAGTTGAGTTGTTTGGAAGAAACACACAACACTATGTGTGGAGAAAAAGAGGCACAGCACACCAACATCAAAACCTCATCCCAACTGTGAAGTATGGTGGTGGGGTCATCATTGTTTGGGGCTGCTTCAGGGCCTGGACAGATAGCTATCATCGAAGGAAAAATTTATTCCCAAGTTTATCAAGACATTTTGCAGGAGAACTTAAGGCCATCTGTCCACCAGCTGAAGCTCAACAGAAGATGGGTGTTGCAACAGGACAACGACCCAAAGCATAGAAGTCAATCAACAACAGAATGGCTTAAACAGAAGAAAATACGCCTTCTGGAGTGGCCCAGTCAGAGTCCTGACCTCAACCCGATTGAGATGCTGTGGCATGACCTCAGGAAAGCGATTCACACCAGACATCCCAAGAATATTGCTTGACTGAAACAGTTCTGTAAAGAGGAATGGTCGAGAATTACTCCTGACCGTTGTGCACGTCTGATCTGCAACTACAGGAAACGTTTGGTTGAAGTTATTGCTGCCAAAGGAGGTTCAACCAGTTATTAAATCCAAGGGTTCACATACTTTTTCCACCTGCACTGTGAATGTTTACAAGGTGTGTTCAATAAAAACATGATAACATTTAATTCTTTGTGTGTTATTAGTTTAAGCAGACTGTGATTGTCTATTGTTGTGACTTAGATGAAGATCAGATCACATTTTATGACCAATTTGTGCAGAAATCCATATCATTCCAAAAGGGTTCA
The DNA here is from genome assembly GCF_037356315.1 of Lithobates pipiens. NCBI lineage: Eukaryota > Metazoa > Chordata > Amphibia > Anura > Ranidae > Lithobates > Lithobates pipiens. Next base: position 477,863 of record NW_027507892.1, on the reverse strand, counting down.
CATACTTTTTTTTTCAACTGTATGTTCCCCCATGTCTTTTTGCATAATGCCAGTGGTGGCTGCTACTCAATATTTTTGGGGGGGCCGGTGTCTTGTCATATAACGTTCTCCATCCGATAGTGTCCGCTGCGCATGCGCAGTGCACAGCAACACAGATTCCGAAAATTGCTGAGGATGAACAGCGCCTGCGCTGTGAGTCCAGGTTCTAGCCCCACCATCCAAGTGGACATAGAGTAGGAATAAAAAAGAGCCGAGTGCAGCGAGGCCGAGCCCGAAGCGTGGCGAGGGGCCCTCTAATATTCACAGCCCTATGTCCGCTTGGATGGTGGGGCTACCACCTCCACTCACGACACAGGCGCCGTTCAGCTTCGGAGATTTTCCGAAGCTTTCGTCTGCTCCGTACTGCGCATGCGCAGTACGGCCCGGACGCTATATGATGGACGGACACTATACGACAGAACACCGGCAAACCAACGCTAAACCCCCCTCCCCACACGCGGAAGATGGATGGGAATGCAGTGATCCCCAACCCCCCCCCCAGTGCTCTGTGCCCTGAGCCCACCCTTTTTTAAAGCCAATTAGAGCCTTAGGCTCTAATCGTGCTTCAAAAAAAAATTATTTAAATCCATGCGTTCGGCACCCTGCATGTAGGTTGAGGGCCGGGCGCATGGATTAGGGGGGTGGCACCCCTGTGCCCCATATGGAATAAATAACAAACATATCATACTTCCCTCCACTGTGCAGCTCGTTTTGCACAGAGTGGCCCCGATTCTCATCTTCTGGGCTCCCCCGGCAGCTCTGGTGGCTCCTCCCCACATCAGATAACCCCGTAGGAGAAGCGCTACCCTGAGGGGATTACCTTGCGGGCGCGCTCCCGAGTCCATCATTCAGCGTCCATAGAGGCCAAATGCAGGACTCGGCCCCACCCACTGGCGCTTGTGTCATTGGATTTGATTGACAGCAGTGGGAGCCAATAGCTGCACTGCTATCAATCTATCCAATCAAGAGCCAAGAACCCCGGGCAGAGAGACAGCTCATCCCCGGCGGGTCAAGTTCGAGGGGTCAGGTAAGTAAAAAACAGGGGGGCTGGGGGGGCCGGTCACTGCCAGGTGTTATTTCAACTTAATGCATAGGATGTACTTAGGTGAAAAAACACGAAGGATTTACAACCCCTTTAATGATCATACAGTATATGACTTTGTAAGCAAATATTTTGTATGCTTACAGTACCGTGGAATCTTAAAAGAATGTTGTAGACACTCATTAAAAACATGTCTTCTGTGCAATAAATTTCACAATACTTACACATGCAAAACAATTTATTCCAACATGGAAGAGGTCGTATTTACATCCTATTTTCTTATTACTGATACACTATATTGTCAAAAGTATTGTGACGCCCGCCTGCCTTTACACGCACATGAACTTTAATGGCATCCCAGTCTTAGTCCGTAGGGTTCAATATTGATTTGGCCCACCCTTTGCAGATTTAGGAGTGTGTCTATGGGAATGTTTGACCATTCTTCCAGAAACACATCTTCATGGACCTTGCTTTGTGCACTGATCCAAATCATTTGGTTAAGGGGGGGTTATAGGGTGGGGTTGTTTTTCAGGGGTTGGGTTTGGCCCCTTAGTTTCAGGGAAGGGAACTCTTAAAGCATCAGCATACCAAGACATTTTGGACAATTTCATGCTCCCAACTATGTGGGAACAGTTTGGGGACAGCCCCTTCCTGTTCCAACATGGCTGCACACCAGTGCACAAAGCAAGGTCCATAAAGACATGGATGAGTGAGTTTGGGATGGAGGAACTTGACTGGCCTGCACAGAGTCCTGACCTCAACACAATAGAACACCTTTGGAATGCATTAGAGCGGAGACTGCAAGCCAGGCCTTCTCGTCCAACATCAGTGCCTGACCTCACAAATGCTCTTCTGGAAGAATGGTCAAACATTTCCACAGACACACTCCTAATGCTTGTGGACAACCTTCCCAGAAGAGTTGAACCTGTTATAGCTGCAAAGGGTGGGCCAACTCAATATTCAACCCTACGGACTAAGACTGGGATGCCATTAAAGTTCATGTGCGTGTAAAGGCAGGCGTCCCAATACCTTTGACAATATAGTGTACAGTGCTATCACTTAAAGTGTTACTAAACCCAGGACCCTGCATTCATTATATCTGGTCTCCCACATTACACAGAACAAGGAAATGCAATTATTTTAGTGAATATAAACTGCTAAACACCTTTTCTCATTAGCAGTATATGCTATAAAGCTTGTAGGAGTAGATTTCATTCTCCTTTGACTGTCCTATGAGGCTGCAGGACCCCTGACAGTCTCTCTGGACAGTGCTGATTGGCTCTGTGCTGATCACATGCATCCTCCCAAAAAAATAAAAAATAAAAAGCTCTCTAGCAATACACACCAAACTGAGCATGTACAGAGTACCTCTAATGCCGCATACACACGATCAAAATTTTGGCCAGAAAAATCTCTAATGGTTTTCCCAACAGAATTCCGACGGGATTCCACTCAAGCTGTCTTGCCTACACACGGCCACACCAAATTCCGACCGTCAAGAACGCGATGACGTACAACACGTACGACGGGACTAGAAAAAGGAAGTTCAATAGCCAGTAGCCAATAGCTTCCGTCTTGTAGTTGAATCTGAGCATGCGTAAGTTTTTGCGCATCGGAATTGCATACACACGATCAGAATTACCGATAGAAACTTTTTCTGTCGGAAAAATTGAGAACCTGCTCTCAATCTTTTGCTGGCCGAAATTCGGCCAGCAAAATTCTGATGGAGCGTACACACACGGTCGCATTTTCAGACGAAAAGCTCTCATCGGTCTTTTGTTGGCTGAAATTCTGACCATTTGTACCCGGAATAAGGCTCTTTGCTATCAACAGATGCATTTGGGACAATGGAAGAATATTAACCACTTCAATACCGGGCACTTAAACACCTTCCTGCCCAGACCAATTTTGAGCTTTCAGCGCTGTCGCACATTGAATGACAATTGCGCGGTCATGCTACACTGTACCCAAATGAAATTTTTATCATTTTTTTCTCACAAATAGAGCTTTCTTTTGGTGGTATTTGATCACCTCTACGGTTTTTATTTTTTGCGCTACAAATAAAAAAATACCGAAAATTTTGAAAAAAAAAATGTTTTTTTTTTGTTTCAGTTTCAAAACTTTGTAAATAAGTACGTTTTCTCCTTCACTGATGGGCACTGATGGGGCTACACTGATGGGCACTGATAAGGTGGCACTGATGGGCACCAATGTGGCACCAATGAAGTGGCACTGATAGGCGGCACTGATGGGCGACACGGATGGGCGACACGGATGGGCAACACGGACGGACACTGATAGGTGGCACAAATTGGTCGGAGACTCTTTACCGAGATCGTAGTTGCCGGGTGTCAGACTGACACCCCGCAACAACGATCGCCGCAATGCGCGCCCCCGGGGGCGCGCAGCGGCTCATAATCCTAATCACGTCATATGACGTCCGGTTAGGATTATGAAACCACTTTGCCGCCGTCAATTCCCTATAGGGTGGGCGCCAAGTGGTTAAAGAGTTGTGTTTTTTTTTTGTTTTTTTTTTTTTTTGTTTTTATACTCAATTGTGACATGACGCTACTTGTATATCAAGAAATTGCTTGTATATCAAGTCAAAATTTATTTAAAAAGTTTGCTTGTCTTGCAAAACACTTTTAAACCAAGTTACTTTCAAACCTTCTCCTGTGGATCACAGGGCATCACTCAGCCACTCCAGGCTCGGGATCCACCCAGATGCCTGGACCGGCAACTGGCTCAGCCCCTCAGCGAACCACTGAAAACCTGAGCCAGTCCCTCCCACCCCCTCCACAGCCCAGTTCTCCAGGGAGCACTGGAAGGACAGAGCAGAGAGCTGGTGACTGACAGTCACCACTCTCTGCTCAGAGCAGAGGGGGAGAACTGAGCGATCAGTGGTGTTTTATCGCTCAGTTATTGGGGCAGAGCCAGCAGGAGACAGCTGCAGTTGGGATCGGCGCTGCAGCCATCTAGGTGACTGTTTTTTTTTTTTTGTTTTTTTGTATAGCCGCGTACACACGGGCGGACTGTCTGTCCAACTTAGTCCGCTGAAACACATTTCAGCGGACAGTCCTTTTGTGTGTGGGCTTCAGCGGACTTTTTCAGCGGACAGTCTGGCGGACTAAGTCTTTCGGAATTTCCGTAATACAGTCCGTCCAACTTTGGTTTCAGCGGACAGTCCGCTCGTGAGTAGGCTAGTTGGACGGACTAAGTATGGCGCATGCTCAGAAAGGATTTACATGGCGAAAGGTTGCATTGCTGTGTATTGGACGTCAAATTTCTAGTCCCGTCGTACGTGCTGTACACGTCATCGCGCAAGCTTTCGACGGACTGTTTGTTCATCGTGTGTGGTCAAGTCCGTTCATTCAAAAGTAGGACGGACTGTCCGTCGGATTGTCTGACGGACTTAGTTGGCCAGACAGTCCGCCCGTGTGTATGCGGCTTATGACTGCACTTCTCTTTTAAGGCTGGATTCACACCTATGGCATTTTTAGTGCTTTTTGCATTTTGTCGATTTGCGCTACAGAACGTGTTCCATAGGAAACCATGGTAAATGGACTGTAGTGCAAATTTGCAAAATGCACTAAAAATGCATCAGTGTGAATCCAGCCTATCTCAGAAAAGTCCCTTCTATTGCTCTGAGCCTCCTCCAGATCTCCTTTTTTTTTTTTTTTTTTTGCTGCTATGATCTGACTTCCTGTAAGCCCTTGTACACACGGTCGGAGATTCCGACGGAATGTGTCCTATCAGACCGTTTTGTCGGATAATCCGACTGTGTGTGGTATGCATCGGACTGTTTCCGTCTGAATATCCGTTGGACCCAATTTTCCAACTTGTTGGAAATATTTTCCGACAAACTGGTCCAATCGGACATACTCCGATCATGTGTAGAGAATTCCGATCGGACAAAGTGCCACGCATGCTCAGATCAAATTCCTACACCAAAGCTATTGGCTACTAGCCTGAACGTAGTCCCGTCGTAACGAAATAACGTCATCACGTTCTGAACGATCGGATTTTCCGTCAACTTGGTCCGATCGTGTGTATGCAACAGTTTCGGACACAATCCGTTGGACAAAATTTGTCGGACAAAATCCAACGGATTTGGTTGGCAGAATGTCCGACCGTGTGTACAAGGGCTTAGAGGGTGGCTACGTTCATTCTCCATAGTCCCACTGTATGTAGGAACGTAACCATCCTTTCTGGCTTGCTCCCGACATGGACAATGAACTATGGGGTGTCTAGGGTGCATAGAGCAGTGTACATGCCCACAACTAACATGCCCTGCTCATTCCAAACCAAAGGAAGTGAGGGGGGAGGAGAGGTGTGGGAGCCCAAACAGGATGTTCATGGAAGCAGAAAAACACAGTAAGATACAATTCCATGAAAGATGGATTACAGGGCCATTAAGTAGTGGATGCGTTTGGATACATTTTAGAGAATAAGGATGTTGTTTAGTGTCATCTTCAGCATCAGTGGTGAATTTGTAGGGCTGGAGAGTGCCGATGGCATGCAACAAAAGAGATTAAGCCCTTTTACACACGGTCGGACATTCCGACAACCAAATCCATCGGATTTTGTCTGACGGATTTTGTCCAAAACTGGTGTTGCATACACACGGTCATACAAAGTTGTCGGAAAATCCGGCCCTTGTACACACGGTCGGACATTCTGACAACCAAATCCATTGGATTTTGTCTGACGGATTTTGTCTGAAACTGTTGCATACACACGGTTGGACAGTTGTCAGAAAATCTGATCGTTCAGAACGCGATGACGTTATTTCGTTATGACGGGACTACGTTCAGGCTAGTAGCCAATAGCTTTGGTCTAGGAATTTGATCTGAGCATGCGTGGCACTTTGTCCGATCGGAATTCTCTACAAACGGTCGGACAAAGCCCGATCGGACCATGTTGTCGGAAAATTTTACAGCCCAGCTCTAAAACTTTGTCGGTCGGATATTCAGACGGAAACAGTCCGATGGAGCCCACACACAGTCGGATTATCCGACAACGCGGTCCGATAGGACATTTTCCGTCCGAATGTCCGACCGCGTGTACAAGGGCTAAGACTTTTTGAGGGTATTAGACATGTGCGATTCGTTTCGTATGAATCTCGAATTCGTGCGAATTTCCACAAATTCGTAGGTTCGGGAGGATCCGAAATACGAATTGCCGTGCGTCCGAATTCTGTACGGAATACAAACTTTTGTTTACGAATTCCGGATTTCGGACGATGACTCAGTGCCCGTTCACACTGCCGCGACTTGTCAGGCGACTTAGTCACCTGACAAGTCGCACTCTGTTCTGTACTATGGAACCGTTCTAATAGGAGCGACTCAAGTCGCTCCGACTGAACTTTTGTTTACGAATTCCGGATTTCGGACGACGACTCAGTGCCCGTTCACATTACCGCGACTTTCAGGCTCCGACTGAACTTTTGTTTACGAATTCCGGATTTCGGACGACGATTCAGTGCCTGTTCACACTGCCGCGACTTGTCAGGCGACTTAGTCAACTGACAAGTCGCGCTCCGTTCTGTACTATGGAACCGTTCTAATAGGAGCGACTCAAGTCGCTCCGACTGAACTTTTGTTTACGAATTCCGGATTTCAGACGACGACTCGGTGCCCGTTCACACAACCGCGACTTGTCAGGCTCCGACTGAACTTTTGTTTACGAATTCTGGATTTCGGACGACGACTCAGTGCCCGTTCACACTACCGCAACTTGTCAGGCGACTTAGTCACCTGACAAGTCGCGCTCCGTTCTGTACTATGGAACCGTTCTAATAGGAGCGACTCAAGTCGCTCCGACTGAACTTTTGTTTCGTCCGAAATCCGGAATTCGTAAACAAAAGTTCAGTCGGAGCGACTTGAGTCGCTCCTATTAGAACGGTTCCATATTACAGAACGGAGCGCGACTTGTCAGGCGACTTAGTCACCTGACAAGTCGCGCTCCGTTCTGTAATATGGAACCGTTCTAATAGGAGCGACTCAAGTCGCTCCGACTGAACTTTTGTTTACGAATTCCGGATTTCGGACGACGACTCAGTGCCCGTTCACACTACCGCGACTTGTCAGATAGAGTGATCTGACACCAGCACCGTGACATAACACATGTATGAGGTGCCCCAGGAGGATGTAAGTTTTTACGAAACATGTCGGGCTGTTTGTGCTGATATCACCACGCTTAGAATATTCCCTAGTACGGGTGTATATTTGTTCTTAATTTTAACCGTTTTTTTATGCATACTTTTTATTTGTTAGAATCGGACCTATTCGGTCATACCTTTGGTCTGCTGTGTATTTATATTTTTTTATTAATAAAATTGTCGATTGCTTAACGGTACGTTCATGATCGGAGTCCTTCTTTGTTTTCCCCTTCCCCACGCTCGTGGTAGGGAGGCCCGAGTGTTTTGTGTTTCACCACAGGTTTGCGCACTGAAAACCTTGACATCCGACGATGTCTTCAGGTAACTTACATTGACTTCTATCACAGAAGTCTTCTGCAAGTCATAATAAGCATAATGAGCAATGTTTTTGCCTTTAAACTCATCGTAAAGAACGAACGAACGACGATTCGTATTTCGTACGAAACAGAACGGAATTCCGGACACAAAATACGAAGTACGAATTTATTTTATTACGAATCGAAACGGAACAGAACGGAACGAATTTATTGACGGCGCCCATGTCTAGAGGGTATTGGTTGATGAGGTAGCAGAGATCGATGGTCATGGGGTGGCAATGTGTACCTGAATTAGGGAGGGGGGGGGTGGTGGACGCTCAATGTGTCTATCCCTTTTTCCTGTAGAGTTTCCATGACACAGTGTCCAGTTACACGTACCCAACAGATGACTATCCCAGTTGTTCTTTACAATGGGCTGTTTACTTTCTAAGCTTCTTTGTAGCGGTTAGGAAAACAGTTACTGTTGTCTGGAAATTTAGAGGTTGTCCTCTTCTCAATCTTTCCCACTGGGTGGCATTCCTTCAAATGCAAACATCTCGAAGGTTAAAAATTTGACACCTCGGGTTTTGCAACCTCTTTGTTCCACCTGTGTGAAATGCATACGATGGATCACCTCACGAGATCAGCCCTCATAAAATGTGCCGATTTATTTTCACGGCCGCCTTTGCGTGGATACAGCTGACAGGGAATCAGTCTTTTCAGTAATGTGCTGTGTACTTTGTGAAGGGAATTCCATGAAACGGAAGAAATGATGTGACACTGGTGAAAAGGGCTTGGGACAAGAATGAAGACAGACCGGTTTGCAGATTAGCAGAGGGGCCTTCACACCCAATATCATGGCAGGTGGATAATGGAGAGCAGGGTGGATAGGCTAGAGGTCATTGCTGTAACTTATTGAAGACCAGGTAAGACAACCCTTCTCCCATGCTTGGTGACGTCTTTTGTAATCTTTGTGCTCGGAGAAGGGAAGAGCCATATGGGCAGCATGGGACTGAGAAATTGGCAACACCTCCATGCAGAGTTGGCCTTTCAATAAATTTGATCTGTTCGCCTTCATGGAAAAATGAGCAAAATGTAATAATATTGATTGCTGAGAGTCTAATTGGTAAGGACGGTGAAATTTTTTTTTTTTTACACTTTTGTATCCCCCAATCACACAGTCCCCTCTTCACATCGGAAACCTACCTTTTGGCTCTAGCAGCACGGCATAGAGCGGGAGGTTGAGAAGGTTTGGAGGAGGCAGACTTCCAGCTTCATCTGAATACTTCACGCGGCTTCGCATGCCACCTGCCCTGGATCAGAATCATGCATTGCCATGGCACAGGTGAGCTGGCCACCATCACCATAGCAATGAATTATGCTGTGCGATCTGTCCCCAAAGCATGGTTGTTATGGTCAGGACTGGTGCAAGGATTTTTGACACCCTCATCATTTTGTCGCCCCTGTTGGCTCCACCCCTTACCCCACCCCCTTTGCCCTGCCCATGTGACAGGAGGTGGCGCTTTACAGGAAGCATTGGCTCTGCTTCCTCTAGCACTGGTTCCAGTGCTGCACTGCGCCTCTAATTACAATACCGGTTGGATAGAGCAGCTGCCTGAGAGTTAGTTACATGCTGCAGCCTGCAGAGCAAGCAAACGCGTAGGGAAACCAGTGGCCGGCCGCCCCTAGGCAGCAGCGCACCCTAGGCGGCTGCTTAGTTTGCCTAGTGGTAGCAGCGGCCCTGGTTATGGTGCTGGCGACTAGAAGCTCTGGGGTAAGGTGACCAGATTTTTTTTATGGAATCCAGGGACATATTATTTTTTTTTTACTAGTAATGGCGGCAATTACCGCCTCTTTGCCCATTGCCGCTGCCGCCCGCCTCACAGCCTGTCCAGTCTTACTCTCCGGGCCCCGGCTACTACTGGGTTGAGAGCGGAGGAAGATCACTCTGCCAGGGAAGGCAAGGAAATGGGCAGGTGGCTGGCCGGGACTTGAGCCAAGGCAGAAGAACATACGAGCAGGAGCGGAAAGAGCATGCACCCGAAACTGAAGAAATATTCTCTCCGCTCGGACCAGCACACGATCATCAGAAAGGGGCACAGAAAATGAAAAAAATTCACCCCCACCTCTTAAATTGCCCCAGCCCCTGTTTAAATACAATTTGGGGACAAAACCGGGGACAGACTTGGTTCGGGGACAGTGTCCTCAATCCGGGGACTGGCCCGGGAAACCGGGGATGTCTGGTCACCCCACCCTGGGGGTGCTTTGTGGCATCCCCAGAGTGCTTACCGCTTAAAACGCACTGATCTAGCCTATGACCAGACTAAACATAATGGAAGAAAAGTTTATAAAGTTGAAATATTAAAGTGAGTCATGAAAGCCAGACTCGAGTTGCAGCTTTCCCTCCATGTCCAGGGATGTTCTGGGTGGCCTGTGGAGCAGCAGATGTCTTTTTTTACAAGGCTGCTTATCAGCTAGACTCCCAGCTCTTGCATTTCCATTGGTGGCTGGAAAATTCATAAGACGTTTTTTTCCTAAACAGTCAGTAAGATTAACTTGAATAAATACAAATATACAAAATAGTGAATTTCCTAAGCATACTGAAGGAAGAACATTTTTCTACAGTTTGCTTAAAACCGTGCATGCAACCTCAAGGAACACTAAATAAAAAAACAAACATGGAGGCAGGATGTTGAAAACTCTGTTTAAATTATTTATACTTCTAATGAAAGGTGTTCACTAACTATGCGCTCTTTGCCCCTTTCAACATTCACAAAGACACCCACCAGACCGGGGTGGCCCCACTCCCTGGGCCTTTTTGTCCTGGTGATGGAGCCCCTTGAGACTCTAATCTGTACCACCTTAGTATCCAAGGCCTGGGGGTAGGCTAGGGTTGCCACCTTTTCTTCAAGCCAAACCCAAACACTTTAGCAGCCTGGGACACCTTTGGGTGCCTTAAGGAGAGTAGTAATGTGGTGCTCATAGCATGCCGCAGGAAAATATGGGAGTGGCCAAATTGCTCTTGCTGAAATCATCAACCTGCCCCTCAGTGATGGCGAACCTGCCCCCAGACAGCTGCCCACAGCACCTGGATGGCAAAAGATTTGTGTGACTACCTTAGTTACTTGGGGAGCCACAGTCTGGTCTGAATAATGTGTTCAGGTTTCAGTCCACCTGAAACCCGGACACATGATTCAAAACCTGGACTGTCCGGGTGAATCCCGGACAGGTGGCAACCCTTGGGTAGGCCCTTTGGAAGACAAACTGTCGCTGTATGTATGGTTTTGGATCAACTACTGAGCACCAGCGCTGTCACGTATAGACTGAGGGTAGGCTCTTTGGAAGACAAACTGTCACTATATGTATGGTTTTGGATCAACTACTGAGCACCAGCGCTGTCACATATCGAGAGGCCATGGGTCACATGGGGCATTTGACAGATAAAAAGTGTGACAGTAGAGACAAGTATGTACTGCCTGGAAATAAAACAGCCGCTTTTGCTCCCTTTAGACGGTGATAAATACGCACAGTATTTCCTCGTAGTTATTGTCTTCAGGGGCTGCAGTCATTGACATCAGCAAATCCTACCCAACGAGTAATCATTTTTTTTTTTGTAGGTCTTTGCTAGCTTAAAGGCATAAGAAGAGTCTGTGTTGGTTTGTCGCTAGGATATACCACACACAATGTAGCTATGTAAAAATAAATTTCCCATGTTCTCACATGCTGCTGATAAAAAAATAAAATAAAAAAAATAAAAAAAAATAAAAATATATATATATATATATATATATATATATATATATATATTTTAGGGCTGTTACTGATTAAAAATTTTGTGTTCGATTAATCGATTTTTTTTTAAATCGATTAATCGACTAATTTCGATTAATTATAACGCACATACAGATCCAACTACTTTTATATGATCTCCTTGCATTGCAACTCTGCATTAGCCAGTGGTAAATGTGGTATACACTATATACAATCACCTGACACTAGTTCGTTTCCACAATCCATGACTTAACTTCACAGTTCACACAACCGTTTTAAATTCAAACTGTAGCACTGACGTAAGTAATTTTTTTTTTCCACAGTAGCGCGACAATCCCTCCACCTCCGGTCTAACTAATCACTCTCACCTTATGGCATGGACCCCTGTGCAAACAGGTGGTCATGCATGCGGGTATCAAAAGGGTTAACACGGACCATAACCTTCTCTCACAATCTCAGGTCATGGGTAGAAAGAAAATATCAAAGTGCTCACCGCTTAAGTATAAGATTACATTTTTGTGTTCAAACACAAACTACTCACATAAAGATGATCAAAAACACAGCATGTAAAGCCGACAATTGTGTTAGTTCCATAGGGCAGCAGCAGGTGGCGTCATGCGTAGCTTCTCCCCCGTACACGTTACGTTCAATCAGAAACTTCAACGTCACCGGACTCCTCCCCCCTTCCCTTCGTTAGCAGACGGAGGCACTTGGGGAAGGGGGGAGGAGTCCGGTGATGTCACCGGATCTCCTGCGGAACTCCCTGAAGACTCGGGAAGTCAGCGGAGAGGTGAGTACCGGTCAAAAGAATTTTGATCGATCAAAAAAATTTTGATCGGTCAAAAAAATTAACGATTAATCAAGGAATTAATCTTTAATTTTCACAGCCCTAATATATTTATATTTATAATATGTGTTAAATCTTTCAGACGGAATTCATTTCTATCAGGAAAACCATTCATCTGTATTCTGTTCCGACAGACCAAAAACGGTGCATGCTCTGAAGTACGAGACGGAGGCGATTGGTACTGGCTATTGAACTCCCTTTTTCTAGTCCTGTCGTACGTGTTGTACGTTACCGCGTTCTAAACAATTGGACTTTGGAGTGATCGTTGGTAGGCAAGTCCGTTTCAGCGGAACTCAGTCGAAAAAAAACGTCCAAGTTTATTCTGACGTAAAAAACGGTCGTGTGTACGCGGCATTACAGGAGACCTTAATTAAAACCAGCAACTGTTGAGACAATGAACACCTTGGTCAGGTCTAAGTACAGTATAATGTACAGAGTACAGGGGTCATGAGTAAGTAACAAACAAAACAACATATAGAGTACAGCAGTCAAGATGAGTGCCAACACTCACATCAGAGTCCTCCCTTACAGCAAAGTCCCAACATTCTCCCTATATAGCACAGTCCCCAGTGTGCCACCCTACGGCAGAGCCCCCAGTGGGCCACCCTACGGCAGAGCCCCCAGTGGGCCACCCTACGGCAGAGCCCCCAGTGTGCCACCCTACAGCAGAGCCCCCAGAGTAACACCTTATGGCAGAAGCCCCCATTGTGCCACCCTACGGCAGAGCCCCCAGTGTGCCACCCTAGGACAGAGCCCCCAGAGTAACACCTTATGGCAGAGGCCCCCATTGTGCCAGCCTATGGCAGAGCCCTCCCCCAGTGTGCCACCCTATGGCAGAGCCCTCCCCCAGTGTGCTACCCTACGGCAGAGCCCTCCCCCAGTGTGCCACCCTACGGCAGAGCCCCCCCAGTGTGTCACCCTACGACAGAGCCCCCCAGAGTCCCACCCTGCAGCAGAGCCCTGAGTGTCACCTTCCATCAGTGTCCCCTTACACACACTTTTGCACCTTGGTGCTTGGTGTGGTAGGCAACTGGGGGAAAGGGGCTTTTAAATAAAATACACTTGTTGCAGGCTCTTAACTGCACAAGTGAGTCGTAGAGCCAGTGAAATAGTGAACTTCTGTGGTTAGCCTCAAATCTGGCAGTGGGGCATGTGGATAAAAGCCATGCTTGATGTGTGCCATGATATCACCGCCCAGGCATGGACCCAGACCTGCTCTGCTGCCTGATTCGAGGCCAAGCTCAGCAGGGCACTATTCAGATGGCCCCGAATAGCAACACGTGGATTTTTCACGTGCATGGGATTTTTAGAGCGACTTCTGTTGAGCAGCAGTGGGCACACATTAGCACTGCATAGGGGAGCCGCAAACAAAATGGGGAAAAATGCTGAAAAATACTGGGAAAAAAAAAACATCAATTGCAGCCCCACTGTGCCAAATCAAATTCAGCCACTGTGCCCCATCAAATTCAGCCACTGTGCCCCATCAAATTCAGCCACTGTGCCCCATCAAATTCAGCCACTGTGCCCCATCAAATTCAGCCACTGTGCCCCATCAAATTCAGCCACTGTGCCCCATCAAATTCAGCCACTGTGCTCATCAAATTCAGCCACTATGCCATCAAATGCAGCCACTATGACCCCCCCAGTGGCATTTAACCAGCACCCACGCCCGTTGTCTGACCGCCACTTACCCCATCTTGGTGGCGGGTCAGGCAGTGGTGAGATGTGGGACAGCCACGGCTAGCTATGGGTCGTGTGCTGATGAGCTGTGTCCTCCATGGTTACTCCCTACGTCTCTTCTTTCCTCCTGCTAGGCGATCAATAGGAGCGTCTGTCCTTTCAGCCAATCGCAAGGTGGGTATAGGACCCGCACTTACTGATTGGCAGAGAGGCGGTTCAGTGTTAGAAAAGCAAATATTAATTTGCTTTTCCAACACACCTAGAGGGGCTCCGAGCACTCTACGCTCTGAGGCCACCCTATTTTGAAACCTATCAGAGCCTCTGGCTTTAATCAGGTGCTTCAAACCCCCCCCCCCCCCTTGTTTAAAACAATAGTGACTCTGATTTCTACGGAATCATGGTTGGCGCCCCCCAATAATGCACTATGGTTTAACCCTACTCTTAGAAAACTGTACTCCTTGCCTGACCCAGAAAGGTGGTCTTCCCTAGGGGGTTAAATACTTAATATACTTATGCCACCTATTTATTGCACAGAGCTTTCCAACAGTTACAGCAGGATTTTAATTTACTCCCTAATTATACATTTTACTATTATCAACTTCGCCATGCAATACGTGCACAATTTGGGTCGCAGACGGGTTACAGAGGCAGATTGGCCTGAATTTAGTGACACTTATAAAAGGATAGAATTAAAGAGCTTAAAAATTTTCATCACTCTCATCTTACTCCTGCTGGATTACATAGGATGGGTGGGTTTGAGCCATTCAGCAGAATGCTTTAGAGCATGTCAAACTCTAATTAATCGGGGGCTGCATCAGCAATATGGTTGTCCTCAAGGGGCCAGTTGTATACCTAAGACTATTTATCTACTTTTTATCATATTAAATAATTGCCTCTGCATTTAATTCTAACAATTTTTTTTTTTAAGTAATAGTTAGCTTAGATTTCAGGGGTGTGCTGCGCTACTTACAGAATGCAAAGTTCAATAGTGCACTGTGGACAGAGTGCAGGGTTCAGGGGCTGCGCTGTGGACAGAGTGCAGGGTTCAGGGGCTGCGTTGTGGACAGAGTGCAGGGTTCAGGGGCTGCGCTGTGGACAGAGTGCAGGGTTCAGGGGCTGCGCTGTGGACAGAGTGCAGGGTTCAGGGGCTGTGCTGTGTAGACATGTGCAAAAGGAAAATATTTGTTTAGTTTCGTTTCGTTTTAATTCGTTAATTCATTAATTTCGTTTAGTTATATTTTTTAACTTCCTTAAATTCATTTTCGGATTTCGTTTAGTTTTCTACCGAATTCGAAAAATCGGCCACATTCGAAAATATTTCAACGAAATTCGAAAATATTTCTACCTGATTCGAAATGATTTCAACATGAAGTGTCTAGCACCAAGTGACCCCGAGATACATGGCCCTAAAGTCGGGTCACAAAATATTTTCGAATGCAGTTGAAATAATGTTGAATCATGTTGAAATCATTTCGAATGCAGTTGAAATAATGTCGAATCATGTTGAAATAATTTTGAATGCATTCGAAATTATTTCAACATGATTCAACATTATTTCAACCGCATTCGAAAATATTTGGTGACCCGAATTTAGGGCCACGTATCTCGGGGTCAATTGGTGCTAGACACTTCAAATTTCGATATGTTGTAGTGCTAGTACCATTGTGTTTGCATACCAAATTTGGGGTTTCTAGCTATAAGTGACCCAGAGATATGTGGCCCCAAAATCGGGTCGCAAAATGTCATTCTCTGCTCTAATAACTAATAACATTTTGCGACCCGATTTTGGGGCCACATATCTCGGAGTCACTTATAGCTAGAAACCCCAAATTTGGTATGCAAACACAATGGTACTAGCACTACAACATATCCAAATTTGAAGTTTCTAGCACCAAGTGACCCCGAGATACATGGCCCTAAAGTCGGGTCACAAAATATTTTCGAATGCGGTTGAAATAATGTCGAATCATGTTGAAATCATTTCGAATGCAGTTGAAATAATGTCGAATCATGTTGAAATAATTTCGAATGCGGTTGAAATAATTTCGAATCATGACGAATTCATTCGAATTAATTCGTTATATTTCTTTCGTATTCGTTGTAATTTGTTTTTTTTTTATTCGGACATTCCGATACATCCGAATGTCCGAAAGATGCAAAATTCGGCCGAATTTCGATTCGTTACGAAACGAATTGCACAAGCCTAGTGCTGTGGACAGAGTGCAGGGTTCAGGGGCTGTGCTGTGGACAGTGCAGGGTTCAGAGGCTGCGCTGAGTGCAGGATCCATGGGTGAGCTACATGCAGGGTTCAGGGGGGTTCAGCTCACCCCAACAACTAACGCCTCTCCACTACCAGATCCCCAATCCCCCAAATACTGCCCTGCCACTCACCACTGACAGACCCCCCTACTGACAAATCACCACCCCCCAAACTAATGCCTAGCCCATCCCACTAGCAGATCACCACCCACCCAACTACTGCCCCCCCCCACTACCAGACCCCCACTCACTGTGAAATCCCTGGGGATAAGCACTCAACTTTTGGCATTCAAGTGGTTCATCCAGCCTGTGTGTCCTCCATTCCAGCCTGTGCTTACATGCCAACCGCTCAGCATGTAAGAAGTTTAATTTTGTAAGCTGCCTGTTCGGCTTCCGCATCTCCGCGCTTGGCCTGTATAGCCTGAAACCGGCGCATGTGGAGTAACAGGAGTCGGGACTCACCGAGACCATAGCTGTCACTGTAAACACAAAAGTTCCTGCGTTTACAAGTGACAGGAGAAAAAGCCGGAGGTGGCAGGCAAAGGCCACTGCAGGTCACATAACAAGGCTCGGCGGGCCGGATTTGGCCTGCAGGCCTTGTGTTTGACACCTGTGCTTTAGAGTTTGCCGCCAAGGTGCTGATTTTCTTCATTGCTTTTGGTCCTACCCGATATTTCAGGGATTTTGGGCAGAAGTCGTTTCCTTTATTTCCTCCACACCACGGGCTTACCAATTATTTTGAACCCCAAAAACTGCCTGGGAATTTATGGGGACCTGGCGCTTTGTTCACATGCTAAAATATTACGGTATATATTATACTTTTATGCTAAGAAAACAATCTTATTATCCTGGAAAGGGTCATCAGGCCCACTATGGCCTATTGGTTAAAACTGGTTAATGGTTCCTTACCTTATATCAACTTACCTTTGATCTTTGGAAAAGAATGAACGTGTTCCATAAAATATGAGGTAGATGGATTTCTAACCCTCTTACTTTAGCTCAATAGGTTTAGTGTCGATCTTATGGTTATGATTACTGTACACCTTGTTATCGAGTATCACATTTTTTCTAATTTTGCATCTTTCTTATGGCTTCTATGGTAATAATAATATGAGACGTGCAGTGGCGTCTGATGCTCAATATTTTGGGGGAGGAGGGGGGGCGGCAAGCAAATCCCCCCCTCCACTTGCACCACCCACCACCCACGCCACCTCCCACACAAACCCCCCCCCCCCCCCCCAGGGAGATGGACGGGTAGGCAGCCTTACCTTAGGAGATGACGAGGATAGAGGACGAGGGGTAGGGCAGCCACTCCTTGCTTTAGCCAAGGGAAGAGCCGGGGCTTCTCCTCCCGCCTGGGGGCCATTGCTTCTCCTCCTAAGACCCTCCGCCCTAAGACTCCCTGGCTAATCCAGTCTCAGGACCCGCTTCCTGATTGGTCCGGGAGGAGAATCAGGTAGACAAAAGCGAATATCAATTCGCTAATGTGACACAACTGGGTCGGTGAGCTCCAGGTGCAGTGCTCTTCACCCCAAGCCCACCCTTTTTTTTAAGCCAAGTAAAGCCTCTAATCACGTGCTTAAAAAAAAAAGAAACATTGAAATCCATGCGTCCGGCCGCCGCTGGAATTGTGGGATGTTATGTTTAATTGTTCTTTACTGAGAAAAAACAGGAGGATTTTGTACACTGGATTTCTTAGCACAAGTGTGTTCTTTTTGTTTTGTTTTTATGAAAATTCAATAAATATATCTTTATATAAAAAAAAAGAAAAAAAAAAAGCTTATTCGATTAAAACATGCTTATTTTAACCTGCAGTCATTTTATAAGTAGCAAGTAAGCAGATTAGGAACTTCACAACTAAAGCAAATAAAGGACCAAAATAAATCGGTTAGATTAGTAACTTTTACTTTTATATTTTATTTTGGTAAAAAAATCAGCAAGAATTAACCTTTCATTAATCGTTGTTCAGGTGTGAAGGGTTTTGACCTTTAAAAAAATGAGACATTTCAGCATTTTGCAACAACTGGTTTAACAACTTTAAAGTGGAAGTAAACCCACTTTTTTAACTTTTACCTACAGGAAAGCCTATAATAAGGCTTACCTGTAGGTAAAAAAAATATCTCCTAAACCTGTACGGTTTAGGAGATATTCCCCTCGGTATGCGCCGCTGACTGCAGCGGCGCATGCGCACAAGGGGGTTCTCTCCGCGAAAATCCGGCAGCGCTCGTCCGGCCGGATTTAAATCTCCCGCGCGCATGCGCGGGAGTGACGATATCGCGGCTCCGGCCACTCACAGCGCCGGAGCCGCGATACCCGGAAGAGACGCCGAGGGAGCATGTCGGCTTCCTCGGCGTGGATCGGGCGAGATGTCGGGGCCTCGTTCTAAGGTAAGTATTTCATAATGAGCTAGTATGCGGTGCATACTAGCTCATTATGCCTTTTGCTTTGCAGGTTTAAAAAAAAAAAAAAAAAAAAATGCGGGTTTACTACCGCTTTAAAGATAAACATAAAGTGTAGCTAAAGGCAAAACTTTTTTTTTTTTTTTTTTTTTTTTTTTTTAGTTTTGGATAGAGTGTCCCTGTTATGGAGATTCACCCTCTCGGTTTGTCCTATTTACCATTATCACCGAAAGGAAATATAGATGAAAATCCCAAATTTTGGGTTGACCCCAGAACAGGAAAAGAGGGGAAATCTGGGGACACTAGTTCTGCTGACATGTATACATACTAGAACGATATATGTATGTATATGTACGTTTTTTTTATAAAGATATCTTGCAAACAATAACATACTATTTGACATATATATGTATAATTTGTTTTATTGTTTAACAAGGAGCTTATGTTTATACAGCCTTGTACATATAACCAATGTACTTTCATTTTATTGTGCAATCAATAAACCCCATTTGACAAGAAATCAACACATAAAAACAGTATCTGATACCCAATTTGTACAATTGTATGAGCTGACCGCTGTCCTGGTGTGGGACGGACTAGTGATGATCAATACAGATGTAAAGCACCTTACATGTTATGGACTAAATGTCTTTCTTCAGAGGTTACATTTGGGTCAGATGTTTACAGATTTTCTATAACAAAGAAAATATGCAAATAGTACAATATTAGTATACAGCACACAGCATGACCCCCAGATCTCATATTTAAAGAGGAAGTAAACCCTTTCAAACCACTTTGACCTACAGGTAAGCCTAGATTAAGGCTTACCTGTAGGTCCAAGCAATATCTCCTAAACCTATATGGTTTAGGAGATATTTGCCCGAAAATGGGCGCGCAGGCGCACTGAATGCGGCAAGTCCAAGAATGGATCTGCCTAATTTGTCGACTCCCGTGCGCATGCGCGGGAGTGACGTCATCGCGGCTTCGCCGAATGGCAGCGGCGGAGCTGCGAGACGCGACTCCCGTGCGCATGCGCGGGAGTGACGTCATCGCGGCTTCGCCGCTGTCATTCGTCGGAGCTGCGAGACGCCACCAGCAAGATAGATGCGGCGGACTACAGGGGACAGCGGCGACTTCGCTGGCTCCTGTGTCAGGTAAGTGACACATAATGAGCTACTATGCGATGCATAGTAGTCCATTATGCTTTACCTTTGCAGGGAAAAAAAGAGGAAGTAAACCCATCAGGGTTTACTTCCTCTTTAAGAGGTCCTGTCATGCTTTTTTTCTATTACAAGGGATGTTTACATTCCTTGTGATAGGAATAAATGTGACACAATTTTTTATTTTTTTTAAAAACAGTGTAAAAATAAAAGGTAAAATAAATAAGAAAAAAAAATAATATTATTTTAACTGCGCCCCGTCCCGCCGAACATACGTGCAGAAGCGAACGCATACGTGAGTAGCGCCCGCATATGAAAACTGTGTTCAAACCACACCTCCTCTGTAACTCAAAACACGCAACCTGTAGGATTTTTTTTTAAACGCCGCCTATTTAAGGGTAAAAGTTTGTCGCCATTCCACGAGCGGGTGCAATTTTGAAGCGTGACATGTTGGGTATCAATTTACTTGGCGTAACATTATCTTTCACAATATAAAAACAAATTGGGCTAAATTTACTGTTGTCTTGTTTTTTAATTCAAAAAAGGATATTTTCTCCAAAAAAAGTGCGCTTGTAAGACCGCTGTGCAAATTTGGTGTGACAGAAAGTATTGCAACGACCGCCATTTTATTCTCTAGGGTGTTAGAAAAAAAATTATAATTGTAATGTTTGGGGTTCTAAGTAATTTTCTAGCAAAAAAAAATGTTTTTTACTTGTAAACACCACATCTCAAAAAAGAAGCTCGGTCCTTAAGTGGTTAACCTTCAGTTCAGGTACCTATGCAGCTTGTAGTTAAGCTAACAAACACAATGTGTGCATAACTAGTATTTCATAGTTTGCAGAAACATATACACTCACTGGCCACTTTATTAGGTACACCTGTTCAATTGCTTGGGAACACAAATTGGTAATCCGCCCACCACATGGCAGCAACGCAATGCATTTAGGCTTCTAGACGTGGTGAAGAGGACTTGCTGAAGTTCAAACCGAGCATCAGAATGGGGAAGAAAGGAGATTTAAGTGACTTTGAACGTGGCATGATTGTTGGTGCCAGACGGGCTGGTCTGGTCTGGCTGGTCTGAACCCTTGTACACACGGTCGGAGAATCCGTCGGAATGTGTCCTATTGGACCGTGTTGTCGGATAATCCGACTGTGTGTGGTCTACATCGGACTGATTCCGTCGGAATATCCGTCGGACCCAATTTTCCAACTTGTTGGAAATATTTTCCGACCAACTGGTTCGATCGGACATACTCTGATCATGTGTAGAGAATTTTGATCGGACCAAGTGCCACGCATGCTCAGATCAAATTCCTACATCAAAGCTATTGGCTACTAGCCTGAACGTAGTCCCATCGTAACGAAATAACGTCATCACGTTCTGAATGATCGGATTTTTCGACAACTTAGTCCGACCGTGTGTATGCAACAGTTTCAGACAAGATCCAACGGACAAAATCCGACGCATTTGGTTGTTGAAATCTCCGATCGTGTGTACAGGGGCTGAGTATTTCAAAACCTACTGATCTACTGGGATTTTTACATGGATGTGCAGCCGACAAATCTGCAGCAACTTTGTGATGCTATCATGTCAAAATGGACCAAAATCTCTGAGAAAGGTTCCCAACACCTTGTTGACTCTATGCCACGAAGAATAAAGACAGTTCTGAAGGCAAAATGGGGTCCAACCCGGTGCTAGCAAGGTGTACCCATTTAAGTGGCCAGTGAGTGTATGTTCTGAATGGCGGTCTCCTACACATGCAGCATGTGGCATTAGTTTGAAAGATTTGTATGCCAGAATAGATCAGCAAAGGATTTTTATCAATGTGCCTGTTTTATCTACTATACCTAGGGCAGGGTTCTCCAAACGGTGGTCAGTGAGAGTAGAAAATGCCCCAGTGTCAATGGGAGTAAACAGTGGTCTCAGGCTTGATGGTCAATGGGAGAACAAATTGCATAGCGTCTGTAATCAGTAGGAGAAGTAATAGTGCCTAAGTGTTGGTATCAGTGGGAAGAATGGTGTCTCATTATTTGTGCTAGTGGCAGGAATTATGTCCCAACTTTTGTGTCAATGGGGGAAACCATGACCCCCTCATTGGTGTCAATGGAATGAATAGTGCCCCATTGTGGGTGTCAGTGGGAGGAATAGTGCCCTATCATTGGTGTCTGTGGGAGGAATAGTGCCCCATTGTTGATTTCAGTAGGAGGACTAGAGTCCTATCAATAGTCTGTAGGAGAAATGATACCCCTTTATTGGTGTAAATGATAGGAATTATGTACCATTGTAAGTGTCAATGAAAGGAATAGTGCCTCATGATTGTTGTCTGTGGGAAAATGTATATCCTCTCATTAGTATCATTGGCAGAAATGATGCCACACTGTTGGCATCAATGGGGAGAGGGAATAGTGCATCATTGGTGTCAGTGGAAGAACTAGTGCCCCAAGGGCAAAGGGTTGCATGTGACCCACAGGCCCCAGTTTGGAGGCCACTGACCTAGAGGAACACTACAGGCATAAAATGTCAGGTGATCAATCCTTTGCTTCAACTCAAAGTGTGACCAGCCGAAGCTTTGGTTTCTCAAACATCAATATCTGTCCAGCTAGGATCATTAATGATTCATAATTCTTATCATTTAATTGAGGTCATTGTTGTTAGTCAACTAATGACTTTTACTGTTTTACAATGTTGTTTCAAAACCTGTATATTCATGTGCAAATGCCAATACCTACCTACTTCTTGTTAGCGTGATAATAGAAGAATGCATTTAAGATATCTAAATATCATGACCTATTTTGCAGTTGTTCCTGAAACCTATTTTATTGTGTGACTATTTCCTCAAATTACACTGATTCCATCATAATAACCTACCCTCAAATGACTCTGGGTCCACCTTGGTAAGATTATGAACCTCCCCAGTTGAATGATACTGCTTCCATTTTGAGAATCCTTCATCAACTGGCTAGGAGAATCAAGGACGATGTCCCCACATGTAATGATGACTCCCTAGGGAGCTGCTTGTACCAATTGGTTTATCCTACCTGTCCATTGGCTACATGCCCATTTTCTGAATCCAATAGCTCACAAAAATCTGGCAATATTCAGGTTCCACTCTCTAGAATCTTTTCACAATGTTTTGCAGAACTCCAATATAGGAGAATGGCTGCCCTAGACCCTTTCTCAACTAGGGTTCCTCCAAAGGTTGCTAAGGGTTGCTTGAACTGTGGCTGATGACCTTCCATTGGATGGTGCCTGCATAGTTCCAGGACCAAAGCCACTTGACAAGGTAAGCAGCATAATACCATTATCTTTTTATCTGTCTATAAATGTGGCTTTCTGGCAACCACGGTTAGCGTTGCATTCTTCTTATTGACCAGGGGTCTCCAAACTTTCTAAACAAAAGGACAATTTATTGTGTTTCAGACTTGGGGGGGGGGGGGGGGGTGGGATCAGCCCATGGCCATTGGGAGAGGAGAAGAAAATGTCCTGGCATCAGTAGGAGTAAACAATGTCCCAACTTTGGTATTAGTGGAATTATTAGTGCCCCATCATTGGTGTCAGTGGGAGGAATAGTCGCCATCGTTCTTGTCAGTAGGAGGCAGGGCAGCTGTTAGAAATCATGGGGCCCCATACAGCCTACCTGACGGGGCCACCTTCAACAATCCCTGGCCCCGCTCCTGACCCCTGCTTGAAACAAAATGCAGGTTTGTTTCCATTTACATATGCGTGTGGAACAAATGCATGCGTTTGCAATTAATAACCATGAAGGAGCTGGAGCAGTTTAAATTTATTTTAAATTGTATTTTATTACAAATAAAAATCTTACACTGTATCTTTACATTTGATAAACAACATTGCTTGTGATAGCATGGGCCATGACAGGTCCTCTTTATGGAGAGATATGAGGTCTTTTAGACCCCCATATCTGTCCTCTGGCCTCCAAAGCTTCTGAGCAAACCAAGATCAGTTTGATTAGATGCTTGTTCAAGCCGGAGATGGCTTCTTTACATGAGGCCAAAACTGGTATTGACAAAATCCTTGTCACTTCCGGTTTGTGATGTCACACAGTGGGAAGAACAATATCCATCCCTCTGGCTGGAACCGGATGCTACTGGTCACATCTTTAAAGAAGTAACGGTGGTGATGGGACCCCCTTCCACTGCCTGTAAAGCCTTGTACACACGGTCGGAGAATCCATCGGAATGTGTCCTATCGGGCCGTGTTGTCAGATAATCCGACTGTGTGTGGTATGCATCGGACTGATTCCGTCCGAATCTCCATCGGACCCAATTTTCCAACATGTTGGAAATATTTCCCGACCAACTGGGCCGGTCGGACCTAATCCGATCATGTGTAGAGCACTTTGATCGGACCAAGTGCCACGCATGCTCAGATCAAATTCCTACATCAAAGCTATTGGCTACTAGCCTGAATGTAGTCCCATCTTAACGAAATTACGTCATCACGTTCTGAAAGATCGGATTTTTCGCCAACTTTGTCCGACCGTGTGTATGCAACAGTTTCGGACAAGATCCGACGGACAAAATCCAACGGGCAAAATCCGACGGATTTGGTTGTGGAAATCTCCGACCGTGTGTACAGGGGCTAAAAGTAATCCAGTGGCTTCTTAGCCATTAGGATTACTTTTACTTTGTGCAGAATTGCTGGGGCTAAAAATGATATCTTGATCATTGCTGTAGTGATGACCAAGATATCATCCTTCCATTCCAGCGATGTACTGGTACGTCGCTGGATGGGAAGTAATTAAAGGGAATTGGTTTGGGGAGCAGTAAAAAATGCAGCTCTGCTGCACATTTACAGCTTCCCCAAATTAAGTTTAAAGTAGCATCTTACCATTTCTTATGATCATCAGCATTATGATAACACAGGCAGCACAGTAAGCAGGTACTCCGTCATGGCTCCCTGTCACATTGCTTTTGGGTGCTGACTTTGTTAACTTATAGCTGTACTGTATGTAACAGACTGTAACAAAGCACAGCCATAATAAATTCAGCACAATGTGACAGAGAGCCATGATAGAACACCTGCTTATTGTGCTACCTGTGATAATTGTAATGCTGATAACCTGCTGTGCTGTGAGATACATGATAGGACACAGTGAGTATTCTTTCCTCTATTCCCCACTCACTGTGTCCATTGCAGCCACGCTGTCCTCCTGCTCTCCCCTGACCTCAACTTCTTCATTTCTCATGAGGACTGCAGCTGGGAGATGACCGGAGAATCACTGTATCACTCCACCAGCCAGGACTAATAGAATAGTGGGGCGGCATGATGTACATGTGCCCGAAAATAAAGAAATAGTCCCTCCGCTGCACCTGCACTCCCCTCCTGGAAAATTATATAACCCACGCTCTGTAAGCAAGTAGGAGCGGGAAAGGAGTTTAGAAAACGTTTTTTTTTTTAAATGCAGTAACGAACTTTAAGATGCCCGGGCCCCACTGTGTAGTTGATGGGGGCGGGCCCTGTACAACAGGGCTGGTTGTACTGCCCTATCAGCGGCCCTGGTAGGAGGAATAGTGCTCAGTCGGTGTCAGTGGAAGGATTAGTGCCCCAATATCGGTGTCAGTGAAAGGAATAGTTCCCGATTGTTGGTGTCAATGAGGGGGGGGGGGGATTGTGCCCCAAGGGCCGGACAAAGGCAAGCAAAGGGACAAATTTGGCCCCTGAACAACAGTTTGGAGACCACTGCTATTGATCACCAATTTAAAGGTAATTTTTGCTATTCACCCCCAATAAATCAGTTTCAGTAAGGGTTGCCCAAGACCTGAAAAGACAGAAGATAGCCAGATAAATCTGCAACCCTTGACAAATATATATTATTTCCTCACACCAAGGTCTGACTTCCTTCACTCTGTATGCAGTCAAAAACACCTGAGCCCTGGGAAAAGATTTTTCAAAGCTCCAGACAGCTTCTACCCAGCTCCTCTGTGACCCTCTTTAGTCAAGAGTATCTCTATTCAGCGCAGGTCCTTACAGACATCTGAACCAACTCTAATTTGGTTTCCAGGGCCTTCAGAACAAGGCACATGCTGAGACCTGGCTAAAACAGTAGTCTTCACATCAGTGGGAGAGAAACAGGGACAAGAGCATTCTGCTAGGGTGTTCCCAAATATTTATCATTAGAACCCTAGGGTTCCTCCAGAGTTTGCTAGGGGTTCCATGAGCAATTTGTGCCTCTCAGATAAGCCAATACTGACACTAATGATCTTCGCTATCTGTAAGCCCTTGTACACACGGTCGGAGATTCCGATCGGACCGTGTTGTCGGATAATCCGACTGTGTGTGGTCTTCATCGGACTGTTTTTGTCGGAGTATCCGACGGACCAAGTTTTCAACTTGTCTGTAAAATTTTCCGACAACATGATCCGATCGGACCTTGTCCGATCATGTGTAGAGAATTCCGATCGGACAAAGTGCCACGCATGCTCAGATCAAATTCCTACACCAAAGCTATTGGCTACTAGCCTGAACGTAGTCCCATCGTAACAAAATAACGTCATCACGTTCTGAACGATCGGACATTCCGACAACTTTGTCCGACCGTGTGTGTGCAACAGTTTCGGACAAAATCCAACGGACAAAATCCGACGGATTCGGTTGTCGGAATGTCTGACCGTGTGTACAAGGGCTAAGGGGGAGATTCTTCCCATGAACCTGAACCCTCATGCCGATTATCAGTAAGCTGTAGATAAGGTAATTATTACTTCCAGGGGTTCCTTGAGACCAGAAAGGTATTTTAAGGGTTATTACAAGGTTCCTCAGGTTCCTCAGTGTTTAAAAGGTTGAGAAAGGCTGACCTGGATCATACCTCTCAATGCAGCAGCTCAGGGATTGGCTGGATAAGATAAAAAATAAATGACCTAGGAATTGTCCTTCCCGCAATGATCACTGTAATCTCCTTCCAACAACAGGGTGAAGCAATCAGCCAACCAGGCTTAAGGAAAATGTAAAAAAACCTGAAAAAGTAAATATCAACTCAGGCTGGTTACAGCCCAGCCACAACACAACTTGATTGGAGACATAAATGCATAGGGCAGGGTTGCTACACTTATATGAATAGAGCCTCAGAAAAAAGCCACAAGGCTATGTGGAGAGGCGACCCCCGGGTCACGGTGTATATTAGCGCCTTCAGCCTGGTTTTTGCAAAGACAGGCATGATTATTGCACACCTGTGGGTTGGGTTTATATTCCCCTCAGGAAGAGAGCTCAGGGCTCACACTTGGGAACAGCTCCACCCTACAGGCAGGTGGCCTGGTGTAGGAGTCAGAAGGGCTCCACGAAAGAGAGACAGGCGGGCTCTAGGAGTCTGAGTGTGTATGTCTGCAGGAGGCAGATGTGGCCCGTGACTAAGCAGCACACAGCTGAGCAAGTAAGCGTCAGGAAAGAGTTTGACCAACTAAGGCCGCGTACACACGAGAGGATTGTCCGTCCAACTTAGTCCGCTGAAACGTGTTTCAGCGGACAGTCCGCTCGTGTGTGGGCTTCAGCTGACTTTTTCAGCGGACAGTCTGGCGGACTAAGTCTTTCGGAATTTCCGTAATATTGTCCGTCCAACTTTGGTTTCAGCGGACAGTCCGCTCGTGAGTAGGCAAGTTGGACGGACTAAGTATGGCGCATGCTCAGATAGGATTTACACGGCCGAAGGTTGCATTGCAGTGTATTGGACGTCGTATTTCTAGTCCCGTCGTACGTGCTGTACACGTCATCGCGCAAGCTTTCAGCGGACTGTCTGTTCATCGTGTGTGGTCAAGTCCATTCATTCAAAAGTAGGACGGACTGTCTGTCGGATTGTCTGACGGACTTAGTTGGCCAGACAATCCTCTCGTGTGTACGCGGCCTAAGAGTGAGTAATCCAGGAGGCTGAAGTTTTCTGTTATACAATGATGGTGGAACCCCCTGTGAGGGAAGACTTTCTGTGAAGTTTGTTTTGTTGAAATAAAATCAGGCTGCTACGCCCTTAAAAATACAGTCTGGACTGATCGGTGTTCCTGAAAACGCATACACCACTTGAACATTATCACCCCAGATCATTACAGCTATAAGGACCCACATGGTGCCAGATAATACATTTACGTAACCTGCCTTCCACTTCAGAATGCTGCTTTCTGCAAGTTTTTATTTGCGTGGACTTTGGTGCCTTCCCATGTGCCGGGGCTTTGGCTTGGTGACAGGTTGTTCAGGCACTGCCGTCATTGGGTAGTGGGGTGTAGGTTTCTGCCCCATCTGGAAGATTAGTTTTTTTCTGAACAGGGGCCAATGCTGTTTAATTTGTTTATTAATGATACAGAGGTTGGAATGAAGAGCTCAGTACCAAAATTTCATGGGAAATAACTTTAGCACAAGATATAGAATCATTAGAGGCAGACACTGATAAAATAGAGGCTTGGCAAACCCCCTATGGGGGCTTGGCTCTGTAAAATTAGTGTCATTTGTAGAGTGGAAGAGACTTTGGTGTCTTCCAAACACAGAGAAGACCAATTTCACAAAACCTGGTTCTATTATACTATTGTCAGGGCTGGCTTAGCCCGTCCTCCTCTGGGCTGGCTGCTCAGCTGTCGGCTAATTTCCAGCTCTCATCTCTCTCCACAGTTACCAGCTGTTCCTGATCCTGCTCCTCTGACCTGCCTACTTAAAGCTGTCCAGCTCACTTCATCTCTGCCTTTGACTTGGTCACATCACAAGAAACCATCTCCAGCGGTTCTGTTTAAAGACTGGTTTTCTGACATCCCTTCTGGCTCCTTATCCTGCTTGCTGTCGCTCCACTTGGATCCCTGACTTCTGGCCTGGCTAATTACCCTGAGCTGGTTATTGAACTCTGGACTGGCTGACTACTCGATCCGGTTACTGGACTCTGGCTATGCTTAGACTACACTTACTCTATTTACCTTTTTATTTTTTATTAATAAACAAGTGTGAATTAATTGTACTTCTGTCTCGGTCTGGTTCATGGTTTCTGACCACTATACTGTATTGCTCTGGCCCAGGGGAGAAGGAAGGCGACTTGTGGCTTTTGTTTCCCATATAATTAGGACACCAGAAATCTTTCCCGTGGTCCACCACACCACGAGCCTTGACCCTTAACAATGCTCCCCCCACTTTTTTTCTTTTTTTTGCTCTAGAATGGACCAACTCCAGCGTTCTATGGCAGTGATGGCCAGCTCCGCTCTCCTTTGCGTATCTTACATCATATCACCCCTGATATTTTCAGCCTATGACTGAAAGGTTTAGCATTGGGAAACACTTTTTGAAAGAAAAAAAGTGCATTTTACATAACACTAGATAGATCAGACCAAAATGAGGGGCAAATGAGGAGAAAAGAGGGACAAAGGGACTTTGTTCCAAATCAGAGGCAGTCCCTCGAAGTCAGGGACACTTGGTAGCTTGTTGCATAGTTGCAACGGAGGGTAGTATACCTAATAATCTCATCCAACTTTTTATGGTGCCTAGTTTGCAGTTAGAAATAAATTAATAGGCCTTCCTCTTTAACCGGTTCCCAAACCGGCTCACGTACATTTATAGCAGCACAATGGCACCGCTGAGCAAAACCCCGCGCCACAAATCCATGTGCTGTCAGAGGAGACATGTTGTTTGTTACTAGTAAGTAGGAACAGCGAAATGTCTCCTCTCCTACTCAGTCCTATCTCCATACAGTGAGGGAACACACATTTAACCCCTTGATTGCCCCCTAGTGTTAACCCCTTCCCTACC
Source organism: Lithobates pipiens (assembly GCF_037356315.1). NCBI lineage: Eukaryota > Metazoa > Chordata > Amphibia > Anura > Ranidae > Lithobates > Lithobates pipiens. The sequence goes on along the minus strand of NW_027507892.1, from coordinate 448,483 downwards.
AGTGTCATTTACACAATAATCAGTGCATTTTTATAGCACTGATCGCTGTATAAATGTCAACGGTCCCAAAGATTTGTCAAGTGTCCAATCTGTCCACCGCAATGTCACAATACCGCTAAAAATCGCTAATCACCACCACTACTAGTAAAAAAAAAAAAAAAAATTGCAATAAAAATGCCATCAATCGTTCCCATAGTTTGTAGAAGCTATAACTTTTGTACAAACCAATCAATATACGCTTATTGCAATTTATTTTTATTTTTTTAAACAAAAATATATAGAAGAATATATATTGGCCTAAAATGAAGAAGAAATTTGTTTTTTAAAAACATTTTTGGGGATATTTATTATAGCAAAAAGTAAAAATTATTGTTTTGTTTTTTTCAAAATTGTCGCTCATTTTTTTGTGTATAGCGCAAAAAATAAAAACCACAGAGGTGATCAAATAGCACCAAAAGAAATCTCTATTTGTGGGAAAAAAAGGACACAAATTTTGTTTGGGTACAGCATTGCATGACTGCGCAATTACCAGTTAAAGCGATGCGGTGCCAAATTGTAAAAAGTACTCTGGTCAGGAAGGGGGGTAAAACCTTCTGGAGCTGAAGTGGTTAAATTTACAACTCTCAATTATCATTCTGGGGTTGGTCTTCTTTATTGATCACGTGACGTGTTCATCCGTAGAGCATTGCCCAGAGCTGCTAAGTCTGCTTGTCAACATTGTGATCATGCTTCACGTGTAACAGGCTAGCCTTTGTCATATACCAAACAGATAATTGCTCTGTAACATTTGCTTTTACATATTTTGAACATGTGTATTCATGAATTGGATAAGGATCTCTTCATTCTTGTGCTGCTTTAAATGCTCCTTTGCACTGATTGGGATTCTCAGCACAACCTACGGGTTAATCTCACCCCCTGCCCACCATGACTTCTCCCAGCCCAAAGCAATAAATGTGTGTTTAAAACCACCTTCCCTCCACCTGGTCTGCATTTAACAAGCGGCTTTTGTCAAGTTCTCCGGGCAAGGTGGGCCGTAAGAAGGACCCTCATTCGGCTTCTGTCATCACTGTGTCATCTAAGGGCCCCAAGCCATATAACATGTTCGCCCATCCCTCCGGGAGCTGTCATTAGACCTTCAGATAACAGAGGGGAACCCAACAAAAACTGCGTCTTCCAGGCAACATGAGAGCTTTGTTCGTAGGCTGCACACCTGGATGAAGAATTAGGATTGGTTCTATAAAACCAGAAGAAGCCTTCTGTGGAAAACATGGCTCAATAACACATGTTCATAACTGAGCTGCCACCTTAACCCCTTTCTGTATGAAAGTGATTGATGGATGGCCCATCTAGTGTAAAAGGAGAAATGGATACCTATGATACCTACAGGTGATTAAGAGAGGCAATAACCTGGGATTTAACCCTTTGCTGCCAGATTCGCATTTGAGCACACGCTTAAATACTTCCTTATCGGGCTAATTCTGGCATTTCTCTCCTACATGTAAAAATTCTTCATGTGTTTGCTAGAAAAATACTCAGAACCCCCAAACATATGTGTATATATATATATATATATATATATATATATAAATGTATGTATGTATGTATGTATGTGTGTGTGTGTGTGTGTGTGTGTGTATATATATATATATATATATACTATATATATATATATATATAGTATCTCACAAAAGTGAGTACACCCCTCGAATTTTTGTAAATCTTTTTTTCTATCTTTTCATGTGACAACACTGAAGAAATGACACTTGTCTACAATGTAAAGTAGTGAGTGTACAGCTTGTATAACAGTGTAAATTTGCCGTCCCCTCAAAATAACTCAAAACACAGCAATTCATGTCTAAACCGCTGGCAACAAAAGTGAGTACATCACTAAGTGAAAATGTCCAAATTGGGCCCAACGTGTCAATATTTTGTGTGGCCACCATTATTTTCCAGCACTGCCTTAACCCTCTTGGGCATGGAGGTCACCAGAGCTTCACAGGTTGCCACTGGAGTCCTCTTCCACTCCTCCATGACGACATCACAGAGCTGGGGGATGTTAGAGACCTTGTGCTCCTCCACCTTCCGTTTGAGGATGTCCCACAGATGCTCAATAGGGTTTGGGTCTGGAGACATGCTTGGCCAGTCCATCAGCTTTACCTTCAGCTTCTTCAGCAAGCCAGTGGTCGTCTTGGAGGTGTGTTTGGGGTCATTATCATGTTGGAACCACTTCAACCTAAGGATGGTCCTACAGTCAGGAAGTAGGTAAAAAAATTTTTTAGACCTGAAGATTACCTAAAACTAATAAAGATTATATATTTTCTGAAAGCAGAATCCCTGCAAAATAATATAGTGGGGTAGTTAATTTTTTATTATCAAGTGCAATATTTCAGTAATAAAGTACACTAAAGTTAATTTAAGGGCACCTGATGCACACAGAATCTGGTGCAGCTGGGCATAATAACCAATAAGCTTCTAACTTCAGCTTGTTCAATTAGGCTTGGCCAATGAAACCTAGACCCAGCTGCCCCAGATTCTGTGTGCTCCAGTTTTAGAGGCAGAGTCGGTGTAAGGTAAATTGGCACATGCTTAGAGAAAGCAATGTTCCTTGACAAATCCTATCACATACAATTAGGTGGTAACAAAGAGCCAGAGGAATCAACCAACAAAGCCCAGGGGTATCCAATACTCATCTGTTTGCCACTCAAGTCTGGGTATTTGGTATATACAGTATCTCACAAAAGTAAGTACACACCTCACATTTTTGTAAATATTTTCTTCTATCTTTTCATGTGACAACTCTGAAGAAATGACACTTGTCTACAATGTAAAGTAGTGAGTGTACAGCTTGTATAACAGTGTAAATTTGCTGTCCCCTCAAAATAACTCAACATACAGCCATTAATGTCTAAACTGCTGACAACAAAAGTGAGTACACCCCTAAGTGAAAATGTCCAAATTGGGCCCAAAGTGTCAATATTTTGTGTGGCCACCAATATTTTGCAGCACTGCCTTAACCGCTTTGGGCATGGAGTTCACCAGAGCTTCACAGTTTGCCACTGGAGTCCTCTTCCACTCCTCCATGATGGCATCACAGAGCTGGTGGATGTTAGAGACCTTGTGCTCCTCCACCTTCCATTTGAGGATGCCCCACAGATGCTCAATAGGGTTTAGGTCTGGAGACATGCTTGGCCAGTCCATCAGCTTTACCCTCAGCTTCATCAGCAAGGCAGTGGTCATCTTTTAGGTGTGTTTGGGGTCGTTGTCATGTTGGAATACTGCCCTGCTGCCCAGTCTCCAGAGAGGATTATGCTCTGCTTCAGTATGTCACAGTACATGTTGGCATTCATGGTTCCCTCAATGAACTGTAGCTCCCCAGTGCCGGCAGCACTCATGCAGCCCCAGACCATGACACTCCCACCACCATGCTTGACTGTAGGCAAGACACACTTGTCTTTGTACTCCTCACCTGGTTGCCGCCACACACGCCTGACACCATCTGAACCAAATACATTTATCTTGGTCTCATCAGACCACAGGACATGGTTCCAGTAATCCATATGCTTGGTCTGCTTGTCTTCAGCAAACTATTGGCAGGATTTCATGTGCATCATCTTTAGAAGGGGCTTCCCGCTAGGATGACAGCCATGCAAACCAATTTGATGCAGTGTGTGGTGTATGGTCTGAGCACTGACAGGCTGACCCTCCTTTTTTTTTTTTTAGATCCTCAGAGAGTTCTTTGCCATGAGGTGCCATGTTGAACTTCCAGTGACCAGTATGAAAGAGTGAGAGCGATAACACCAAATTTGACACACCTGCTCCCCATTACATAGTTACATAGTACATGAGGTTGAAAAAAGACACAAGTCCATCAAGTCCAACCTATGTGTGTGATTATATGTCAGTATTACATTGTATATCCCTGTATGTTGTGGTTGTTCAGGTGCTTATCTAATAGTGTTTTGAAATCATTGATGCCCCCCGCTTAGACCACTGCCTGTGGAAGGGAATTCCACATCCTTGCCGCTCTTACAGCAAATAACCCTCTAATTAGTTTAAGGTTAAACCTCTTTTCTTCTAATTTTAATACGTGGCCACGTGTCTTGTTAAAATCCCTTCCACAAAAAAGTTTTATCCCTATTGTGGGGTCACCAGTATGGTATTTGTAAATTGAAATCATATATTCTCTCGAGTCTCTTCTCCAGAGAGAATAAGTTCAGTGCTTGCAACCTTTCCTCGTAACTAATGTCCTCCAGACCCTTTATTAGCTTTGTTGCCCTTCTTTGTACTCACTCCATTTCCAGTACATCCTTCCTGAGGACTGGTGCCCGGAACTGGACAGCATACTCCAGGTACAAGTACCAAGTACTCCCCATTCATCACCACCCTCTGCACTTGCCCTTGTAGCCAGTTTTCAATCCATGTACTCACCCTATGGTCCATGCCAACGGACCTTAATTTGTACTGTAAACGTTTATGGGGAACTGTTTCAAATGCTTTTGCAAAATCCAGATACACCACATCTACAGGCCTTCCTTTATCTAGATGGCAACTCACCTCATAGAAGGTTAATAGATTGGTTTGGTAAGAATGATTCTTCATGAATCCATGCTGATTACTGCTAATGATACCGTTCTCATTACTAAAATCTTGTATATAGTCCCTTATCATCCCCTCCAAGAGCTTGCAAACTATTGATGTTAGGCTAACTGGTCTGTAGTTCCCAGGGATGTATTTTTGGCCCTTTTTAAATATAGGTGCTAAATTGGCTTTTCTCCAATCAGCTGGTACCATTCCAATAAGTAGACTGTCAGTAAAAATTAGGAACAATGGTGTGGCAATTACTTGACTGAGTTTCCTAAGTACCCTCAGATGCAAGCCATCTGGTCCAGGTGATTTATTAATGTTAAGTTTCCCAAGTCTAATTCTAATTCTGTTCTCTGTTAACTATGGAGGTGCTTCCTGTGACGTGTCACGAGGATAAACACTGCAGTTTTGGTTACTGAAGCCCCCCTGATTACCTCAGCAAGACTGAGGAGAAGAATACATTCAATACCTTTGCCATGTCACCATCCTTTGTAACCAGATGTCCCTCCTCATTCTTTATGGGGCCAATATGGTCTGTCCTCCCTTTTTTACATGCTTAAAGAATTTCTTGAATTTTTTTTCTCTCCTCCGCTATGTGTGTCATGCCGCGTACACATGACTGGACTTTCTGGCAGAAAAGGTCCGACAGTCTTCCCGAAGGAGTTAAGACGGACTTTCAAAAGAGTTACAATGGAATTCGGACCGAACGGACTTGGCCAGACATGAACCGACCAAAGTCTGTTAGTTTTGAACACAATGACGTACGACAGGACTAGAAAAGGAAGTTCGACAGCCAGTAGCCAATAGCTGCCCTAGCATCCTATTTGGTCCATCGGACCAGCATACAGAAGAACGGTTTTCCCGATAAAAATTGTACGATCGTAATATCTGACGGAATGATTCTGTCGGACCTTTTCTGCCAGAAAGTCCAGCCGTGTGTACACGGCATTAGTCGCCCTAATTGCACCCTTACATTTCTTGTTGCATTCTTTATAAAGTCTGAATGCTGATGATGATCCCTTAACCTTGTATTTTTTGAAGGCCTTCTCCTTTGCTTTATATGCATTTTTATATTGGAGTTAAGCCATCCAGGTCTTTTGTTTGCTCTTTAAAATTTATTACCCAACAGGATGCATTGGCTAATGCCCTTATTTAATATGCTCTTAAAGCAAACCTATCTCTCCTCCATGTTCTTTGTTCCTAAAGTTTTATCCCAATTCATGCCTTCTAGCAAGGTTCGGAGTTTAGGGAAGTTGGCTCTTTTGAAATTCAGTGTCTTTGTATTCCCCTTATGTTTCATATTTGTGTGATTTATACTGAAGCCAAATGACCTGTGATCACTGTTTCCTAAATTGCCCCGTATTTACACATCCGTGATCAGGTCTGTATTGTTTGTAATTGGTAGATCCTGTAAAGTTTGGGGGATAATAGCTCCACGGGACCAAGTGCATAAACCGTTTAAAAAAGTATTTTATTTGTAAGCAAATCCAAAAATAAAGCTTCATTCAGCACACAGCAAAAAAATATAAAATAAAGTCCACTTATCTTCAGCATAAAATAAAGTCTGCTTATCTTCAGCACAAAGAAAAATAAAGAAAAGGCACATACAGTTTGTGGCCAGGTCTTCACCCCAGAGTTTTAAGAGTCCTTGTTGAATCTTTAGCAGCTTCCAACAGATGCACAGCTAATCATGACAGGTATAGTCACCTACTCCTCCTCACTAAGGATGAGCTCCGGCGTGTTCACATAACCCACGTGCAGAGCCCATCAGGAAGTCGCGGTACTGCGCTGCGCTAATCACAGTCAGTGAGACATTGTCCCGATGTGCGGCTGCAGAGATCGGGAAATGTCTCACTGCCTGTGATCAGCGCAGTGCCGACTTCCTGGCAGGCTCTGCACGTGGGCTGTGCGAACACGCCGGAGCTCATCCTTACTCCTCACCACCACCTCTCACTACTTCCTGTCTTTTTTAAACGGTTTCCTGGAGGCCTTTAACCCCCTGTGTGCTGAATCCCTGTGATCAGGGGTACAGGCTATTTCCCACCCAAATATCACTTCAGAGCCTCCCAAATTCCGGGTCCCAAATAACTCTCTATTAAGACAGAGAGAGTCTATGTCTGGATAATAAAATCCCCCATTATGATAACACTTCCCATCCTTGCTGCTAATCCAAATTGTCATATGAGATCCATCTCCCCCTCCTCCCTCAGGCCTATAGCATACTCACAGTTTTATTTTCCCCTTAGCTTCATCACTTTGGGGCTCTACTCCTAAGGATTCCACCTCCTCCCTAGATCCCTTAGGGATGTCATCTCTCACATTCACTTGTACATTATTCTTGACATATAGACATACCCCTCCCTTTTTTACCCTCTCTATCCCTGTAATAAAGGTTATACCCTTGAATGGTTACCAGCCAATCATGAGAGCTGTTGAACCAGTTTTCTGAAATTCCCACAAAATCCAATCCTCGTACAACAGTATCTCTAGTTCACCCATCTTGTCCGCCAGGCTCCTGGCATTGGTGAACAATAACATGCCACATAGTTTAGACCAGTCGCATACTATCCTCTTATTGGATGTTCCTGAGATTGCAACTAGGACTTGTTACTATACTTACCTTGGGTTTATGTGCTTTAGTCAACCTACCACTAATGCCCCCAATACTACCCTCTGGAATAAGTTTTGCGCTGACTATCTCTACCTCTGGGCCCTCCCCCTGTCGCCTTGTTTAAAAACCCCTCTAACTTTTTGCCCATATTTACTCCCAGCTGATCTGCACCCTCCTCAGTTAGGTGCAGTCCATCCCTTTTATAGTACTGATGACCGACTGAGAAGTCAGCCCAGTCCTCCAGGAACCCAAGCCCCTCCTTACTACACCAGCTCCTCAGCCACTTGTTTACTTCCCTAATCTCCCTCTGCCTTTCTGTGGTGGTTCGAAGTACCGGTAATATTCCTGAGAATACTACCTTGGAGGTCCTTTTCCTCAATTTAGCTCCCAAGTCCCTAAAATCTTGCCTCTGACATTGTCATTGGTGCCAACGCGCACCATGACAGCCGAGTCTTCCCCAGCCCCTCCCAGTAATCTGTCCACCAGATCCGTGATCTGCTGAACTCGAGCGCCCGGTAGACAACAGAGTTTGGCGCTTCAGGTCTTTGTTACAGATTGCCCTCTCTGTCCTTCTAAGAATTGAGTCCTCTACCACCAGAATCTATCTTTCCTTTCCCTTCTCTTCCCCCCCACCTCTCACTGAAGGAGTTCTTCCCCCGGCCGCTAGGAGAGTCCCTCAGCTCCATCAGTGCTGGTCTCTGACTGGTTTCACCAATGTCCCTCAATAGGGTGTACTTATTGGGATGCTCCAGACCTGGATCTGCCTCCCTGGCACTTCCTCCTCTACCATTCCTGACTGTCACCCATCTACTCTTTCCTAGTGCCTACACCTCTTTGATTCCACCCGCCTCTGTGCTGGCCCCTGGCGGCACTTGATGTGTACGTTCCCGGCTCTCCCGGTATGGAGGGACTTCTCAGTGCTGACAGCTGCTTCCACTAATTAATTTTGCACAGCAGTATTTGCCCTCGATCAAATGATCAAGGGACACATATATTCCGTAAGATGTACACTGAGTCGCATCTCCACACTGGCCAGGCATTGTACCTATTAAATTGAATGAGGATTGGGGATTATACCCTGTCCAAATTACCTAACAACTAGCTTCCTGACATTAATACTCAACAAGACAATACACAGGTACGCAACAAGACAATACACGGGTACTCAACAAGACACATGCATACCTCCCAACTTTCTGAAATAGGAATGAGGGACACCTATAAGCAAAAGTATGTAGGCATAGGACACACACCCCTGCCACACCCCCTTAAAGGAGAATTATACAACAAAAATTATTTGTGAAACCCACAAGATTTTTTTTTACCACTACTATTCCTTTATACTGGTTTTGAAATTTACAAAGGCAACAATTTAAACAATGAATGAAAGGTTTTGCACTGGGAAACACTTTTTGATAGATAAGTAGTGCATTTTATGTACAACTATATAGATCAGACCAAAATGAGGGACAAATCAGGAGAAAAGAGGGACAGAGGGACCTTGCACTGAATGAGGGACATTCCCTCGAAATCAGGGACAGTTGGGAGCTATGCACAGGTATTCAACAAGACAATACACAGGTACTCGCAGACCCATGTGCACTCGCAGGCCAACGTGCACTCGCAGACCCACGTGCACACACACAATACACAAGTACTAACAATCCACACATACTACTCAGAAAACACTAAGGTAATCACAATACACAGGTATTACCTAGCACTAATACTCAATACAGCCTATGTACACTCGCAACACTCATGTATTTACAATACACAGGTACACACTCAAGTTCCAGCAAGTTCAAAGATGAGCAGGCTTACAATGAGCTCTACAGAAAGTTATATAGGCCTCAAGCACCTGCGACCAATTAACCACTCACCTTAATTAGTAGGCTGAAGGAAGCAAAGGAAAAAAAAAGGGTGTTAAAAAAGTGACAGAAAAGGTGTTAAAAAAACTACAAGGAAAAGCCCCAAAAAGAACCTAATAATGCAACACAGCAATCGCCAGCAGTCAAAAGCAAAACTTATTCACACTCTCCACTCAAGGTCCCCACTGTTCAGCTTCCAACTAGGGATGAGCTTTCTGTTTGGGTCGAACATGAGTTAGAGACGAACATTGGCTGTTCTCCCGTTCATTGAAAACCAAACATTATGGTCCATTCGCGCCAAATTAGAGCGGCGCGTAACGGCCCATAATGCACTGCGAGAGTGCAGTGCATTGCTGTATGATGATTGGCCAGAGCATGCACCATGACCTGCATGTTTTGGCCAATCACAGCACCGTCAGCTAAGAGAGCCATAATTGGCCAAAGGCAGGGTGCCTTTCGCTAATCATGGCTCAGGGGGACTAAGGCGACCTGCACGTCGGCCTCGTGTAGTGTGTTGTTGGCGTGGACGGAAAGAGAGTCTCATATAGATTGAGCAGGCAGGCAGATTATTCTGTTAGCTGCAGTGTATTAAAAAATATATATATATATATATATATATATATATATATATATATATATATTATACATAAGACTATATGTGGAGCAGTGGAGAAGGTGGCCGGCTGACCGATGCCTTCAGACAATTTTTCAGTCCTCAGCGCCCAGGTCTGATCAGTTCCAGCATCCATTGCCAGCATCTAAATTACATGGTGCAGGAATATATTTATTGTTATTAATATATAGGGGCAAGATCAGACTTATAGACCTTTCCAACAGAGCATCCATTGGGTTACTGGGTCTTGAGGATGGCCCACTAGCCAGAGCTTGCTCAATATGCAATTGATCTACTGGCCTGTCCTGCATCCAGCTGCTGGAGGCTTTGTAACCAATTACGGAGTGTGCCTGTCCACAGACTCTGTTGATCGGCTCACATTCATAAAAATGTGTCCGTCTTGGATCACCAGCTACCAAGCACCTGATGCTGATGTAACCGATTGATTTTTCTATGGATGTGGGATCCCTTGAAGACTGCATATGCTGAGTGACTATCCTATTATGCCGAGTGACTATCCTATTCCTCCTCAATCTTAATGATGATAGCTTGTAGGAATATTTTCGGTTCAGGGAACCGAGGCCCAATTTTTGTACCCCTGTTTAGCAGGGGCACATAATTCCAATTTTTATAAAATATTTAACAGCAGGGCTCATTCCTGCACTCAACAAGAGTATCTGTGAGGGGTTGCAGTGTTGTGGCACCACCACCACTGCCCAAGGCCCAATTTTTCTGCCCCTGTTCAACAGGGGCGCATAATTACAATTTTTGATCTAATATTTCACAGCAGGGCCTGTTCCTGCACTCAAAAAAGTATCTGTGAGGCTTTACAGTGGACAAAAAGTGAGGTGAAATCTTCTGAACAGGGGAACAGACAGCAAAACAAATGTTACAGGGGTGATGATAACCCTTCCCTATGTTATCCATAAAGCTTCAAAATAGATTTTTTGTCTGGAGCTACACTTACAAAATGTACCTGTTCCAAATTGCAAACAGATTCAACTTAAGAACAAACCTACAGTCCCTATCTTGTTTGTAACAAGGGGACCGCCTGTATACTGCTGTTGCTCAGAGTATATAGAGCCTGGGGGCCCCATGCCTTTTTTTTTATTTGGGTGTGGAGTTCCCCTTAATATCCATACCAGACCCGAAGGGCCTGGTAATGGGCTGGGGGGGGGGGGGGGGCAACATTACATTACATCCGAAAGCAGTTTTAAATGACTTTTATTCCTTTAGAAATGTTCACAGGCATACTATAGACACCCCCCAGGCATGATATTTAAAGGAATATTTCACTTTTATTGTTTCACTTTAAGCATTATTAAAATCACTGCTCCCGAAAAAACTGCTGTTTTTAAAACGTTTTTTTGCATTGATTCATGTCCCCTGGGGCAGGACCCGAATCCCCAAACACTTTTTATGACAATAACTTGCATATTAGCCTTTAGAATTATCACTTTTGATTTTTCACGTTCGAGTCCCATAGACTTTTTTTTTTTTTAAGTTATTTTTATTGAATTTCAAGGTAAACACAGAACAAAACATAACAGCCTATTGGGCATACCCAGGCTGGTCACTACTATATAACTACTGAGAAAGAGAAAAAAAAAAACCCCAAAAACCCCAACAAAACATACATCTGCATTGCATGTATGCCTAACAAAAACATTGTACGCTCTACCACCTATGCAGATTATACAGAGCAAACCTCCAATTTCGCCCCCGTACCCTACAACTTCCTTTGATTGTTCATGGGATGAATTGTGCAATACACTTTCATGTGCTTACTCCCCCTCCTTCCCACAGTATTGACCTGAGAGCCCAGGGATGTTAATACATCAGGGATGCCCCCACTTCCTTCCCAGTGCTTAATAGAATGGTACTAATCATTGTTCGAATCTGCATTGGTGTCCTGCGATTCTGTCCAAATATTCCATATTTTGTGAAATTTGTTGCCACAGCCACGTGACAGGTAAGTAGCCTTATACAGTGATAGAGCCGTGTTCACTAACCTCTTCCAGAAATTTACTGAAGGTGCGGCTGAGGCCTTCCATCTGAGTACTATAGATTTACGGGCATAGTATAGTAATAGTCCTAGCAGTGTTCTGATCGCCCGGCGTTGGGCCAGTGGTTTGACTAGTCCCAGCACACATATCTCTACAGACAGTGGCACAGGAATGGTAGTTACTGTCAGAATAAATTTGGTCACTTCCACCCAAAAAATTTCGATCTGAGGGCAGCTCAAGAACATATGAGTGAAATCCACCGAGTGTGAGTTGCATCTCCAGCAAGAGGCGGAAACAGGTTTAGACATTAATGGCTGTGTGTTGAGTTATTTTGAGGGGACAGCAAATTTACACTGTTATACAAGCTGTACACTCACTACTTTACATTTTAGCAAAGTGCAATTTCTTCAGTGTTGTCACATGAAAAGATTTAATAAAATATTTACAAAAATGTGAGGGGTTTACTTACTTTTGTAAGATATTGTAAATCCCCAGGAAAGGGAAATGTTCTAAAATGGGGGATATATATACAGATGCTACTATTTCAGCTTGGAGGATTATAAATACCTGAAGATGAGAGGATTATCATGGATCAGTTGTAGGATGCAAGAAAATAAAGTTGGAAAGCTGTGTGGGTATTAGACCGGCTTGTGGATTACACAACCCAAATATAGGTGAACCATGGTATCAAGTATTGAGTCAAAACAAGCAGACTTGTAAAGAGCAATTCCTATAGCTAGCCTGTGGCAGGGGGTCAGCCAGGCCAGGAATAACTTGACAGACAGACATTGTAGCTGCTAGGCTAGGCTGCCTGTGACCTCAGGGGGCCATATACTATGTTCGAAACAAGAGGGAAAAACAGGTTATTGCCGAGTCCAAGGTCACATATCTCAAAGTTGTCAGTGTCTATAAATCAAAAATGCTAACAAGACTTTCTGTCAGGTAGCTTTAGAGTCACCAGGAGGAATGGGAACCCTAAGGTGTCTAAGGCGATACCCCAGGTATAAACCCTTTGTAGCATCAGATAATAAAATGAGTGCAGGTTAATTTTTGCACATTTATAAAAAGGAGTTAAGAGGCAGGTAGGTTTTTCCATGTACAGCATTAAACAAAAGCTCAATCTATCAATCTAGAGGTGGCACAAGAGGGCCAACCATTGGGTAAGTTCCATGTTAGATCATAAAGGAGAGAAGGCATCAGACAACCAACCTTGTAGGTTATGAATAAGAAGATCCCCTGCCAGCAGTCCAATGATAGAAAAAATTGAAAAGTGCCTACATAGCGAAAAATGCTGGGAGGTTAGCCAAGATGTGAGTTCAAAGCAGTATGCAGAAACCGAGCAGTGCAGCCAGTAAATCTTACTATTCGTTGCTAGTGGGATGCTCCCTTGCTCTCCGTGAAGCCACAGGGGTGCGAGGTGGTAGATGATGTGAACCACCAGAGGTCCTCAGGTGGTGGCTTTCTAAAGATAACCCAGCTAGATGGAAGGTTTATTCCCAAGTCTTTCGAGTAAGGCTGAGACATGTGTGGCAGAACAGACATAGAGGGTGTTGTCTTCTTTTCTGGTTATCAAGTGCAGTGGGTATACCGATCTTTATGTGGCTCCAGCATTGCAGAGCTTTTCTAGAAGCTGCTTAAGCATAGCCTTCTTGCGTAGTGTGTTCCTAGACAAGTCAGGAAATTTTTTTATATGGTTCTGTCAAAGTCAATGGTGCCGAACTGCCATGCTTTGCAAAGAATAGCCTCTTTTACAACATAAAAGTTTATCCAGCAAATGACATCCTAGGGTCATCAAGGGTCATTAGACTTGGGACCCAGGGCTCGTTGAACCTGGTTCACTTCAATTTCTTCTGCCAGAGTGTCCCCTAGTAAAAGTCTGAAGATACTCAAGACTGTTTTCCTGGTATGGGCAGGAGGGGTGGCCCCAGGAAGCCCACTGAGGCACATGTTATTTTTTATTGATTGCAGTCTTCAAGGCCCTCAATCTGAAGTTACAGCTGGGTTAGATGTGGTAGTGCCCTCTGTAATTGTGTCTCCACAAACTGGAGCCACATGGTTGTTGCAGTGCAAAGCACTTCCACATTATCCATGCAAGCTGAGAGCTGAGTGGCGGTCTGCTGCAGTGCATTGATATCCTCCCTGAAGGATTTTTCTATACGCAACAAAGTCCTCCTTAGTTAGAATATACTGAAGGAGCTCTCTTAAGTCCACGGACAGAGTGGTGGGGATGGAGTGGTGAGAGTGGTTACAATATCAGGGAGCTCCGTGACCTGTAAATCAGGTTTCGGGGGATCGGAATCCTGTGATATAGGCTCCAGCTAGTCACAGAACTCTTGAGAAGGTGTCCTCAAAGAGCAGGCTCCTCTGGAGGTGGCAGCTCATGTCTGCGCCATCTTGGCCGCTGATGATTCTGCTGCAGCAGCAGGAAGAGGTGAACAAAAAATGGTTGATTCCAGGTTTCAAAGTGTCCCTCTTTCACTTCCGGGGATTCTTAATTTTGAACATGGTGTATCTGGTTTATTAAAGTCGAGAAGAAGCACTCATAGAACACTGTGCTTGGTGGTGGTATGCAGAAGCTCCTGAAGTTCGCTCTTCACCCTGCCATGTTTCAAGACACATACCTTCTACCAAAAGAATTGGGTATAATATTGTGTTTGTGTGCACTAAAATTCATTTAACTGTGTTTTTTCCTGAAAATTTGCATTTGATAAACAGCTGCCCTCCATTTATTCTCCAGGACCTCTGCTTTCAGAAAATGTATAATGTTTGGGGGTTCTAAGTAGTTTTCTAGCAAAGTATGCCCCATTACGAGCAGCAAGTGGATGAAAAATATATTTAAAGATGTATTAATGAGTACAGAGCTGCATTACTTTATGTCTATATATGTGCTGAGGTTTCGGCCTTAAAGTATAAAGCCAAAACTTTTTTCTTAGCTTTGAATAGAGTGTGAAAGGGTTTTGTTGCAGTGTGTTCTCACTGGGTGGTAGGCTCGTACGTGTTTATGTGACAATTACCACCAGGGGATAAAGTGATGAGAAACCCAAAATCTTACAGTTGTCACCTAGACAGAAGGTGAGAGGAAATCTTTTAAATGGGGGCACCTGTTCCAGCAAGAGTTGTCTAATTGAGGATTTCTCCCTCACTCCACATTTCCTTTTTCTATTTAAAGTGTATGTAAACCACAACTATGAACTTCTCATACTTGATTCCTTTCAGTCTGCTATATGTATACAGTAAACCATTGAAGGGGTTTTGTTCTATCTGTTTGATAATTATTATACAGGTTTATTATTATACAGGTTTTATATAGCGCCAACAGTTTGCTCAGCGCTTTACAACATGATAATTGCAAAAAAATAAAAATTCCTGTTGATGCTGCATAAAATCTTGTGAGATTTTCTGTGCTCTCTACCTGTGCATAGAAGATGAGAAGGAGGAAGTAGATGAGGGGGTCTACCTGTGCATTGGAGATGAGGGATAGGGAGTAGATGGAGAGGACTACCTGTGCATTGGAGATGAGGGATAGGGAGTAGATGGAGAGGTCTACCTGTGCATAGGAGATGAGGGGGATGGAGTAGATGGAGAGGTCTACCTGTGTATAGGAGATGAGGGGGAGGGAGTAGATGGAGAGGACTACCTGTGCATAGGCAATGAGGGGGTGGGAGTAGATGGAGAGGTCTACCTGTGCATAGGCAATGAGGGGGTGGGAGTAGATGGAGAGGTCTACCTTAACATTGGAGATGAAGGGGGGGGAGTAGATGGAGAGGTCTATCTGTGCATTGGAAATGAGGGGAGGGAGTAGATGGAGAGGTCTACCTGTGCATAGGAGATGAGGGGGAGGGAGTAGATGGAGAGGTCTATCTGTGCATTGGAGATGAGGGGAGGGAGTAGATGGAGAGGTCTATCTGTGCATAGGATATGAGGGGGAGGGAGAAGATGGAGAGGTCTACCTGTTCATAAGAGATGAGGGTAAGGGAGTAGATGGAGAGGTCTATCTGTGCATTGAGATGAGCGGAGGGAATAGATGGAGAGGTCTACCTGTGCATAGGAGATGAGGGGGAGAGAGAAGATGAAGTGGTCTACCTGTACACTGGAGATGAGGGGGAGGGAGTAGATGGAGAGGTCTACCTGTGCATAGGAATTTTGAGCTGTAAAGTCATGTTAAAGAGGAAGGTAGGAGCCCTCATGTCCTTTGGATACTGATTCTGAATGGGATGGCCTGATTCATTATAATCATCTGGTTCACTGTTCTAATGAGAAAAGATGCAGGGTCTGCATCCCTACTAAATTTTCTAAGTCTTTGGGATTATCTAAAATGCCTAAAATTTGACTTGACTTAGTGCATAAAATCAGTGAGCCAATCACATAGGCAGGAAATTACATTTCTTGGGTTCTGTACACAAACAGTGCACAGAACGCCTCCAGGTTGCCATATTGCATAGATTTTCACAGAAAATTACAGCAGCTGCAGATTGAAAAAGAAAGTAAATTCTTAACAATATTTAAATACAATATGGTTTGTGTAGCAAATGTATGTGTTATATAACTTTTTTCTTATTTGCTATATATTTTGTTTTCATAAAAGTGGAAGTTACCCTTTAATTGAGGGAAAATTTCAGGACCCAGGTAGCAAACAAAAACCTGGTGGAGGCACTGATAGAATGGCCATCCTGAAATTTTAGAGACAATCTTACACCCCCATGATCCAAGATTGGTGTAGACTAGAAAATAACATTTCATCTGCGTGGAAGACCCCACCATGTTACTCCACAATTGTGATGAAAACTTGAGAAGCACCTGGCCCCCATGGTTATCCTTCCATTACTTTTGGCAGTACAAACAACCCAAGAACACTACCTTGTTCCACTTTCTTCCATGGGAAGACATCAAGAGTAGGTGGAGACTACTAATATTTGTACAAAATTTGTATAGAGATTCTCAGATCATTTGATGGCTTTTGTTTGCTTTTAGCATTTGATTTTGGAATGAATGGCCCAAATGAAGACCACATACACTGTTAGAAATTTGTCTGCAATGCAAAATAAATATTGATTTGATTCCACTAATGATTAGAAAATCAACCAAATGTTCTTAAAATGGAAAATAGTCAACAGAATTCTACTAGTGTATGGCTAACTGTAGTATACCTTCTTTTCTAGCAGGTCTGTCTCCATTATCAGCCTTTCAGAGTTTCTCTTTGAACCTGCACCACCTGACCATAATCAGTTCTACACCCACATCATCATCTTAGATGACCAAAGACTCAACCCAGTAGAGCCATACTACCCATTAGACCAGCTTTTCTCAATGGTTTTTACCCCAGAAGAACCTTTGAAATTGTTTTCAGGTGTCCCGTAACCCCTGTTAAGATTAGTCAATCAATGGTCAGAACGAAAACTCTCCTTACGTTGGTGGTAAATGGAAAGAATGACCACTTACAGTGGTTATCAGTGGAAGGAATGACACCTTACAGTGGTGGTCAATGGAAGGAATGACCCCTTAGGAATGACCCCTTACATTGGTGGGAGGTGGAAAGAATTACCCTTTTCAGTGGTGGTCGGTGGAAGGAATGACACCTTATAGTGGTGGTCAGAGGAAGGAATGACAGCTTACAGTGGTGATCAGTGGAAGGAATGACCCCTTACATGGGTGTTTCAGTGGTGGTTGGTTGAAGGAATGACTCTTTACAGTGGTGGTCAGTGAAAGTAATGACCCCTTACAGTGGTGGTCAGTGAAAGGAATAACTCCTTACATTGGAGCTCAATGGAAGGAATGGCTACTTACATTGGTGGTCAGTGGACAGAATGAATCCTTACATTGGATTTTAGTGGAAGGAATGGCTCCTTACATTGGTGGTCAGTGGAAGGAATGACTCCTTACATTGGATTTTACTGGAAGAAATGGCTTCTTACATTGGTGGTCACTGGAAGGAATGACCACTTACTTACATTGGTTGTCAGCGGAAGGAATGACCACTTACAGTGGTGGTCAGCGGAAGGAATGACTACTTACAGTGGTAGTCAGTGGAAGAAATTACCCCCTGCAGTAGCGGTCAATGGTAGGAATGACCCCTTAAAGTGGTGGTCAATGGAAGGAGTGACCCCTTACATTTGTGGTTAGTGGACAGAATGACCCCTTACATTGGTGGTTGGTGGAAGGAATGACCCCTTACATTGATGGTCAGTGGAACTAATTATCCTTTACAGTGGTGGTCAGTGGAAGGAATGACCCCTTATAGTGGTGGTCAGTGGAAGTAATGCCCCCTTAACTCGGTGGCCAGATTGAGACCACAGTTAGCTGAAAAGATGGCATCATGCTACTGGCTCTGATAAGTGGCAAAGCACCTGGAACTATGTAGGCACCATCAGGTGGGAGATGAACTGGCCACAGCTCAAGGAACCCCTTGTAACCTCTGGAGGAACCTTGGTTAATAATGCCTGTATTAGACAATAAAAAAAAAAAGAAAAAAAACTGGCAGGGGTTTAAAGCCTTTCTAAAACTATACAAACAAAAAAATGCCTTAGATACACATCGCTAAGGTTGTAAGTTTGGCACTTTTGTAATGATCAAAAGCACAATGTTTCAGCTATGAGGTCTCCTTCAACTCATATGCGGTTTTCTGCACATAGATGTATGACCACAAAGTCAATAAAAATCTTAATCTGCCACACAAAGTGAATTTCTCTATAACAAAAATATGTTTATTTGTTAACCTCTCCATACACAATACAGTCTGACTGTAGACTCTCCTTTAGATCTACCGACAACTATGCAGTAAAAGGGCCAGCCTGATTGTATAGTATGGGTGGAGGCTCTAAAGTTGTGTGCGCAAAAGATTAGATTGTAACACGTACGGTAAACTTTCTCCCCAGCAAAAGAAAATTCACAGTTAAAATCATGTGCATTGAAAAAAAAATTCTATGCTCCTCTCTCGGTTTTCCTCTTCACTCTTCGAAAATGGTCATCAATTTGACCCCAGTAATTAGACTCCTTGGTATAACCCCACACCACAGTGACATGTAACAATTCAGCTGAACTTTTCTCAGGGTAATCTTGCGGACATGTATTCCGTGAGGTTACATGCCTCCGGCTATGTTCCTGTTAAGTGATGTTCTGTGGAATGGCATATATGAGGTTCTCCATGTTTGTAGGCAATCCGGTAGCTCTGGAATGTGCCAGGACAACTGGTAGGTCTGTGATTATTAGTTTCCAGATTACAACCTTTGTGTTATTTAAAAAGAACTTTCATGATTTTACACCTCTTACCTGTATTGTCGTCTTCAAGATACATACTTATTCGCCCAAAGAATCCAGTGTTGTCCAGCTGGGATCCATTGTTCAGGTGACACATCTCAGGTCCCATGCCGCCCTCTTGGTCCAACTAACTGATGAGAGCTGGCTGCATCTTTGAGGTTCAGGCAGCTAGCTCTTAATGATGTAAGAGAAAGAGGGCGCACTGGCCTAGTGCATTATCCCACGAATACTTTATTCTTAATTCATATAAAAATATATCATACTCACAGACACAGCAAGTATACAGCACATCAAGCCACTAGCTCGTAGCACAGTGGTAGGGTTTATTTTACAATGCTAAAAGGAACGCTTGTACAGGATCCATAAATGGCTAACACGTTTCAAGGGTGAACCCTCTTTGTCTTCTTTTATTAGATAGGCAACTTAAAGGCCTCTTTGCAGGCTTTGGTGAAACTATCCTAAACTATCCTATCCCTCTAAAGCCTCAAGGACTGTAAACTGGCCCTTTGTTTAGAAAGTTTGGAGAACTCTGGCCTGGTCTATAGGAATGTTGGCATTGCATTTGATGGTCACTTCATAAATAACCAAGGCAGAACAGCCAAAGGCCAAGTGAGGGGGCTTGCACTACAGGTTGACGACAATTCTACTAATTGGAAGGCGGTGGCTCAGCACTTTCACCTTGCATAAGAAGTCCTGGTACTGACAGGATCTCCAGGTAAGAACCTTTGCAACAGATTCACAAAAAAGAATTTGCATTAAAAAACTGTTTTGGTGCGTAACATATGGAAAAATAAGGTTAACATACAAAATTGACGCATGTCAATTCTGTTAAGGTCGGCTGCACATCTAGGCTTCAATGACCCCTTAAAATATTACATTTTATATCTGTTATTGCAGAGATGTGCCTAGAAATGGACCATTACATTCAGTGAATACAGACCTACTGATGATTCTTGTGCTGGCGCTCTTTATGTAATTGGAATTGTGCATAACCTTTGTATTACTTGGAAAATACTTGAAAAATACTTGTGTATACAAGACCCAAGTGTGGTATATCTGTTATGTATTGACTTTAACAAGCGCCGGGAACAGCTCAGTGACGTTACATGGGGGCTCTTTGATCTGAGGAGAACATTTGGAGTTAAGTAACATTTCTAACACTCATCATTTGTGCAGCCACCCTGTGTAGAATTGTTATATGAGCATGGAAAATAGAAATATGGTTACCTTATGTAACGCAGACAGTTTAGATGTAATTACCAAAAATTAACATAAAATAAAAAAGATCAGTGACTTTGTCAAAAGGAATGCATAGTGTTATACATAATTTATTTAGTTATTGTATTCAAAATGTTTAAAATATGTTACATTTACTCAAAATTCAAAAAGATTGCCACTAAATATTTTATATTTGTATTTCTCACTCGCAAGTGAATATATGTTTACTAGGATATTCTGAACTGCTTAACTGGAAACACTTATGCCGCGTACACACGACCGGACTTAGGTCCGACAGACTTTTGACGGAGTTCTGACGGAGTTCTGACAGAGTTCTGACGGACTTTCCGAATGAACGGACTTGGCCACACACAATCACACCAAAGTCCGACGGATTCGAACGTGATGACGTACGACCGGACTAGAATAAGGAAGTTCATAGCCAGTAGCCAATAGCTGCCCTAGCATCAGTTTTTGTCTGTCGGACTAGCATACACACGATCGGATTTCTCGGTAGGAACTGGGTCCGGTGGAGTTCTGGCGGAAAAATTTGAAACATGTTCCACTTCTAAAGTCTGTCAGACTTTTGCAAATCAAAAGTCCGCTGCAGCCCACACACGATCGAATAGTCTGCCGGAATTGTTCCGTCGGACCTTTGATGTTGAAAAGTCCGGTCGTGTGTACGCGGCATTACTGTTTGCAGAGCCGAATAGCTCAAGCTGAAATTTGCAAACACAACTGAATGATTTGGAGGAGTGGCTCCCTCCCTTCCCCAGCCTGGTTTGTTCATATTCCTGAAATTGTGTATACATAATTAAAGAAGTTGAAAAACAACAGTAAAAAATTATTAACAAATAAATTCATAATAAATAAAACATTTTCTTATATCCATTTTGTTTGTTATCTACTTAAAGCGGAGTTCCACCCACTTTTGAGAGGTGGTCTTAAACAAAAGACCACCTCTCCACCCCTCGTTTTTGGATAGTAAAAAATGTTTTTTTTTCTAATAACATACCTTTTTTTTATGAAGTACAGCCTGTACTTCCGATCCATCCAGTCCATGGCGCAGGACGTCATATTCTCCTCTTTGGTAAGCCCCCCTGCTGTCTTCTCAGACCTGTGTGTGTCCCAGAAGACAGCCAGTCAATCACAAAGCGCCGTGAGACTCCCACATACGCAGTAGGAAATGGGCAGTGAAGCCACCAGGCTCCACTGCTGGTTTCCCTTAATTAGAATGGGCGACACCTGCACCCACTCTGATGGATGGATCGGCCTGGGGGGGGGGGGGGGGCGACATTGCGAGCTCCCTGGACAGGTAAGTGTCCTTATTAAAACTCAGCGTGTATCAAAATTGGGGAGGGACCTCTGTGTTCCGTGATGTACTTCAAGAAAAGGATTTTACAGGTAAATTGTTATAAAAATCCTATTTTCTTTATCGTACATCACGGGACACCGAGCCATAGTAGTTACTTTGTGGGATCTCCCAGAGCAATGCTATCTGAGGGTAGGGAGACGCAAACAAAATTAGAGTGCAATCAGACCTGAGGACCTATACTGCTGCCTGCAGCACACTGCACCCAAAGGAGATATCCTCATGCCTTCTCACATCCAGCTGATAGAATCTGGTGAATGTATGGACTGAGGACCGAGTTGCGGCCTTGCAGATTTGAGCCATGGAGGCCTGGTGATGCACTACCCATGAAGCACTAATGCCACGTACACATGACCGTTTTTCCGAACAGAGTTCCTCTGAAACAGCATTGTCTACACACGATCACGATACACACGATCACACCAAAGTCCGATCGTTTAGAAAATTCAATAGCCAGTAGCCAATAGCTGACCTTGCATTGTTTTTGGTCCGTCGGAACAGCATACAGACGAACGGTTTTCCCAATAGAAATGTATTCAGTTGGAAAGATTTAAAACATATTCTATTTCTAGGTCCGTCAGAATTTTCAAACAAAAAGTCAGCTGAAAGCCCACACATGATTGCAATATCCGATGAAATGATTCCGTTGGACGTTTGATGCTGAAACTTCTGACCGTGTATACACGGCATAACAGCCCTGGTGGCGTGCTCTTTGATTTGAAAAGGGGAACTTTGCTCTTCAAACCATAAGCTTGAATAATTGCCGAATCCACTTAGCAATAGTAGATTTCGATGCTGCCTGTCCTTTTCTAGGACCTTCAGGCAACACAAACAAAACATAATTTTCTGAATCTGAGCAGTCGCCTCCAAATAGATTTTGACTGCTCTCACTACATCCAGAAATTGTAGTGACTTTTCTTCCGTAGAACAGGGTTCTGGAAAAAATGAAGGCAGAACAGTATCCTGGTTTGGATAAAAACCTGAAACCACCTTTGGTAAAAAAGCTAGTATGAGGACACAATGCTACTCTATCCTTGTGAATGATTAAATATGGCTCTTACAAGGAAGAGCCGTCAATTCTGATACCCTTCTTACAGAGGAAATGGCTACCAAGAAAACTAGCTTCCTTGTCAAAAGGACCAAGGGAATATGTCGTATCGGCTCAAAAGACTGTTTCTGTAATGCCAACAGAACTAAATTCAAGTCACAAGGGTTCAGGGGTGTTCTAACCGGTGATTAAGCCATGTTACCACCTATATAATGCTTTGGATCGAAGAATGCGAAGCAAGTGGACATTGAAACAATACCGATAAGGCAGAGACCTGGCCCTTGATAGTACTCAAGGCCAGCTTCATCTCTAACCCCATTTGCAGAAAAGCAAGGATTCTCCCTATGGCATACTTTCTGGGATGCCAACCCCTGGATCTATACCAGGAAACATATGCCTTCCAGATTCTATAATAAATGACTCTGGAAGCTGACTTCCTTGCATTAATCAAGGTAGATATCACTGAGTCTGAAAGCCTGCGATTCTTCAGAATGTGGGTTTCAATAGCCAAACCGTTAAATTTAGTGTTTGTAAGGTAGGATGGAACACTGGTCCCTGCGATAGCAGATCTGGAAGTGGTGGTAGAGACCATGGGGGCCCTATCACCATCTTTACTATTTCTGCATACCAAGATCTTCTGGGCCACGCTGGGGCTACCAGAAGCACCGACTTCTTTTCCTGCTTGATCCTGCAAAGAAGCCACGGTAGCAGAATAGGAGGGAATGCATAAATCAGTGAGAACTGATCCCACGGGTTCACCAATGCATCTGTCCCGCATGCAAGTGGATCCCTTGTTCTTGACACAAAGTTGTCGATCTTGTTGTTGAACCTGGACGCAAACAGATCTACATCCAGGATCCCCTATCTTGGGCATATAGCCAGGAAGATGTCAGGGTGAAGAGACCATTCCACTGGGAACAACTGTTGGCGACTTAAGTAGTCTGCCTGCCAGTTCTCTCCCCCTGGAATGAAGATTGCCGATATGCACGGCACATGTTTTTCTGTCCAGGATAGGATCTGGTTTACCTCTCCCTGGGCTGCATGATTTCTGCTGTCCCCTTGGTGATCGATATAAGCCACTGCTGTGGCATTTGTCGGATTGTACCATGACAGGACAACCCTGCAACCTGAATGTCCAGGCCTTTAGGGCTAGGTGCGCTGCCCGAATCTCTAGAATGTTGATGGGTAAGGTTCTCTCAGTTCTGGCCCATTTCCCTTGGACGGTCATCTCTTTCAGAACTGCTCCCCAACCTGAAAACCTGCCATCTGTTGTTACCACTTTCCAGGTAACTGGTAAGAAGGATTTCCCTTTCCGCAGATTCTCGGGTATCAACCACCAACTGAGGCTCTGACGCACTATTGGCGATAAACACATTTGAAAATCTAGTGCCTGGACTTTCTTGTTCTAGGCAGACAGGATATTGTTTTTCAGCATTCACAAATGAAACTGAGCATAGGGAACTGCTTCGAATGAAGCCACCATCTTTCCCAACAACCACATACAAAGGCAAATAGAAGGACCCTTCTTCGCCCTGACTACCTGAACCAGCTCCTTTATGGCACTGATTTTTTCCTGGGGTAAAAACACCCTCTTCTGGGTTGTATCTATTACCAGACCCAAGTACTCTAGTCTTCTTACTGGTTTTAAAGAAGAAATCTCTAGGTTGAGGACCCAACCTAGGTATTCCAGGTAGTTGACTAAGCTGTAGGCTACAAACTGTAAGCTACAAACTGAAAATGACGTTTTTACACTTCAAACGCAGATATTTCTGATGAGCGGGGGAAATAGGTACATGCAGGTATGCATCCTTGATGTCGATTGATGCCAGAAGTTCTCACCTTGTAGGATGGAGACTACTGATCAGATTGATTAAATGCGAAAAGATCTAATTTTTAGGAACCGGTTTAGATCTTTGAGATCTAGAATGGGTCTGACATCACCATTTGGTTTTGGCACCGTGAAAAGGTGTGAATAAAACCCCAACCCCTGCTCTTCCATGGGAGCCACCATGATTACTTTTTGCGACAAAAGTCGCTCCAATGCTTGAAGGACAGACTTCTTTTTTTCTGGGTTTTTGGAAACATTTGATCTGAGGAAACGGGAATTCTCAGAACTCTAGTTTGTAACCTAGAGTTATTGTGGAGACCACCCATCTTTCCTGAAAATCCTCCTGCCAGACCTTTGAGAACAGTAGCAGTCTTCCCCCCACTCGAACAAGCTCCCCTTCATAAAGAGGCTTTAGCGGTATGTTTTGTACGTTTCCTCCCCAAGGACTTCTTTTTTCCCTGGGGTTGACTCTGTGTTTTACATCTTGAACCTGGCGGAGGCCATTGCGACTGTCTGGAGGCTGATGCCCCTGGCACTGGAGAAAAAGCCAGTTTAAATGAGGGTGTTCACTCCTTTTCTTAACTGACAAAAGGGTTCTTTTCCCACTTGAAATCTTTTGGATATGTAGCACTTACCCCCGAAGGAGCTGCTGAATTTTTCTGGGCTTACCAATTATCTCCACCAGCTTGTACTCGTTGTCCTTGTCTAGGTGTTCTCAGGCTTGATGACCCAGTAATTGTAGAGACAACACTTGAATTCCTTGTTAGGATTTTTATTTTGCATAAAACAGTTGAACAAACTGAGTCTCTAAGGCCGCGTACACACGCGGGGACTGTTCGCCCAACTTTGTCCGTCAAACAGTTTCGGCAAACAGTCCGCTCAAAATTAGCATGGACGGACATGGCCACACACGACGAACGAACAGTTTGCTGAAACCGTGCGCGATGACGTGAACGGCACGTACGACGGGACGAAAAATACGACGTCCTATACACTGCATTATAACTTTCGGCGTGTTAAGCCTTTCTGAGCATGCGCGGAACTTAGTTTGTCGAACAAGCCTACACACGGGCGGACTGTTCGCTCAAACAAGGTTTCAGCGGACAGTTTTACGGAATTTCCGAAAAACCTTGTTCGTCAAACTGTCCGCTGAAACTGTCCGCTGAAAGCCCACACACGAGCGGACTGTCCGCCCAAACACTGTTCAGCGGACAAAGTTGGGCGAACAGTCCGCCCGTGTGTACGCGGCCTAAGTTGGGAATAGAGGGTATCAGGATAAAGTTTAGCTCAGGTGCTCAGAACTGCTGACTTCAATAAATGTCTCTCTCTGTACATAATCCAGGGAATAGCCACTCGCAACTGGACTCTTTAACTGTTGGATAAATCCTTGAGCTTGGATTTAGCAGCCAACAGGTAATTCTAGCTTTGCAAAGTCTCTCACACAGATTTGGTTGAAAAACGTAGTTGTAACCAGAAGGATAGAAATAGGAACTTTTCTTACTGTACCAGAATCTTTCAGCCGGTCCGGCGGTACCGAAAGAAATGTGGATTAAATCAATGTCCACGGCAGCTCAGCTTCCAGGCTCTTACCGAGCAGTCAGCCTTTTGTGTGGCTCTCCTACTGAAGAGTGCTCCCCTGTCCAAATTATTCCCAAACAGCCTTAGACCGTGAAAGGGAAAACCAGCCAGGAGCTTTTTACATGGTGCTTCGGCTGACCAATTTTTCAACTATAAGATTCTAGGAATATGCACCAACCTAAGCGTAAGGCGAACGGTCTGAAGGATAGAATCTCCGCTTGAAGGATAGAATCTCTGATTGCGTCAACTGCAAAACACAAAGCCACTGGCAGCTTGGCTAACTCCTGGGCCTGCTGTTCAGGGAAAACCTTGAGCACCTGTTTCAAGTGGTCTCTCAAGGATTGACATACCCCAATTGCCGCCACTGCAGGTTGAGTTACTGAACCCGCCAAGGAAAAAATGTTTTTTAACAGGAATTCCAACTTTTTATCTGTTGGATCCCTAAGCATTTGAGCGTTGTCAACAGGACAAGTCAAACTTTTTGTAAGCTTTCCCGGACCTCCACCACTAAAAGGCCAGTGCGGATACTTGCTCATGCTCGAAAACATTGCACTTGTGCTAATATTCATAAGCAAAGGGCCAACATAATTCCCACAATGCCAGTTCTTCGTGCACGGATGTGCGCGTGTGCGCACATCTATGCGCGATCGCGTACACACGCGCCTGCACACGACAATTAGTACTTGGCGCCCAGTGGCCTATTTAAATCGCTCTGTCACTGTAAACAGTGCTGGATGGTCTTCAGCTTCTTCCTGACCTACCAAGACCTGATCTGCTGCTCCTGTTTGTTTGTGTATGACCCGGCTTGTCTTTGGACTTCGTCTCTGCTTGTTCCTTTACTCTGTTACCTGGTATCCTGACTCTGGCTTGTTTACTGGACTTGGCCTGCCTACTGATTTGGTACCACATTGTCTGTCTATTCCCGACCCTGGCCTGCCTTCTGGAATTGCTTTGCCTGCTGATTCGGTACCCTGCTGCCTGATTGTTGCTCTTCTCCTGGTTCCGCTCCTGTCCATGCTCTGGTGACAAGCTGCTTTTACTTCCTGCTTCAAGGACCGTGACCGCCAGCTCTACTCACCTACAGAGGGGACATCACCAGCCAGCTACTGGCACTTGTGCCACTCCTTGCCTTTACACTTTTTGTTCCCACCTTCAGGCGTGTAGGTGGGAGGAGCAAGGGAGGCCTCCATTGCATTCTAGTCTCCACCAGGTACGTGATACTTTTATTTACAGAGGATATAGCAGCGCCAATTGCTGGTACACCCCACATCTTTGTAAATTTTGCCTCCATAGGATAAAGTGTTGAAAACTTTTTAGGAGGGAAAAAATGTTTATCTGGGTGATCCCACTCAGAATAAATAAGCTTTTCCAGCAAACAATGAACAAGAAAAGCATGCACAGCTGGAGGAGGCTTCAGTGAACCCAAAGAAGAACTGGGTTTTTCAACCAACTCAGTTACGGGTAACTTAAATGTGGAGCGGACCATTTCAGTAAGAGATTGCACCAGCAATTTCTCAGCCTGTGAATCTGAAGAGGGTCCTTCCCCACTTGATTCATCAGAAGAGGAGTGATCAGTCTCTTCCTGGTCCTCTGAGGGGGATTCATCTCCCCTTCCCCAGAGTTCCTCTAATTGAGGGTTCTGGGTGTTTGAAGCGGACCTAATGCATTTTCTTCCACTTTGTGAATATGCGATTAAGGCCACTAATCTTTCCTCCAATCCACAGAGGAAGAGGAAAAAACCTCTTGAGTAATATATACAGGGGCTGAAATGCCAGAAGCAGTTGCAGCCCCCAACCCCAACTGCTCACTCTGACCAGCCTCCCTAGGTCTTTCACGGGGAGATGGCGTTGCGGGGGGGGGGTCCTCTGAGCCTGAGGGAGATCCCTTTGAGACCCTATTTTTTCAGGGTATTTGTACCTCCCCTTCTGCCCATAGTTCTAAGCACAAATGCAGAGGTACTACCAGAAATGCACCCACTGCTGAGCAAAATAGTTCAGCAACTGCCACTGCTATCAAGGCCCAGTCTGATGAGTTATTGGTTTAAATATGCCTGGGATTGCCTGTGTCACCCACACTCACATACCAACCATCTGCTCTGTGTCCCTCCTTTAGCTGTGTGCACCTGCAAAAAGTGCACCTTTATAGCTAAGCGTTGTGGGCGTTGAACCATGCAGATGTTGCACTGATGCTCCGTCCCTCCTCCTTCGACCACCCCTTCCTCCCCTTCTCATCTTTTTCACAAAAGACCGGTTTCCGGCATGAGCGGGGGCTCTGATCCGACCGGATCACACGTGGAGGGGGGTCTGGGGCAGAGGAGAGAGGAGGGCAGATGGATGGGGAGCTGCTGTAATGGCGGCGGCAGTAGGAGTGGTGCGGCATATCGCCGACTGACCCATGGCCTCTAGTCTGGAAAGAAGCTGTGGGGGGACATTCCTAAAAAGAGAAAACCCCCCTTCCCACATCCTACCTGGTACTTGGGCTCAAAGGAAGTGTGCAGCTTGTGACACTGAGCAAGACTGACAAGCATGGAAGGTACGTGCTCTTGACAGCCCCGGTGGCGACTTTAGGCATAGCAACATTTACTTAAAGGAGAAAACCCACAAGAGTTAGAAAAATTCCTTAGGAATCTCCCTTACCTTATCCGGCTGCAGAGTTCTGTGGTAAACCAAACAGACTCAATCTTCAACACTCAAGGTGGGCTCCGTTAAAAAAACCTTCAGGAACCGGGGTCCCTTGTTATCGAGGGATCCACACTCCTGGGCCTGTAAAGCACCCCACCAGGAAAATATAGCTGAAAAAAACAAACACTGGATTCCGGGGTCCAGCTCTCAAAAAAGAGAAGTGTTACAGGCAGAACCTAATTTCTTTGGATAGGAGGCCTGGGTACCATTCAATTCGGCCTGGAAAAGACACTTTAAATTAATCCGGTTGCATGGCTTGCCCCAGCAAATATTTCTCCAGTAGAGCTCAGCACAGCACATCTTTACTCGTGACCAACACCTTAGACACTGGCGAAAAAACGGAGGTACTCCCAGTAATGGGAGGGGTTATATGGAGAGTGTACTTCCTGTCTTAGATTGTGCCAGTGTCCATCACATAAAGGTGGCCTATATAACCCCCATAGTAACTACTATGGCTCTGTGTCCCCTGATGCACAATAAAGAAACTTCATTAAGTGCCAAGTCAAGGACCCAGTGGGACAGCAGAAGTAACGCTTGTGGAGTGTCAAGCGAGGGGCCTACGTGTCAGTAGGGGTGAAGCTTGAAACGTATCTGTGAGTGCCAAGCCAGGGACCCAGCAATGAAGTGGGGGTGACGCTTGAGGAAGATACTGAATGCTACAGTGAAAGAGCTCAGGGGATCCAGTGGCTAGTGGATCTGAAGTCTAGTGAGAGAGATTGTTAGCTTGTTGAGTGAAGACCCACAGTGAGTGAGTGTGGGGTACAGAAAACTATTCATGCTGCAGATAGTTGAATACTTTTACCGCAACAGCTACAAGATTGTTGCTATAGGAGACAGCAGTCCTACCTATACAGTGGTGTCCAGCTGGAGGCCTTCACCTGTATAGCTGTCTACCTATAGAAGTCTCAGAGTCTGCCAATTAACATTGCATCTACCTAAGGATGTCCTGGCCCTAACCCTCTCTCCCACAGTTCTGTTTAAGAGACAATAAATCTCTTTGCATTCAAAAAGTGTTTGGCACCCGATCCACCCTGCTTCTTCTCCCACCAGCAACTCAGCAGGTCAGCACACCCTACTTCACAATTCCTCTCCCACAATTGACTCAGCAGCTCAGCTCAATCTGTTTCCTCTCCCACCAGTGACCCAGCAGCTCAGCTCCACCTTGCTTCTTCTCCCACCAGTGACTTAGTAGCACAGCTTATGCTGCTTACTCTTCCACCAGTGACTCAGCTACTCAGCTCATGATGTTTCCACTCCCGCCAGAGATTCAGCAGCTCAACTCACCCTACTTCTTCTTCCACTGGTGACTCAGAAGCTCAGCTCACCCTGCTTCCTCTCCCACCAATAACTCAGCAGCTCAGCTCCCCCCTGCTTCCTCTGCCACTAGTGACTTAGCAGCTCAGCTCACACCACTCCCTCGCCCACCAGTGTCTCGGCAGTTGAACTAACCCTGCAATCCCTCCCAGCAGTGTAGCCAACAGTTTGTATTTTTATGGGACTAAGGCATTTGTTCCCATCCACAAATGTCTAGAAGGAAAGCAGTATCAACAACCCTCCCCCTCACCCCAGCACCAGCTGTTGAAATTACAGCACATGCTCACAGTTTGGTACTGGAACCTGGAGATGTCAAGAAGCCAGTTTCCGTCACCCCTCCAACACTTCAGTCTGCAGCTGCTCCACCTCCTGCTCATTTCTATAGTCATGCCGGTGTTCTGCTGAGAACTGTCCCCCCATCGGATAGTGTTTGCCTCGTACTGCGCAGGCGCAGTGCTTGCGCAGTACAGAGGACAAAGAGACGCCGAAAGTCTCCAAAGATGAACGGTGCCTGCGCACTTAATAGTACCTTCTGCCCTGAGTCTAGGTTCAAGCCCCACCATGCAAGTATACATACGGTAAATTATGTAAAACAGCACTTAGTAACAGGACCCCTCGCCACGCTTCGCTCGCCATGCTTCGCTCGCCACGCTTCGCTCGCCACGCTTTGGGCACAGCCTCGATTCGCTCTGCAATTTTTTATTCTGGCTCTATGCCCACTTGGATGGTGGGGCTTGAACTTGGACTTAGTGTGCAGGCGCCATTCATCTTCGGAGGCTTTCTCCTTGTCCTCCGTACTGCGCAACGCAGTACAGGGCGGACACTATCCGACGGGGGACAGTATTCGGCAAGACATCGGCATGCTGCTGCTTATGTCACACATTGGCTGAAATTCCTCCCTGACCCTGTTGACCCACCCTTTCCCCCACTGCCACACATGACCTAGCCCAGAAAGAACTACACTTCATGCCAGAGATACCTACACTACCAGCCAGTCCACAACTCAGCAGGTTGAACCAGTAAGTAGTGGCCTTCAGCTATCTCTCTCATGATAATCTCTATCCTTTCATTCGCTGACCCCCCCCCCCCCCCTTATGTGTGTTTTTTTTCTTGCTCCCTTTATCCTGTTCTCTCTATTTTTCTTTCTCTCTCTCTCTCTCTCTCTCTCTCTCTCTCTTTATCGACTGCTTTCTTGCAGTTTTATTGTTCTCAGTTCATTGGGAATACAATACCCCTTCTTACGCCTTAGGCTAGCGGATAAGGTCAGGGACATTTATATCTACATGTACTTTAGCCTTTTCTGATGTACAGTGGGGGAAAATAATTATTTGATCCCCTGCAGATTGTGTAAGTTTGCCCACTTACAAAGAAATGAAGGGTCTATCATTTTTATCATAGGTGTATTTTAAATGATAGAGACACAATATCAAAAAAATACAGAAAAACACGTTACAAATGTTATAAATTGAGTTGCAATTCAGTAAAATAAGTATTTGATCCCCAAGCAAGACTTATTACTTAGTAGAGAAACTCTTGTTGGCAAGCACAGAGGAAAGACGTTTCTTGTAGTTGGTGACCAGGTTTGCACACATCTCAGGAGGTATTTTGGTCCACTCTTCTTTACAGATCTTCTCTAAATCATTAATGTTTCTTGGCTGTCGCTTGGCAACTCAAAGTTTCAGCTGACGCCATGAACTTATATATAGGATTAAGGTCTGAAAACTGGCTAGGCCACTCCATAATCTTAATGTGCCTCGTCTTGAGCAACTTCTTTGTTGACTTGGTGGTATGTTTTGGGTTATTGTCATGCTGGAAGACCCATCCGTTACCCATCTTCAGTGTTCTCAAGGGAAGAAGGTTCTGATCCAAGATTTTTCAATACATGGCCCCGTCCATTGGCCTCTCAACGCGGCAAAGTTGGCCTGTATCTTTAGCAGAGAAACTGCCCCAAAAAATAATGTTTCCACCTCCGTGGTTGACTGTAGGGATGGTGTTCTTAGGGTCATAGTCAGCATTTTTCTTCTTCCAAACACGGTGAATCGAGTTATTGCTAAAGAGCTCTGTTTTGGCCTCATCTGATCAGAGCCCTTTCTCCCAATCCTTCTCTAAATCATTTAGATGGCCTGTACATGTGCCTTCCTGAGGAGGGGACCTTGTGGGTGCTGCAGGATTTCAATCCATGGCGGCGTATTGTGTTACCAATGGTTTGTTTGGTGACTGTGGTCCCAACTGCCTTTAGATCATTCACAAGCTCCTCCTGTGTGGTTCTGGGTTGATCCCTCACTTTTCTCATGATCATCCTCACCCCATGAGGTGACATCTTGCATGGAGCTCCAGACAGAGGGCTATCGATGGTTATTTTGTATTTCTTCCATTTGCAAATAATCGCTCCAACAGGTGTCTCCTTCTCACCAAGCTTCTTGCTGATGGTCTTGTAGCCCATTCCAGCCTTGTGCAGGTCTACAATCTTGTCCCTTCACACAGTCTTCCCTCCGGGTTAGCTAGCGGCTGCCTTTTGACTGGCTGAGCCGCAATGACGCCACGACCGCTGCACGGCTCTGTCTATGGACGGCACGCTGTTCATTGAGAGCGCAGTGCGTCCGTGACATCACCGGTACTGCTAAAGTAAATATCTCCTAAATGGAGCGCGTTCCGTTTAGGAGATATTTACTGTACCTATAGGTGAGCCTTATTATATGTAGGTATACATATAATTGTAAACAATTAAGCCTTATTATAGGCTTACCTGTAGGCATAAATAACAAATAAAAGCATTTTCTAGCACTTTAAGCTGTCAATGCAGCTAATGGGGCTGAAGTGCGCTAAGCTTTTCCTATCCTGAGCCTCAGGTATCGGCCAGCAACTGTAAATTGTCCTTGGAAATGATTTTGAAATGTTGGCAATGTGTCAGCTGCTGCAACATTCATTGAAGAAAATCAAATGCATAACTAAAACAATTAAACTAAATGAGCGCGTTAGTTGATGATATTACACATGCTAAGCTATAGGCAGGCAGTAATGACGGGGAATGATACGCAATGAACTGTGAACAGGTCACATAAAACAGGTAACCACATGATCAGAACAAGTAGTGGTAGCCTTGGGCATGGAACTCATCATAGCCTATTATGTTGTAAGAGTTTTGGCTTTCAATTTTATTGTGGTTTTCACCACATCAAAGTTCCCGAGGCATTTACGATCACATGCAGATAATGAACCAATCCACCCATACTGAGTTCAATGCCAGGCACTAGAACTGATGGAAATTTTTCATTAAGTATTGTTACTTATAAATTATGAAACTTCTCTTAAAGCGAGAGAAAACCGCAAATGTTTTTTTTTTTTTTTTCTACCTGCAAAGGAAAAGGCATAATGAGCTAGAATGCACCGCATACTAGCTCATTATGAAATACTTACCTTAGAACGAGGCCCCCGACATCTGGTCCGATCCACGCCGAGGGAGCTGACATGCTCCCTCTGCGTTTCTTTCGGGTATCGCGGCTCCGGCGCTGTGAGTGGCCAGAGCCGTGATATCGTCACTCCCGTGCTGGCGCGCGGTAGATTTCATCCCGGCAGGGTCCGGCCACTTTCAGCCGAGAATCCCCTTGTGCGCATGCGCCGCTGCAGTCAGTGGCGCATACCGAGGAGAATATCTCCTAAACCGTACAGGTTTAGGAGATATTTTTTTTACCTACAGGTAAGCCTTATTATAGGCTTTTCTGTAGGTAAAAGTAAAAAAAAATTAGTATACAACCACTTTAACCACTTGCCGACCAGCGCACGACGATGTACGTCGACAGAATGGCACGGGCAGGCAAATGGGCGTACATGTACGTCCCTTTAAATTTGCCGCCCTGCCATCGGGAGCGCGCCGCCGGCCGCGCGCTCCCGCGCTGGTCGGGACCTCCGTGAGTCCGGTCGCGGGACCCGCGGACTCGATCGCCGCGGGCATCCCCGCGATCGTCTCACGGAGCGGCCGAATGAAGAAATGCCATTGTAAACCACATTTCTCCATTCTGCCTAGCAACTAGTGACGCTGATCTCTGCTCCATGTGATTGGAGCAGAGATCAGTGTTCACTAAATGAAAGCCCAACCCCCCCACAGTTAGTAACACACCCCTAGGAACACTTAACCCCTACACTGCCACCCACTGGTTAACCCATTTACTGCCAGTGTCATGTACACAGGAATCACTGCATTTATATAGCAGTGATTACTGTACAAATGACAATAGTCCCAAAAATGTGTCAAAAATGTCCGATGAGTCCCCCACAATGTCGCAGTCACAATAAAAATCACTGATCGCCGCCATTACTAATAAAAAAAAATAATAAAAAATTATTAATAAAAATGCTATAAAACTATCCCTATTTTGTAAACGCTATAACTTTTGCGCAAACCAATCAATAATCGCTTATTGCGATTTTTTTTTACCAAAAATATGTAGAAGAATACGTATCGGCCTAAACTGAGGGAAAAAAATGTTTTTTTATATATTTTTGGGGGATATTTATTATAACAAAAAGTAAAAAATAATGCGTTTTTTTCAAAATTGTCGCTCTATTTTTGTTTATAGCGCAAAAAATAAAAACCGCAGGGGTGATCAAATACCACCAAAAGAAAGCTCTATTTGTGGGGAAAAAAGGACGTCAATTTTGTTTGGGAGCCACGTCGCACGACCGCGCAATTGTCAGTTAAAGCGACGCAGCGCCGAATCGCAAAAAGTGGTCTGGTCTTTGACCAGCAAAATGGTCCAGTCTGAAAGTGGTTAAGGACTTTTGCAATCTTGTAAGTAGTAATAAACCCTAGGTTAAATTTTGCAGTCGTGCAATGCTGTGTCCAAATTCATTTCATGCACAACCATCTCTCGGGTTTACAGAGAATGGTCGGAAAAAGAGAAAATATCCAGTGAGTGGATGAGAAAAATGCCTTGTTGATGTCAGAGGTCAGAGGAGAATGAGCAGACTGGTTTGAGATGATGGAAAGGCAACAGTGACTCAAATAACCCCCCGTTACAACCAAGGTATGCAGAATACCATCTCTGAATGCACAACACATCAGACTTTGAAGCAGATGGGCTACAGCAGCAAAATACCCCACCGGGTGCCACTCCTGTCAGCTAAGAATGGGAAACTGATGCTACAATTCACACAGGATCACCAATATCGGACAATAGAAGATTGAAAAAAACGTTGCCTGGTCTGATGAGTCTCAATTTCAGCTTGCAACATTCAGATGGTCGGGTCAGCATTTGGCATAAACAACATGAAAGCATGGATCCATCCTGCCTTGTATCACCGGTTCAGGCTGATGGTGATGTAATAATGTGGGGTATATTTTCTTGTCACACTTTGGGCCCCCGTACCAATTGAGCATCGTTTAAACCCCACGGCCTACCTGAGTATTGTTGCTGATCATGTCCATCCCTTTATGACTACAGTGTCCCCATCTAGCTCCCAACTGTCCCTGATTTGGAGCAATGTCCCTCTGTCCTTCTTTCCTCCTCATTTGTCTCTCATTTTGGTCTGATCCATATATTTGTATATAAAATGCACTTTTTATCTTTCAAAAAGTGTTTCCCAGTGCTAAAACCTTTCATCCTAATTGTAAATTGAAATGACTGGAGGTTGGGACTTTAAATGAAGCAGGCAGGTGTAAAACATTTACATTTATTGGAAAATCAATGGTAAGTTGCATGAGGGTAGTCATGAGTACATCAAGAAGACCAATATATTCCATTCAATGGATAAACATACAGCAATAACAATTGACCACAAAAATACAAATCACATATTACAAGTGATCATTAGGTAAGTAAAACATATGGTTGGCATAAAACATGGCATATAGTAGCTCTATGCATTTCGTGGATTCATCCACTCTTCAGGAGCATGCACGTGGAAAACTGAATGCTGTAGTATAATAACAAATAATATCTGTAAGGTCTGGCCCTGTCACGGGAAATAGAGGTTGAAATAAAGTAATTAGAAGTAATATTGGCTAGGATAAACCCCCCCAAAAACCACTCTCAAAAGTACTTACATTGTCTGTATCTATGCAGTAGCAATGTGCCAAAATGAATCAGAATAACCCCATATGGGTATCACTTTTTCTTCCAAATAAATCAGGGATGGAAGCGCGCTTGTTTATATCATTTTAGGTCTGATTAATACCCAATTATACCACATAATAATTAGATTACCCAATATAGGAACTCCCCCCCTCTTCCACCAGGCTAATCGCCATGGGATGGGGCCCCCTTCTTACCTCCCACCCCTATTTTAAATGGGCTAATATCCCTGGCAGTTGCATGTGTCGCATGTTTTAGATAGGAGCAGTCGCTCCATCACTTTGGGAGCTGCGAGGCGTAGCGCGGGCCTTCCTCCTCCCCTCTCTATAGGGTGGGTGGACCGCCCTGCACTACGCATCGGCGTCACGGTTTATTTGATGGAACCGCTGCGCCATGTCCCTTGGCGCCGCTGTTTTTCCATCACCTTTTACATCTAGCAGCCAGGTGGAGGAATAATTTGGCACTGTTTTACTTGGGGGCGGTTCCGCCCGACTGCAGCTGCCTATCCTCCTCAGTGCATGCTCTCACGTGACGTTGGTGGGTGTGGCAGACTAGCCCTTATAAGTCTTCTGGGGCAGATTGACTCACATGGTGGTTCCAGCCTTGTATCTGCACACCTTGCGGAGCACTCAACACCGAAGTGTCTATTAGGTAATTTGATCTTACTTTTTCACTATTTGATTTATCCTGCACCTTTATTTCATTTCATCTAACTATTTTGGTTGATATGGTTTCTTCAATGTTGTTTTTATTTTCTTTATATATCCCATGTATTTTACCTTTCCAATCATTCTAACTTTCTACTCTCACTAAGTTAACCTTACTTATACACTCATTAGCATCTCATTATCCTATCCTTTACCAAGTTTAGGACAGATTACCTTTTGTATCACATAATATGACCCTCCAATTTATTTTACAATCCTTCTTTCACTTTTAGCACCTTTGGTCACTGCTGACCCTTATTAATCTTTGGAATTTCCTTTCTTGGAAACCATCTTTGTCCAGTCCTGATCTGCCTTAACCACCTCAGCTCCCATCAGTGATACCCATATGGGGTTATTCTGATTCATTTTGGCACATTGCTACTGCATAGATACAGACAATGTAAGTACTTTTGAGAGTGGTTTTTGGGGGGGTTTATCCTAGCCAATATTACTTCTAATTACTTTATTTCAACCTCTATTTCCCGTGACAGGGCCAGACCTTACAGATATTATTTGTTATTATACTACAGCATTCAGTTTTCCACGTGCATGCTCCTGAAGAGTGGATGAATCCACGAAATGCATAGAGCTACTATATGCCATGTTTTATGCCAACCATATGTTTTACTTACCTAATGATCACTTGTAATATGTGATTTGTATTTTTGTGGTCAATTGTTATTGCTGTATGTTTATCCATTGAATGGAATATATTGGTCTTCTTGATGTACTCATGACTACCCTCATGCAACTTACCATTGATTTTCCAATAAATGTAAATGTTTTACACCTGCCTGCTTCATTTAAAGTCCCAACCTCCAGTCATTTTGATTTCTTTATTCAAATAGGGATGGAGGCAACTGACCTTACCCGGTCACCGCCTCATTTAAAGTCCCAATGTTCTCTTTTTCTTCCTAATTGTAAATTGCTACATTTGTACATTTTAAAAGCCAATATAAAGGAATAGGAGTGGTACAAAAAAAGCCCCTGTGGATTTAATGAACCTTTTTTGGGGTTAATTCTCCTTTAAGGGGGTGTGTCCTATGCCTACATATGTTTGCTAGTAGGTGTCCATCATACCAATCTCAAAATGTTGGGAGGTATGCACCATATCACAAAGCTCCAATCATCTCACCACTGCACAATAAGGTCACTGTACTCCAATGGCCTCCACACTCACCAGATCTCAATCCAATAGAGCAACTTTTGGATGTGGTGGAACCTGAGTATTGTGAGTATTGTTGCTGACCATGTCCATCCCTTTATGACTACGGTGTCCCCATCTTCTGATGGCTCCTTCCAGCAGGATAATGCACCATGTCACAAAGCTCCAATCATCTCACCACCGGACAATGAGGTCACTGTCCTCCAATGGCCTCCACACTCACCAGATCTCAATCCAATAGAGAACCTTTAGGATGTGGTGGAAATGAAGATTGGCATCATGGATGTGCAGCCGACAAATCTGCAGCAACTGTGTGATGCTATCATGTCACTATGGACCAAAATCTCTGAGGAATGTTTCCAATACCTTCTTGAATTTATGCCATAAAGAATGAAGGTAACAGAGGGTCCAACCCGGGACTAGCAAGGTGGACCTAATAAAGTGGGTGATGAGTGTATGTGTCCACAGATGGCTGAGGCTTCTGTGCTGAGAGCGTGCTCACTGCAGACTCCCAGGAAAGTGATTGAGCTGTCAGTTTCTGGTTTCTAGTAATGATCAGGGGGTGGCAGGACTAGTTCCTGATCATGTGACCACTGATGGTCAATCACAGTTCACAGTAGTCACATGATCGGGTAGTCCTTCTTGCCTCCAGGCATAAAGACCCAGTTAAAGTGATACTGGGGCTTTTCGGGAAGAGGATGGACCCTATTTGCTATAATGGATGGAACTAAAATGAGAATGTTTGGCTGCCAAAAAGCCAATTCTGCATGAATGGACACACACGGAACCTCCATCCTTGAAACTTCTCTTAGATCAATGAACTTTTCTATTTCAATTTCAGAATGGAATGAGCAGAGGAATGAAGGCACAGATATTTTTCAGGGGAGTATTTTCCTCCACACCTTACCAATCAAACTCCTGACAATTCTATGCTCCCAGATGTTGTAAATAATTGTTGAAAATGTCTGCGTGGGACAAATATTACAATTTATCATTAACCCAGAAACTAACACATTCAGCAGAAATGCTTTACTTTAATTACTGTATTCTTCTTGCTGACGATTTCCCTTTATAAATATTTTTTTTTTTAAATCTCTTTGTGGAGGTGTTTTGGATACCAAAGGCATTTTTTTGTGGTCCGAACAAGAAAGAAACATTGCCAACCAGCAGACCAGCCCAGAACTTAAAGGGATTGTAAGCTTTTGTGTTTTTTCACCTTAATGCTTCCTATGCATTAAGGTGAAAAAACACCTGGCAGTGACCGGCCCCCCAGCCCCCCGTTTTACTTACCGGAGCCCTGGAACTTGACCCAGCGGGCGCTGTGTCTCTGACCGGGGTTCTCAGCTCTTGAGTGGATAGATTGATAGCAGTGCAGCCATTGACTCCCGCTTCTGTCCAGCAAATCCAATGATGCGGGCACCGGGGGGCAGGGCTGAGTCATACATTCGGCTATGGACGCCGAATGCTGGACTCGGGAGCACGCCCACAATGTAACCCCCTTGTGAGATTGCTTCTCCTAGGGGGTTATCTTATGTTGGGAATAGCTGCAAGAGCTGCCAGGGGACACCAGAAGATGAAGATTGGGGTCACTACAAAACAAGCTACACAGTGGAGGTAAGTATGATATGTTTGTTTAAAAAAAAAAAAGGAACCCCTTACAATCACTTGATTCTTCAGCTTGTATAAGAGAAATGTGAACAACATTTGCAGAGCTTTCAACTTCAATTTAGAAATGTTGAACACAGATCCTAATAAGAGTGCTGATTGCCACTTAAAAAAAACTGCTAGCAGGCTTCAGCACTTCTTGAAGTTTGTTGAAAGGCTGCTAAAGCTTGCTAGCAGCTTTCCAAACCATTTGCCTACTGGACACTTTCACCCCCTTCTTGCCCAGGTCAATTTTCAGCTTTCAGCATTGTCACACTTTGAATGACAATTGTGCAACACTTTTTAAATATTTTTTTACACAAATAGAGCTTTCTTTTGGTGGTATTTAATCACCACTGGGTTTTTTTTTATTTTTTGCTAAACAAACTAAAAAAGACCGAAAATTTTGAAAAAAAAAACCAACCTTTTCTTTGTTTTTGTTATTAAAGTTTGCAAATAGGTAATTTTTCTTCTTCACTGATCTATGGTCTGTCCTTAGGACATACAGTGGTGTGAAAAAGTGTTTGCCCCCTTCCTCATTTCCTGTTCCTTTGCATGTTTGTCACACTTAAGTGTTTCGGAACATCAAACCAATTTAAACAATAGTCAAGGACAACACAAGTAAACACAAAATGCAATTTGTAAATGAAGGTGTTTATTATTAAAGGTGAAAAAAAATCCAAACCATCATGGCCCTGTGTGAAAAAGTGATTGCCCCCCTTGTTAAAACATACTATAACTGTGGTTGTCCACACCTGAGTTCAATTTCTCTAGCCACACCCAGGCCTGATTATTGCCACACCTGTTCACAATCAAGGCATCACTTAAATAGGAGCTGCTTGACACAGTAAGGTCCACCAGAAGATCCTTAAAAGCTACACATCATGCCGAGACCCAAAGAAATTCAGGGACAATTGAGAAAGAAAGTAATTGAGATCTATCAGTCTGGAAAGGGTTATAAAGCCATTTCCAAAGCTTTGGGAATCCAGCGAACCACAGTAAGAGCCATTATCCACAAATGGCGAAGACATGGAACAGTGGTGAACCTTCCCAGGAGTGGCCGGCCGCCCAAAATTACCCCAAGAGCGCAGCGACGACTCATCCAAGAGGTCACAAAAGACCCCACAACAACGTCCAAGGAACTGCAGGCCTCACTTGCCTCAGTTAAGGTCAGCGTTCATGCCTCCACCATCAGGAAAAGATTGGGCAAAAATGGCCTGCATGGCAGAGTTCCAAGGAGAAAACCACTGCTGAGCAAAAAGAACATCAAAGCTCGTCTCAATTTCTCCACAACACACCTTGATGATCCCAAAGACTTTTGGGACAACATTCTGTGGACCGATGAGACAAAAGTGGAACTCTTTGGAAGGTGTGTGTCCAAGTATATCTGGCATAGAAAAAACACTGCATTTCATAAAAAGAACATTATACCAACAGTAAAATATGGTGGTGGTAGTGTGATGGTCTGGGGCTGTTTTGCTGCTTCAGGACCTGGAAGACTTGCCGTGATAAAAGGAACTATGAATTCTGCTGTCTACCAAGAGATCCTGAAGGAGAATGTCCGACCATCTGTTCGTGTACTCAAGCTGAAACGAACTTGGGTTCTGCAGCAGGACAATGATCCTAAACACACCAGCAAGTCCACCACCGAATGGCTGAAGAAAAACAAAATGAAGACTTTGGAGTGGCCTAGCCAAAGTCCTGACCTGAATCCTATTGAGATGTTGTGGTATGACCTTAAAAAGGCCGTTCATGCTCGAAAACCCTCTAATGTAACTGAATTAGGACAATTCTGCAAAGATGAGTGGGCCAAAATTCCTCCAGGACGCTGTAAAAGCCTCATTGCACGTTATCGCAAACGCTTGGTTGCAGTTGTTGCTGCTAAGGGTGGCCCAACCAGTTATTAGGTTTAGGGGGCAATCACTTTTTCACACAGGGCCATGATGGTTTGGATTTTTTTTCACCTTTAATAATAAACACCTTCATTTACAAATTGCATTTTGTGTTTACTTGTGTTGTCCTTGACTATTGTTTAAATTGGTTTGATGTTCCGAAACACTTAAGTGTGACAAACATGCAAAGGAACAGGAAATGAGGAAGGGGGCAAACACTTTTTCACACCACTGTATAGCTAAACCTTCTTGTGCCATAAACTTCAGATACCATATTTCTTTGCTCTCAGTTTTATTAGAACAAGGTGAAACTACAAAATAACAGAAATAGACCTTAATAAGTACAATATTGCATACATTACAGCATACATTACAGAAACAATGATCTACAATATAGGATAAGACAGTAAAAACTTGCTGTTTAAGTTCTCTAAGGGGTGATGGCGATAGATTGAGAAATACATGGCTGCTTCACTTCCTGTGAAGATTCTACCCAGAATTCCCTGCTTACTAACAACTTCTTTAACTACACATAGTAAATCAAATAAACAGAACAACTGCAGCAATATCTAAAAAAGAATACTAGATGGAGCATGCACACCACATATGCTTGTCTTATGTAAATTACACACCTTACATGTAAATTTAACAACACACGTACCGATAATCAGCATAATCAGCATATACATCTGGTGGACAGAACAATCTTTGCTGATGAGGATGCGCTGCTGGGGTTATTGATCATTGCGGTGATTGTCGATGTAAGTGTGCTCTGTCTCAGGATCACCAGCTATTGGCTTTCCTTTCCTCAGACAGTGACAGTGCTGAGGAAAGGAAATGCCTATAACCGGCATTTGTTTACATGTGATGAGCTGTCATTGGGCACAGCCAATCACATGATAAAAGGGCCGCTGTGATTGGCCCTTTGCCTTGATCTATGATCAGCTGTGTCTGATGCGCACCCCATGGGCGTGTGATAGGGAGGGGTTCTGGGAGGATGTCAAAAGATGCCCTCCCAGAACTGGACGACTGGGCTGTAGCCGTCATTCAGTTATAGCACAACTGGCAAGTGATTAAAGTGGCAATCAGCACTCCTATTGGGATCTGTACCCAACATTTACAAACTGGAGTTGAATGGTACTTTTTTTTATTTTAATCCTTTTTTATTGAATTTCAAACAACAAATTAACAGACAATCTCATAAAACTTGATGGCAATCACATCGTACAATTTACCAAGAGAGAGCAAAGGACAAGGTACAGTTTTTGTTATCTTACCCTTATCCTACCCACTAAATCCAAGTGCACACTACGAGTACCAAATTGATCCAATCGAGTTGATCCTTGACTGGTTGGGAGAGATGTAGCAAGCCGCTGGTGGAGACAGGGGGAAGGAGAATCCCCGGCCAGTCTAGATAGTATACCTAAGAAGACAGGCCACTTCTTCTTAGAGAAACAAAGAAAGAAAGAGAGGGAGAGGAATTCCTCCCTCTCACTCGGCCCCCCCCCCCCGCCCTTGTGGGCGAGGGGTTAGCGAGGCGGAAGCTTAGTCTGCCCCTTCAACATCCCCCGCAGTGGACAACCCATCTCCAGTTGAATGGTACTTTAAGCACTTCAGCTTCTGAAGGTTTACCCCCCTTCCTGACCAGGCCATTTTTTGCGATATGGCGCTGCATTAATTTAACTGACAATTGCTCGGTCATGCAACGCTGTACCCAAGTAAAATTTATGTATTTTTTCCCACAAATAGAGCTTGCCTTTAATGGTATTTGATCACCTCTGCGGTTTTTATTTTTTGCACTATATTCAAAAAAAGAGCCAATATGTATTTTGCTACATATTTTTGGTAAAAAAAAGTTATAGCATCTATAAACTATGGCATATATTTATGGAATTTTAATTTACTTTTTACTAATAATGGCTGCAATCGGCGACTGCGATATTGCGGACACTAATTGGACACTAACTGACACTTTTTAGGAACCGGTGACACTAATACAGTGATTAGTGCTAAAATTATACACTGTCAATGTATTCATGACACTGGCTGGGAAGGGGTTAACATCAGGGGCGGATAAAGGGTTAACTGTGTGCTTAGCCAGTTTTTCTTTACATT
The DNA here is from genome assembly GCF_037356315.1 of Lithobates pipiens. Classification (NCBI taxonomy): domain Eukaryota; kingdom Metazoa; phylum Chordata; class Amphibia; order Anura; family Ranidae; genus Lithobates; species Lithobates pipiens. Next base: position 404,911 of record NW_027507892.1, on the reverse strand, counting down.
GTCGGAGGTGCTTTTACTAGGGGAAGAAATGGATCCTTGCAGGAACATGGGATCCATGCAGGAACACGGGATCCATGCCTTCCCTCCTGATAGAACAGCAATCTGCCTCTGTACCAGCAGAGGCCTGTCCATTAGGGGCGCCCACAGGAATCTATAGGTAAGCCTAGCATAAGGCATAGCAGGAATCTATCCACAGCTGCTGCTGCCACCCCCTATTCAGGCATTCTGCCCCTTTCAGGGCATCTGAATTACAGCAGAACATTGCACCATGAGCCCACCCAGGGGTACAACAGCGAATAAATATTCGCTGTTGTAACACTGATCCTCAATCCGGCCAATCAGAAGCAGATGTGAGACCCGTAGACTCCTAATTGGCCACTGAGAAGGGGGGAGGAAACAGAAGCCAGAGCCGTTGCCCATGGAGGGCAGGAGAACGATGGTGCTGTTTACCGCCCCCCCCCCCCCCCCCAAAGAAAATTACCACTGTCCGCCACTGCTCTTTACTGAACAATTGCCACCTCATCCCTTTAAACCTGAACACATATGAATTACACAAGTTCTGAGGCTCATTTAATGCAGATAAGGCAAAAAAGTGAGTTTAAAGAGGAAGTAAACCCCGATGGGTTTTACTTCCTCTTTTGCTCCCCGCAAGGCCTGCAAATTAAAAGCATAATGGGCTAGTATGCATCGCATACTAGCCCATTATATGACACTTACATGCAAACAAAGCCTGCGCTGTCTCCTGTGCAGGCCGCATCCATCTTTGCCCCTCTTCCATTTCTTCACAGCGCATGCGCCGATGAGAACATCGGTGCACTACAAGTGAAATACCTCCTAAACAGCCCACTATCTATAGGTAAGCTCTATTCTAGGCTTACCTATAGGTAAAAGCAAGACAAAAGGGTTTACATCCGCTTTAATTAGCACTTTAACCACTTCCAGCCCACCACGCGCTGATCTACGCCCCTACTTTGGGGACGGATATCGTTGTTATGGCAGTAGCTAGCTGCCATAACCCCGGTATCCCCATGTTCGGCCGGCGGTCTGGTGCAAGATAAAAGTGGTCTCTGCGGTGGATTCGCAGCAAGAGATCACTTTTATCTATGGCAGGAGAGGGCCCCACCCCTCCCGCCGCGATTTGGTGCCCTCCGCCGTTTACCGGAGCCGTCGGCAGCATTGGAGGTGATCGTGGCTGTCCTTTGGGCTGACATGGAGAGGAGTGAGGGGAAGATGGCCCCCAACCATCTTCTTGACACTGCAGGGCAATGACAACATTTTTTTATTGTATTTTAGTGTAAATATGAGATGTGAGGTCTTTTTGACCCCAGATCTCATATTTAAGAGGCCCTGTCATGCTTTTTTTCTTGACCTGTCATGCTTTGTTTTGTTTACATTCCTTGCAATAGGAATAAAAGTGACAGATTTTTTTTTTTTTTAAAACAGTGTAAAAATAAAAAGTAAAAGGTAAAATAAAGAAAGAAAAAACATTTTTTAAAAGCGCCCTGTCCTGCTGAGCTCACGTGTAGAAGTGAACGCATACGTGAGTAGCGCCTGCATATGAAAACGGTGTTCAAACCACGCATGTGAGGTATCGCCACGATCAGTAGAACAAGAGCAATAATTCTAGAGCTCTAGACCTCCTCTGTAGCGCAAAACATGCAACCGGTAGAATGTCGCCTATAGAGATTTTTAAGGGTAAAACTTTGTTGCCATTCCATGAGTGGGCGCAATTTTGAAGCGTGACATGTTGGGTATCAATTTACTTGGCATAACATTATCTTTCACAATATAAATACGGTGTGACAGAAAGTATTGCAACAACCGCCATTTTATTCTGTAGGATGTTAGAAAAAAATGTATGATGTTTGGGGGTTTTCAGTAATTTTCTAGCAAAAAAAAAATGTTTTTTAACTTGTAAACACCACATCCAAAAAAAGAGGCCCGGTCTTAAAGTGGTTAATCAGCCACAGAACCTGTGCAATTATTATGTGTCCGCGCCCGCTACCCAGTAGTGCAGGATCACACACACACACACATATATATATATATATATATATATATATATATATATATATGTAGCACTACCCCCGAAGGAGCTGCTGGTTAGATTTGGGCTTACCGTTACCTTCTGTTTTACTCGCTTCATGTCTAGGGGTGTCCCGTGGTAAATGGCCCAGTAACTCGAGAGACTGACAACAGATCCACCTGCATGGATTTTATTTGCAAAACGTAAACAATGAACAGTCTCGTAAATTGGGATCAGAGGGTTGGACCAGAGTCCGCCGGACAATCCGCCTGTGTGTGGGCTCCGGCGGACTTAGAAAGAAATTTTGACTCTAAATTGTCTGCTGGACTCGGCAGTCAGTCGAACAGTTCACCCGTCTGTGTGCTAGGACTTTTGAAATGAACGGACTTACCCACACACAGAGAAAAGTCTGTTCATTTTGAACGTGGCTCCAGGTAGACGGGACTAGCGCAGGAAGTCAATGTCGCCGCCTTCATCGGCGCGATTGACACGTCGCTGGCCCCGACACCTGGTATGGACTTAAAGGGAAAGCCCTACGCCAAAAAAACAGCGTGGGGGCCCCCCCCAAAGGCCATATCAGACCCTTATCCGAGCACGTAGCCTGGCCGGTCAGGAAAGGGGGTGGGGACGAGCGAGTGCCCCCCCTTGAGCTGTACCAGGCCACATACCCTCAACAGGGGGTTGCCTTGGGGAAGGGGGGGCCCTGCGGCCACCCCACCCCAAAGCACCTTGTACCCCTGTTGATGAGGACAAGGGCCTCTTCCCGACAACCCTGGCCATTGGTTGTCGGGGTCTTCGGGCAGGGGGCTTATTGGAATCCGGGAGCCCCTTTAATAAGGGGGCCCCCAGATACCGGCCCCCCGATACCGGCCCCCCACCCTATGTTGGCCAGCATCCTCTGGGACTGTGACATCATAAGGGGCGGGGTCACCATGTGACATCACCCAGTGACCCCGCCCCTTGTCCCTATATAAGTCCCCGCACAACGTGTCACCTGCCATTGCAGCCAGAGAGAGCGTCGTGTCAACATCGCAAGGGAGAAGAAGAGAAGGTGGCGGCGACAGAAGACCGGACCACCGCTAGTAAAAGAGCTATAAGAAGATAGCGGAGGCCTGGCAAGAAGAACTGAAGAGGGGGACAAGACCCCCAAAGAGGGGGACAAGACCCCCGAAGTCGTAAGAAGACTCCCGGATGGCGGCGACGAAGAAGAAATCCGGGCTCCTCTGCTAACAAAAGAGCTAGTAAAAGAGCAGAAGATAGTGGAGGAGTCAGACGAGAAGACCCCCCAAGACGAAAGACCACTGGAGCTGTCCAATAAATTATTTTAAAAACATGTGTTGTGTTTTTTTGTTTACACTTTTTTTCACCAGGTGAATGGGTATGGGTACATGGTAGGGCCCCCCTTCCCCAAGGCACCCCCCCATGTTGAGGGCACGCGGCCTGGTACGGCTCAGGAGGGGGGGGGGCGCTCGCTCGTCCCCACCCCCTTTCCTGACCCTTTCCTGACCGGCCAGGCTACGTGCTCGGATAAGGGTCTGATATGGACTTTGGGAGGGGACCCCCACGCCGTTTTTTCGGCGTTGGGCTTTCCCTTTAAGTCCATACCAGGTGACGGGGGCCAGCGAGGTGTCAATCTCGCTGATGGAGGTGGTGACATTAACTTCCTGCGCTAGTCCCTTCTACCTGGAGCCGCGTTTAAAATGAATGACCTAGTCCGCCTGAAAAGTCCAGTCATATGTGGGCAGGTCTGCACATTTGGAAAGTCCAGTGGCTACAGCGCGGATCTCCTTTTCCGGGACGATGTCAATAGACGTAGTCCCGTGTATGAGCGGCCTATGCGCCCCCTGAGGGGCGCGCGCAGCGTGCTCTGTGATCGGTGAGTCCATGAGACTCGCCTGATCACCGATCCGTGCAAGGGGTCGATCCCAACCCCTTATCACGTGATCAGCTGTCAGCCAATGACAGCTGATCATGTGATATAACGGAGCCGGTAATCGGCTATTATTCCTCGCGGCTATTATTCCTCGCTGTCAGCGCGAGGAGAAAAAAAAAAAAGCCGATCACCGGCGGCTGTGATCGGGACATCAGTCCCGATCATGGCCAGCCCTGCTAGCGCCCACCTGCCCCCTGCCAGTGCCCACCTGCCCCCTGCAGTGCCACACTTATTAAAAGTAAGTGCCCCCCATCAGTGCCATCCAGCAGTGCCCATAGTGCCACCCAGCAGTGCCCACAGTGCCACCCAGCAGTGCCCACAGTGCCACCCAGCAGTGCCACCCACAGTGCCACCCACAGTGCCCACAATCTGCCTCAAAGGTGCTGCACCCCAGTGCCACATATCCGTGCCCATCAGTGTCATCTACCAGTGCCCAGCAGTGCCGCCCATCAGTGCCCAGCAGTGCCACCTATCAGTGCCACCTATCAGTGCCCATCAGTCCCATCTATCAGTGGTACCTATCAGTGCCCATCCGTGCCACCCATCCGTGCCACCCATCCGTGCCATCTTATCTGTGCCCATCAGTGCCACCTTATCTGTGCCCATCGGTGCCGCCTTATCTGTGCCTATTAGTGCCGCCTTAACTATGCCTATCAGTGCCCACCAGTGCAGCCTATCAGTGCCCACCAATGCAGCCTATCAGTGCCCACCAATTCAGCCCATCAGTGCCCACCAGTGCAGCCTATCAGTGCCGCCTAATCAGCGCACTTCAATGAAGGAGAAAAATGAGACCCGTTTGCAAAATTTTATAACAAACTATTAAAACATGATTTTTTTTTGCATCTCTTTTTGTTTGTTTAGCAAAAAATAAAACTCCCAGCTGTAACTAAATACCACCAAAAGAAAGCTCTATTTGTGGGAAAAAAATGATAAAAATTTCATTTGGGTACAGCGTTGTATGCCCGCGCAATTGTCATTCAAAGTGCATCAGCGCTGAAAGCTGAAAATTGGTCTGGGACTGAGGGGGGTTTAAGTGCCCAGTAAGCAAGTGGTTAAGCACCTGACCAGACCATAGTTCCATGCCTGCCAGAACAGACAATGTCCCCTGTGGCCAGGCTGAACATCTCATAGTCCAGTCAGACTGATGCTGAAGTCCAAATTTAGACGATTGTACCCAAACCAAACTGCAGTTCAAGCATAACTTTAATTATGAAAAACGCATAGCACAAGCTCTTCAGGAGCCACTGCTACATATATATATATATATATATATATATATATATATATATATATATATATATATATATATATATATACGTGATCCTGGGCACAGCGGGTGCCCAGTAGCAGTGAAACTGCTACAGAGGCGGTCAGCAAGCGGTTGAAAGCTTCAACAAAGCTTCCTGAAAGCTCTACAAAGGCCTTCTGCTCACACTGCTCTTATACAAGCTGAAGCCCGTGTGATACAGGCCTGAGGACAAAGAGCAACCAGCATGTTCTCCTACACGCCATCATCCATCCTTTACTCATTTGTAAGGTTAGTGAGTTTAACCTTTAAATGTCATTTACAAAGAATGACAAAACAAAACAAAAATAAAACGTGGAGATGGCAGCAAACTGAGTCACTTAATAGAACACGAAAAACCACATTCTTAAATGTCTTGCTCCATCCCTTGGTTACCATAGATGTGCCGTCCCGGACACAAGGAAGAACATCCATGAAGGCACGTGATGTTTTTGTGAATGGACTTCCTAGCGTAGCGTTTGATCACAGACCTGTCAGTGTAAGCGTTAAATGCTGAAATTGCAGGAAAAAATAACAAATAATTGTTCCTGATATCACCAGCCTAAATCTTCATGTTTCTGAAGTGTGTAACGAGCCCATGATTTTCCGATATCCTGTGTTTATGTGAAACACATTTTCGGAGGTATCTGATGAGTGACACCGCTAACTACAAACACGTTTTGGCAATCTCCATTAAGACTTGTTAAAGTTGCAGTAAAGTAACATTATCTGCGTGTTCCGGGTGATCACTCACCACATGGCAGCCAGAGGGGATTTTGCCAGCAGCTCGTCCTGTATAAGCATAGCTCCCAACTGTCCCTGATTTCGAGGGACTGTCCCTGATTTGGAGCAATGTCCCTCTGTCCCTCATTCCCCCTCAATTGTCCCTCATGTTGGTCTGATCTATATAGTTGTATATAAAATGCACTTTTTTTTTATCTATCAAAAAGTGTTTTCCAGCGCTAAACCTTTCATCTGATTTCTAAATTGCCGCATTTGTAAATTCCAAAAGCCAATATAAAGGAATAGTAGTGGTAAAAAAAAGCAGTTGTGTGTTTAACCAATCTTGTTTTTTTTTGTACAATTCTCCTTTAAGGGGGCGTGGCAAGGGGTGTGTCCTATGCCTGCATACTTTTGCTGATAGGTGTCCCTCACTCCCATCTCAAAAAGTTGGGAGGTGTGTACCGGGTAATAAACATGGCGGCACCAATGTTACAGATGCAACTGCCCTTCTAAAAAATAACTAAAGTGTATCTGAGCATCACAAGCTGAAGACACTATTTAACCACTTGCCGCCCAGCCCTATAGGCAAATGACGGCTGCAAAGTGGTTTCAAAATCCTGACTGGGCGTCATAGGACGTCCTCAGGATTTTGAGCTGCTGCGCGCCACCGGGGGCGCGCATCACGGCGATCATTGTTGCAGGGTGTCAGTCTGACACCCCGCAACTACGGAGACTCTTTACCACGTGATCAGCCGTGTCCAATCATGACTGATCACAGTGTAAATAGGAAGAGCCGTTGATTGGCTTTTCCTCACTCGCGTCTGTCAGTCTGTCAGACGCGAGTAGAGCAGAGCCGATCGGCTGCTCCTCTGACGGGGGGGGGGGGGTCTGTGCTGATCAATTATCAGCGCAGCCCCCCCTCTCTGAGGATGCCCACACTGGACCCCCAGGGACGCCACCAGACCACCAGGGGTGCCCAGCACCAGGTATGCCACCCTAGACCACCAGGGATGCCAGTCAGTGCCCACAATAGATGCCAATCAGTGCTCACAATGGATGCCAATCAGTGCCCACAATGGGCATCACTGATTGGAATGCATTATTGTTTGGCACTGATTGGCATCCATCACTACAAAACAATACAATACAATGCCTCCTATCAGTGCCCATCCGTGCCACCTATCAGTGCCCATCCATGCCAACTATCAGAGCCCATCCATGCCGCCTATCAGTGCCTATCCATGCCCATCTGTGCCGCCTATCCATGCCCATTCATGCCGCCAATCCAGCCCAGCTATCAGTGTCAATTTGTGCCACCTATCAGTGTCCATCCGTGTCGCCCATCAGTGCTACTTATCAGTGCCCATCAGTGCCGCCTATCAGTGCCACATATCAGTGCCCACCAATGCCACCTCATCAGTGCCACTTCATTGGTGCCACCTCATCAGTGCCGCCTTATCAGTGCCCTTCAGTGCAGCCCCATCAGTGCCCATCAGTGAAGGAGAAAACGTACTTATTTACAAAGTTTTGAAACTGAAACAAAGAAAAAACATTTTTTTTTTCAAAATTTTCGGTCTTTTTTAATTTGTTTAGCAAAAAATAAAAACCGTAGAGGTGATCAAATACCACCAAAAGAAAGCTCTATTTGTGGGGAAAAAATTATAAAAATTTCATTTGGGTACAGTGTAGCATGACCGCGCAATTGTCATTCAAAATGCGACAGCGCTGAAAGCTCAAAATTGGTCTGGGCAGGAAGGTGTTTAAGTGCTCAGTATTGAAGTGGTTAATACATTTTTAATATTCAGAGAAAACTCCCTCATCCATCCATGACACCATGCTTTATTTTGTTGCAAAATCACTTTGAAAAACACCTCCAATTATTCTAGGCTCGGACATATAGAGTAAGGGCAAATGATTCATATATCATTTTCTTCAGAGAATCCAATTGCCCTTAGCTCAGGCATGCAGGCAGATGAGAAAAAATGCCCATTAAGACTCTTAGGATGTATGACATCATTTTGGCCAAGACATTCTGGATGAACCCTCTGCACACTGCTATATACCCTTCAGGGCTGTCTTTAATATTAATTAGATCCCGTGCAAACATTTGTAGTCCCATTCCCATGCAATTTCACAGTCACATTACACAGGACCTCCCTCACACTACACCCATCATTACACAGGACCCCCCTTCCCACACAACCCCATCATTACACAGGACCCCCCTTCCCACACAACCCCATCATTACACAGGAAACCCCTCTCCCATACTACTCCCATCATTACACAGGACCCCCTACCCCATAATTATGTAGCACGCTCTACCTTAGGTAGGTGCTAGAGTAGTGTTTGTGTTTTTAAAGCCAGTGCAGGTAAATTTAGTCAGGGCTAGGCCTGTTTGTTTTTGATCTGGGGGTTGGGGAGTGATTTAGTGTAGTAGCAGGTGAATGACATGTGCCTCAGCTCTCTGGTGCCTCCTTTGTTTCCAGATTGTTCTGGAAAAGAGGCAGGGCAGAGAGTGAGAGTGACATGGAGTGTATGTAGGAGCCCTCACCAATCCCCAACTAGGATTGGCAGGGGGTAGGCCTCCTATATATACTCATGGTCAACCTGCTAGGGGAGGAGTTGTCAGGTGGAAGAACTGAATGATGGAGTGTTAGACCGTGGTGGCCCTTAAGGGAACCCCCTTTCTGGTGGGGGGGGGGGGACTGTGGTGTTGTGAAGTCAAGTCGGTGCAGCCAGGAGGGTTGGCAGGATTTGCACCAGACTTTCTCAGGATCAGTAGTCCACCAAGTATCAGTTAGCACAACTATTCTTTTAATCTAAAATGGTTGCTACAACAGAGGGGACTGAAGACCCCCGCCTGCAAATGGCTACTAGGAAAATGTTAGGACTTATTCAGAGACTAACGGTGACAGGAATCTAGAATTGGACAGTGGAGGAAAGCAAGTGGTCTCAAGTTGTGTGCTGGAGGAGATGTGAAGTAGCAGAGACTGTCAATTTGGATTCAACTGCCCTGAGTGCTGGATTCCGACAGCGGAGGTAACTGCTTGGGCAAAGTGCGGCCATTGTGTGGAGCCACTTACCAGGCTGGGGCCCATCCAGCAGGAGCCGCAGTACTACACTTTGAACCTGCTCACAGGACTTTGTGTACCGCAGCCGCAGAGGGCCAGGGATCACTTCCCAGAGGCGGAGAGGTGTTGCGGTCTGGCGACCCCTCTGTGAAGGTAAAGGACATATGTTGCGAAGAGGAGGCTGCCGTGACCTGTGGCCTGGCCAGGGGCCTGGTGACTGCATGTGCTAGTGTGCAGGGAGCCGGATGACATCCCTGAAGAGCCGGCCAGCTCTAAGTCCCTTGCGGTACCTGTCCGGAAAGAACCCAAGCTAGAGGGAGGTGTGCCTCCAGGTGAGCTGGGTGAGGTAAGCGAGGACCGGGTCATAGATTGGGGTTCCCCCTGAATACTGGAAAAGTTTGGGTCTTTGTAAAGACTTTTTGAGTGGTCATCCCCTGAGGAAAGTTCTGAAGAAGAGGAATGGGAGACAGGAGGTTCCCATCCCACAGAGACCCAGTCAGAGGCAGGAGAAGATGCTCAGCCTACAGTATGGACCCCTGTCCCTTGCAGCAGACTCTTTGTAAGCAGACCCTCCACTACCCAGACCAGAGCGCCTACCTACAGGCAGTGGGTGGTGAGATCCCGGGATGCATGTGTCTTGCCAGGGAAGGGGAAGCCTAAAGAATTACCCAGGTTCTCCTGCTTTCAGAGGGAGATACAGAGAAGGGTTGCTCTGGAGTGGGGTCTCAGCTACATCATGGAGAACTCCTGGGGAGAGTGGGAGCAGGGCCCCCATCAGAGTGGTACAGGCAGTACTCATGTAAGGGGCCCGAGTGCCCCTAGGAGCCCAGCCGGCCAGGGCACGCTCCCCCTACAGCAGAACACGAAATTCATCTTGTACCAGCTCCGCGCTAATCTGCATGCCACTGCAGAGAAGCATAAACAAGACAAGCCTCTGCCACCTACTTTCACTTTCACCTGCCCCTCCCAAGCCCCCCCCCCCCCCCCCCACTGGCTATGGCTATGCGGAGCATTTTGTAAGTATTCTGCACACAGTAATGAAATTTAACAAGCCCGCTACCCAAGCACCAGCCGACGCCATCTTTAAGACTGGCAACATCCCCAGCAGCAGGTGATCGTGGCCAGCGCTTGCTCGCTCCTCATCCATTCCCTGCTAAGGCAGAGCCTGCTGGCTGCTGCTGGGTTTGCTTGCAATATAATTGGCCGGCACAGGGGGAGTGGCCAGCTTGTCAATGGTGGACACATCAACAGCAGGTGCATGCAGTGGAGAGCACGGGGAGGGCAGAGGAGAGCATGGGGGGGAGGTGGAGAGCATGGGGGGTGGAGAGAATGGGGGGATGGCAGAGAGCATGGGGGGAGGTGGAGAGTATGGGGGGATGGCAGAGAGCATGGGGGGGTTGCGGAGAGCACGGGGGTGGTGGAGAGCATGGGGAGGGCAGCGGAGAGCATGGGGGGGTGGAGAGTATGGGGGGATGGCAGAGAGCATGGGGGAGGTGGAGAGTATGGGGGGATAGCAGAGAGCATGGGGGGAGGTGGAGAGTATGCTGGGAGGCGGAGAGAATGGGGGGGAGGTGGAGAGTATGGGGGGGTGGCAGAGTGCATTGGGGGGAGGTGGAGAGTATGGGGGGAGGTGAAGAGCATGGGGGGGAGGTGGAGAGTATGGGGGGTGTCAGAGAGCATGGGGGGGTGGCAGAGAGCATGGGGGGGTGGCAGAGAGCATGGGTGCGGTGGAGAGCCCAGGGGGAGGGGAGGTGGAGAGCATGGGGGGTGTCAGAGAGCATGGGGGGGTGTCAGAGAGCATGGGGGGTGGCAGAGAGCATGGGTGCGGTGGAGAGCCCAGGGGGGGCAGCAGAGAGAAGCAGGATAGGAGGAGGGGTGGGGGCGGCTGCATATAGAAGAATAATTCTCTCCATCTTCCTCCTGCAGTCTTTGAATGCTTCTCCTCTCCTCTCGCAGGCATTCCGCTACTGCGGGAGGAAGATGGAGAGAATTATTCTTCTATATGCAGCCGCCCCCAGCCACCCCTCCTCCTATGCAGTTTACAGGGGGGCTGAACTCACGTTTTCTTTTCCAGTGATCTGGCATATTCAGTCCATTCTCAACAGAAGGTGGCTCCTCCTCCCGGCACTGGCGACTGACCAATACGGGCGGCCATGCAGCCGAACAAAGACCGCCGAAGTCGTCTCATCTAGCTCCTCCCCCCGGCACCGATGGCTGAGTTTAACTGGCAGCTGGGAGGCCGAGGAGAGGCTGGATGAGCGGCGCAAACTCAAGCTTTGAGCCCTGCAAGGACTTGCAGCCTGGCGGCCCCGGCGGCCGAGGCCCACCGGGCACCTGCCCGGTTTGCCCTATGGCCAATCCGGGCCTGCATACTGATGCTCATTTTGTCCAGAAAGTATTACTATGGTCTCATCTATCACAAGAAAATTCCTCAATGAGGCTTGGAGATCATTCAATTCCTGGTAAACTCTATAAGCACTTACAGTATGTTCTTTTTGGCTAGCAGTGTTTCCACCCTGCCACTCTTCAGCCAGTGTGCCAATATTTGTCTAGTTGTAGATTCAGCCCTGACATTGGCTAGGGCAAGAGCCTGGAGTTTTATTGACTTTAAAGGAATTTTGTGACTTCCTGAATGTTTTTTTTTTTTACAGCTTCCTTTCTGGGATGGTGAAAGACATGTCAAGGTCAAGCCCAGACGGCTTTCAGCGAAGCAAAGGGTGAATCACTACATTACAAATCTTCTATTGACACGTTCTTCTATTATTGTTCATATTCACATCTCAGGAGACCACACCAATAATCGGCTAAATGTCCACCCTAAAATTCTAAAATTAGGGGTGTGGTCTCCAGAGTTGGTCGAGTGCCCCAATTTTTTCTGCATCATTCAATGGGCTCTTTGAGTGAGGTGTATTAAACTAGGCCCCAATCCCTGCAGAATTTGAAAAAAACAGCCATTACCCAATAGTCTCAGCATCAATTCTAGAGGTCTACATCAAATTCTCCCATGACTCTTTATTTGGGCATCAGGCACCACCCTCTCACATTGTATCCAACTTGCCTTTCATTGACAGCAATCTGACACTGCAATTCAGGCCCAGCTTCCATTCCCAAACCAAATTAATTTTACTTCCCACTGAATTGGTACTTTTATCGAGCCACTGGGTTCACTGGAAGCCCACTTCCCTAAGGTATTTTCTTAAGAATTTTCTTTAAGATGCCAAGAATCTCTGGGGAAACCCAGGTTGGAATTCCATGAAAAGGGGAACTCCAATTAAAGTGGAACTTCACTCTGCCAATCAACATTGATTATTTTTAATCCTCGTGCTGCTAGCATTAGTAAATAGATAGGAAAATATATCATATTTATTTGTTTTAGACATTTTTTTAAATTTCTTCAGTTACAGCCGGTTTCTTTCCTAGGCAAATTATGTCATACATCCCAGGAGGCTTCAGGAGGAGAGGAGGAGGATTTTTCTCATATAAGCACACTCTCCTGCATGCATGCCTAAGCTAATGCCACGTACACATGATCGGAATTTCGGCCAGCAAAAGAGCGATGAGAGCTTTTCATCGGAAAATGCGACCGTATGTATGCTCCATCTGAATTTAGCTGGCCGAATTCACACCAGCAAAAATTAGATAGCATGTTCTCAATTTTCCCAATGGAAAAACTTTATATCAGAAATTCCGATCGTGTGTATGCAATTCCGATGTGCAAAAACTCACGCATGCTCAGATTCAACTATGAGATGGAAGCTATTGGCTACTAGGTATTGAACTTCCTTTTGCTAGTCCCGTTGTAAGTGTTGTACGTCACCACGTTATTGGCGGTCGGAATTTGGTGTGACCGTGTGTAGGCAAGACAGTTTGAGCGGAATTCCGTCGGAATTCCAACGGGAAAACCATCAGAGCTTCCGATTGTGTGTACACGGCATAAGGGTATATGGATTCCAGGAAGTAAATGCCACATGAATCATTTGCCCTTACTTAAGATGGCCACGGGGAGTGTTTTTGAAAGTGATTTCCCAACAAAATAAAACATGGAGACATGGATGGATGGGGGAGCTTGCTTTGAATATTAAAAATGTATTAAAATGTTTTTTTTGCAGCTCTCTGCAACCAGCCCTTTTTCGAAAATCATGAATATGTTTTTGGCGGCAGCGAGAATAACTATAGCTAATAACTAACTATAGCCAAATATTGGAAGCAGTCTATGGTTCCTCTTGATTATGTGAAGAACAAGCTTAACTGGATCATGGTTAATGACAGACTTACCTGTATTTTCTGCAATTCTACTAAAAAATTAGATGCAACATGGGATCCATGGATACAATATTTATCTATACCTTAACCACTTGGGTACCGCGCTATTGCAAAATGACGGCAATAGCGCGGACCCACATTTCCGGGACGACGTCTATTGACGTCATCCCGGATACGAGCGGCCTGCGCGCCCCCTGAGGGGCGCGCGCGGCGCGCTCTGTGATCGGCGAGTCCGTGAGACTCGCCTGATCACCGATCCGTGTAAGGGGTCGATCCCGACCCCTTATCACGTGATCAGCTGTCAGCCAATGACAGCTGATCATGTGATAAAACGCTAGTATTCCTCCTCACGCTGACAGCGCGAGGAGAAAAAAAAAAAGCCGATCGCCGGCGGCCGTGTTCGGGACATCAGTCCCGATCACGGCCAGCAATTTAAATGGACACCTGCCCCCTGCCAGTGCCCACCTGCCACCCGCAGTGCCATCCTGAAATAAAGTAAGTGCCCCCTGTCAGTGCCACCCAGCAGTGCCCATAGTGCCCACAGTGCCACCCAGCAGTGCCCACAGTGCCACCCAGCAGTGCCCACAGTGCCACCCACAGTGCCACCCAGCAGTGCCACCCACAGTGCCACCCAAAATCTGCCTCAAAGGTGCTGCACCCCAGTGCCGCCCATCAGTGCCCAGCAGTGCCGCCCATCAGTGCCCAGCAGTGCCGCCCATCAGTGCCCAGCAGTGCCACCTATCAGAGCCACCTATCAGTGCCACCTATCAGTGCCCATCAGTCCCATCTATCTGTGGTACCTATCAGTGCCCATCCGTGCCACCCATCCGTGCCACTTATCCGTGCCACCCATCCGTGCCATCTTATCTGTGCCCATCTTTGCCCATCAGTGCCGCCTTATCTGTGCCCATCGGTGCCGCCTTATCTGTGCCTATTAGTGCCGCCTTAACTATGCCTATCAGTGCCCACCAGTGCAGCCTATCAGTGCCCACCAATGCAGCCCATCAGTGCCCACCAATGCAGCCCATCAGTGCCCACCAATGCAGCCTATCAGTGCCGCCTAATCAGCGCACTTCAATGAAGGAGAAAAATGACCCGTTTGCAAAATTTTATAACAAACTATTAAAACATGATTTATTTATTTTTTGCATCTTTTTTTGTTTGTTTAGCAAAAAATAAAACTCCGAGCTGTAACTAAATACCACCAAAAGAAAGCTCTATTTGTGGGAAAAAAATGATAAAAATTTCATTTGGGTACAGTGTTGTATGCCCGCGCAATTGTCATTCAAAGTGCATCAGCGCTGAAAGCTGAAAATTGGTCTGGGACTGAGGGGGGTTTAAGTGCCCAGTAAGCAAGTGGTTAATGAATCTCCAGCTGGTCCGCACCTTCTTTACTTTTTCTTAGTTTTTTTTTCTTTCCTGGTCTATTTGTCCCTCACCCTTTTTTTTCCTCTCTTTTTACTATATTATGTTTGATATCTTGGCTACCCCAGGATACTTTTGATAAAATATACTGTATGACCCTACAGTGACAATACACTTGAGCATGAAAACAATGGTGTCCTTTTCTCACGGGCCCCTCCTCTTCCCTTTCCCCTTCTCCCTTCCCACCTTCTTCCCTTCACCATTTCCTGTTACTCCCGGGTGTGAGTTGACTCTGTTATACATTGTATGCACTCTTCTGCTTTTGTTTTTTGTTAATGATTATTATCTCTCTGAATTGTATGGTCATTAATGTTGCCACTCTCCTCTGAGGGAATTTAACCCCTTCATGCTGACCAGATGCAAATATGCGGCCTCAGTGGACTGGGCTTTCTGTGTATGGAAGAGAGAGATGTATCATATCTCTTGCTCTCCTTGCAGAAATAAAAATGTGTGTACAAAATAAAATAAATAATAAAAATAAAATACAAAAATAATACCTAGGTCAAGGTTTGATCTAGGTCGATGCCAATGTTAGTGTTTGTGTCAAGGTAAGGGTCAAAAGTCAAGGTCAGTGGGCAGGGCTGGACTGGGACAGAAATTTGGCCCTAGACTTCATCCAGACCGGCCCACTTACATTTTGAGTGTCCCATCAGCACTCCCTTACATCAGAGTTTCCCCGTCACCAACCCCCTTACAACAGAGTGTCCCATCACCAGCCCCCTTACAACAGAGTGTCCCATCACCAGCCCCCTTACAATAGAGTGTCCCATCACCAGCCCCCTTACAACAGAGTGTCCCATCAGCACCCCCTTACATCAGAGTGTCCCATCAGCACCCCCTTATATCAGAGTGTCCCATCAGCACCCCCTTACATCAGAGTTTCCCATCACCAGCCCCCTTACATCAGAGTGTCCCATCAGCAGCCCCCTTACATCAGAGTGTCCCATCAGCAGCCCCCTTACATCAGAGTGGCCCACTGAGCCATCGGCCCACCGGAAAACTCCTGGTAGTCCCGATGGCCAGTACATACCTGTCAGTGGGACCACTTTCCTCTTACAGAGAATTGGCTATAGTAAAAAACGAAGCTAGCTGCTGCCATAACCCCGGTATTTAATGTCAAAATAATGACGTATTTTTACTATGGTCTGGGTCGTCAAGTGCCGTTTAATTTTGGAAAGCCTGGACTTTACAGAGCGAAATACAAAATCACTGTTAGAAATTATTCTTTTTGAGAAAAAATGTCCATCCTGTTCCTTCAAATTTTCTCCTCACTGCGGTTGAAAGTTATGGAGTATGTAGTATCATTCGAAGAAGGTCCATCCGTTCAAAAATTGAATGTTTTGAAGTTTTGAGCTACTTTCAATTGACATTTGTCAAGTCATCAAATGTTTTGTACGTTCATTCAAAAATCGACTATTTTATAGCCATCTTTAGCCTCTCCTGCCAAGTTCATTTCCAGAGATGCTGGTCCCAAGCACCAGGTCCTCCAGCTTCTTTGAATACATTTTTGCATTGAATTATGCAAAGCACGTGTCACCACTTCCGTCCCCCGATTTTTTTTTTTTCCATTGAGATGACTTTTTAGTACTTACTCTTTGCCTGCTGAAAAATAGGATTTTTAAAACAGCTTACCTGTAAAATCCTTTTCTTTGAGTACATCACGGGACACAGAGCCACAGTAGTTACTGATGGGTTATGGACACTGGCACACCCTAGACAGGAAGTTTAGCCCTCTATATAACCCCCCCCCCCCCCTGCTGGGAGTACCTCAGTTTTGTAGCAAAGCAATATATGTGTATTAGAAGAGGGGAGGGACCGCTATGTCCCGTGATGTACTCGAAGCAAAGGATTTTACAGGTAAGCTGTTATAAAAATCCTGTGTTATTTTTCGAACATCATGGGACACAGAGCCACAGTATTTACTGATGGGATGTCCCAGAGCAATGCTATCGGAAGGGAGGGTGACACAACAAAAGTAGGGTGCAGTCAGACCTGAGGACCTTGTACCGCTGCCTGCAGCACACTGCACCCAAAGGCGAAATCCTCATGTCTTCTCACATCCACCTGATAGAATCTGGTGAATGTATGGACTGAAGACCAAGTTGCGGCCTTGCAGATTGGAGCCATGGAGGGATGGTGATGCACTGCCCATGAATCACTAACAGCCCTGGTGGAGTGCGCTTTGATTTGAAAAGGTGGAATTTTCCTCTTCAAATCATTAGCTTGAACAATTACCTGCCTAATCCACTTAGAAATGGTAGATTTTGACGCTGCTTGTCTGTTTTTTAGGACCTTCAGGCAACACAAACAAAACATCTGTTTTGCGAATCTGAGCAGTTGCTTCCAAATAGGTTTTGACCACTCTCATTACATCCAGAGAATGTAGTGACTTTTCTTCCGTAGAACAGGGATCTGGCAAAAACAAAGAAAGAACAATATCCTGGTTTAGATGAAAACCTGAAACCACCTTCGGTAGAAAGCTAGAATGAGGACGCAAACCTACTCTATCCTTATGATTAAATATAGCTCTTTACAAGAAGGAGCCACCAATTCTGATACCCTTCTTGCAAAAGAAATGGCTACCATAAAAATTTGCTTCCTTGTCAAAAGGACCAAGGAAATGTTGTATCAACCTAAAAAGGCTGTTTCTGTAATGCTAAATTCAAGTCCCAGGGGTTCAGGAGAGCTCTAACCGCTGGATTAAGCCGCGTTACCCCTGTTTAAAGCCTCATACCAAAGAGTGCAAGCAAGCGGACGTTGAAACAATATCAAGAAGGCAGAGACTTGGCCCTTGATAGTACTCAAGGCCAGCTTCATCTCTAACCCCATTTGCAGAAAAGCAAGGATTCTCCCTATGACATACTTTCTGGGATGCCAACCCCTGGATTCACACCAGAAGACATATGCCTTCCAGACTCTATAATAAATTACTCTGGAAACTGTCTTCCTTGCATTAATCAAGGTAGAAATTACTGGGCCTGAAAGCCCACGACTCTTCAGAATGTGGGTTTCAATAGCCAAACCGTTAAATTTAGCATTTGTAAGGTAGGATGGAACACTGGTCCCTGCGATCGCATCTTCACTATTTCTGCATACTAAGATCTTCTGGGCCACGCTGGGGCCACTAGAAACACCGGCTTCTTTTCCTGCTTGATCCTGCGAAGAAGTCATGTTAGCAGCAGAATAGGAGGGAATACATAAATCAGTGAGAAATTATACCAGGGAGTCCCCAACACATCTGTCCTGCATGCAAGTGGATCCCTTGTTCTTGACACAAAGTTGTCGATCTTGTTGTTGAACCTGGATGCAAACAGATCTACATCCGGGATACCCCATCTTTGGCATATAGCCAGGAAGATGTCAGGGTAAAGAGACCATTCCCCTGGAAACAACTGCTGGTGACTTAAGTAGCCCGCCTGCCAATTCTCTACCCCTGGAATGAAGATTGCCGATATACACGGCACATGCTTTTCTGCCCAAATTAGGATCTGGTTTACCTCTCCTAGGGCTGCATGACTCCTGGTGCCCCCTTGAGGATTGATATAAGCCACTGCTGTGACATTGTCTGTTTGGATCCTGACAGGACAAACCTTCAACCTAAATGCCCAGTCCTTTAGAGCTAGGTATGCCCCACGAATCTCTAGAATGTTGATGGGTAAGGTCCTCTCGGTTCTGGACCATGTCCCTTGGACAGTTGTCTCTTCCAGAACTGCTCCCCAACCCGAAAGGCTGGCATCTCTTGTTACCACCTTCCAAGTAACTGGTAAAATGGATTTCCCTTTCCGCAGATTCTTGGGTACCAACTACCAACTGAGGCTCTGACGCACTATTGGTGACAAATGCATCTAGCGCCTGGATTTTCTTGTTCCTGGCAGATAGGATACTGTTTTGCAGCAGTCTCGAATGAAACTGAGCATAGGGAACCGCTTCGACCAAAGCCACCATCTTTCCCAACAACCTCATACAAAGGTGAATAGAAAAACCCTTCTTTGCCCGGACTACCTGAACCAGCTCCTTTATGGCACTGATTTTTGCCTGGGGTAAAAACACCCTCTTCTGGTTGTATCTATGACCAGACCCATATACTCTAGTCTTCTTACTGGTTTTAAAGAAGACTTCTCTAGGTTGAGGACCCAAACTAGGTATTCCAGGTAGTTGACTGTGGTGACCAAGCTTTGGTCTAAGCTACAGGCCGGTCTTTTAAGAGCAGGTTGTCTAGGTACGCTATAACCGTTATACCCTGGGCCCTTAATCTGGCCAGAGGAGGAGCCAGGACCTTTGTGAACACCTGAGGTGCAGTAGCTAGACCGAAAGGCAGAGCAACAAACTGAATATTAAGTTTTTCCACTTCGAAGCGGAGATATTTCTGATGAGCGGGGAAAATAGGTATATGCATCCTTGACGTCTATTGATGCCAGAAGTTCTCCTCCTTGTAGGATGGAGACTACTGATTGGATTGATTCCATGCGAAAAGATCAAATTTTTAGGAACCAGTTTAGATCTTTGAGATCTAGGATGGGTCTGACATCTCCATTTGGCTTTGGCACTGTGAAAAGGTTTGAATAAAACCCCAATCTCTGCTCTTGCATGGGAACCACCATGATTACTTTTTGCGACAAAAGTCGCTCCAACGCTTGAAAGAGAGACTTCTTTTTCTCTGGGTCTTTGGAAACATTTGATCTGAGGAAACGAGGAGATGGAATTCTTGGAACTCTAGTTTGTAACCTAGAGTTATTGTGGAGACCACCCTTCTGTCCTGAAAATCCTCTTGCCAGACCCTTGAGAACTGTAGCAGTCATCCCCCCACTTGAATGAGTGGGGGGCGCCCCTTCAAAAAGAGGCTTTAGCGTTCTGTCTTGTAGATTTTCTCCACCAGGACTTTTGTCCCTGGGGTTGACTCTGAGTTATACCTCTTGAACCTGACGGTGGAGGCCGAAGCGACTGCCTAGAGGCTGATGCCCCTGGCACTGGAGAAAGACCCCGTTGAAATCAGGGACGTTTACTCCTTTTCTTGACTAACAAAGAGGTACTTTTCCCACTTGAGATTCTTTGTCCAAATCCTCCCCAAACAGCTTTAAACCACGGAAGGGAAAACCAGTCAGGAGCTTTTTGCATGGCGTTTCGGCTGACCAATTTTTCAACCATAAGATTCTATACATATGCACCAACCCAAGCGTAAGGCAAGAGGTCTGAAGGATAGAATCTCTGATTGCGTCAACTGCAAAACACAAAGCCGCTGGCAGGTTGGCTAACTCCCAGGCCTGCTGTTGAGGGAAAACCTTGAGCACCTGCTTCATGTGGTCTCTAAAGGATTGACATACCCCAATTGCCGCCACTGCAGGTTGAGCCACTGAACCTGCCAAGGAAAAAATGTTTTTTAACAGGAATTGCAACTTTTTATCGGTTGGATTCCTAAGCATTTCAGCATTGTCAACAGGACAAGTCAGACTTTTATTTACAAAGGATATAGAGGCGTCAATTGCCGGTACACCCCACATCTTTGTGAATTTTTCCTCCATAGGATAAAGTGTTGAAAACTTTTTAGGAGGGAAAAAAAATGTCTATCTGGGTGATCCCACTCAGAATAAATAAAGCTTTTCCAGCAATAAATGAACAGGAAAAGCATGCGCAGCTTGAGGAGGCTTCAGTGAACCCAAACAAGACGTAGGTTTTTCAACCAATTCAGTTACGGGTAACTTAAATGTGGAGTGGACCATTTCAGTAAGAGATTGCACCAGCAATTTCTCAGCCTGTGAAGCTGAAGAGGGTCCTTCCCCACTTGATTCCTCAGAAGAGAAGTCATCAGTCTCACCCCTCTCACCCTTCTGAGGGAGATTCATCTCCCCTTTCACAGAGTTCCTCTGTTTGAGGGTCCTGGGTGGTAGAAGGAGACCTAATACGTTTTCCTCCACTTTGTAGGCCATTAATCTTTCCTCTAATCCACTTATGGTTGAGGAAAAAAACCTCCCGAGTAATATAAACAGGGACTGAAATGCCAGAAGCAGTTGCAGCCCCTGACCCCGATGGCTCACTCTGAACAGCCTTCCTAGGTCCATCGGGGGAGATGGTGCTGCAGAGGGGGAGTCCTCAGAGCCTGAGGGAGATCCCTTTGAGCCCCTATTTCTCTGGGTATTTGTACCTCCCCTTCTGCCCATAGTGCCAAGCACAAAATGCACAAAACGCAGAGGTACTACCAGAAATGCACCCACTGCTGAGCAAAATAGTCCAAGGCTCAGTCTGATGCTAAGTAAATGTTCCCTGGGAATGCCTGTGTCACCCACACTCACATGCCATCCATCTGCTCTGTGTCCCTCCTTGAGCTGTGTGCACCTGCAAAAGAGTGCACTTTATAGCCTTGTATAGCCCACGTTGTGGGCGTTAAACCACACCAATGTCGTGTTAATGTACCGCCCACCTCCTCTGACCATCCCTTCATCTTTTTAAAAAAAGGCCGCTTTTCCCGCGTGAGCCGAGGGCTCCGATCCTGATCAGATCTCACATGGTGGAGAGAGGAGAGCCAACGGATGGAGAGCCGCCGTAATAGCGGTGGCGGTGCGGCATACCGCCGACTGCACTATGGCCTCTAGCCTGAAGGAAGCTGTGGGGGGACATTCCTGAAAATAAAAAAAACCTTTCCCACATCCTACCTGGAGCATGGGCTCGGAGGAGCGTGCAGCTTGGACACAGAGACGAGACTGACAAGCATGAAAAGGTACATGCTCTTGACAGCCCCCGGTGATGACTTTAGGTATAGCAAAACATTTACTTAAAGGAGTAAACCCACAAGAATTAGAAAAATTCCTTACCTTATCCAGCTGCAGGGTTCTGTGTTAACAGACCCAATCTTCACCTCTCATGGTGGGCTCCGTTTAGAAAACCTTCAGGGACTGGGGCCCCCCCTTTTTTTTTAAATGGGGCATCCACAGCCCTGGGCCTGTAAAGCACCCCACCAGGAATATGGCTGAAAAAAACAAATACTGGATCCCGGAGTCCAGCTCTCTAAAAAGAGAAGCGTTACAGGTAAAGCTTGTTTATTCAGACAGGAGACCCGGATACCTATCAATTCAACCTGGAAAAGGCACTTTGAATGGATTCGTTTGCATGGCTTGCCCCAGTAAGGAATATTCCAGCAGAGCTCAACACAGCACATCTTTACTCGTGACCAACACCTAAGACACTGGCGAAAAAACGGAGGTACTCCCAGTAAGGGAAGGGGTTATATAGGGGGCTAAACTTCCTGTCCAGGGTGTGTCAGTGTCCATCACCTAGTGGTGCCTATATAACCCATTAGTAAATACTGTGGCTCTGTGTCCCGTGATGTACGAAAAATAAATGTTACCTCTTGTTATTTGTGGGTTTGTGTGAAATTCTTTTGTAGTTTCTAAAATACAATATGCATTTTTATTTAAATATTTGTAAAGACCTTACATTTTACTATAGCAGAATTACAGTCAGCTGTAGTCCATCAATGAAAGAATACAACATATGCAGACAATAATAAAACACGATTCATATATATAGTAAATACCATGTCTGGTAATGTGAAATATTAGGAGCCAGATGTTATACATGGAGCCCATGAGTTAGAGGTTACACAATGTGTAATAATATAGAGTGCTCAACCCGCAGGGGTCACTGGTATGTCTCAGGTTCTTTACCTAAATACACTATATTACCAAAAGTATTGGGGTGCCTGCCTTTAAACGCACATGAACTTTAATGGCATCCCAGTCTTAGTTCGTAGGGTTTAATATTGAGTTGGCCCCCATTTGCAGCTATAACAGTTTCAACTCTTCTGAGAGGGCCGTCCACAAGGTTTAGGAGTGTGTCTATGGGAATGTTTGACCATTCTTTCAAAAGCGCATTTGTGAGGTCAGGCACTGATGTTGGACAAGGAGGCCTGGTTCACAGTCTCTGCTCTAATTCATCCCAAAGGTGTTCTATCAGGTTGAGGTCAAGACTCTGTGCAGGCCAGTTAAGGCATGAATCCCTCCAGTTGCCTCCTATGCTGGGATCCTTCCAGGCCAGCTATCTTGAGCTCCAGCCCAATTTGTAAAACCCCTCCCGGCAGGGGTCACTCAAGGGCCACTGACAGCCTCTCCTCAACACTCCATCTCCATCTTCCACGTGACTTCCCCTTGCTGGCATGGCCCATATCTATTTATGGCATTTTCTCAGTCCCCTGCCAGCTCACTTCTGGGGATTGGCTGAGGTCTCATAAATATTGATGGCAGCTCCTCCTCACCTCCACCCTCTAATTCTGGAAGGTTCTCCAACTTTCCAGATACCAGGGGGAGACACCAGGAAGCTGCCAGGATGAGTCATCCAGCCCTGGCTTCTAACAACCTGGACCCAATTAAGTAACTTGGTAACAGGTTTATTCCTGGCCAGAAATGCTTTTACCTACTCTCAACTCTAGTAGCACACACTAGAGGGTGCTACATAAAGTTTTGTGATCCGGTAAGGATATGGAAAAAGGGGAGTGAAGACGGCACAAGTCACTTGGTGGTTAATGGCATGCTATCATGTACACATGTTGGCACAGTATTAAAGAATATGTTTTTTACTTATAAGGTACTACACTATATGAGACTTTTCTTCTTCTGGGGCACACAAGATGATGAATGACGAAGATTTATAGGCACGGAGATGTTTTGGAGAGAAAGCTTTATTGGACTCATTTGTGTTTCATAGGTCAGAAAATTCAGTAAGTGTTTGGGACATTGAACACTTAGCCCTTGTACACACGGTCCGACAACCAAATCCGTTGTAGTTATTCCGACGGATTAATTCCGGAAGAGGTCCGGAAGTGATGTTGCATACACACGGTCGGACTATATTGTCGGAAAATATAATTGTACATAACGTGATGACGTTATTTCGTTAGGACGGGACTACGTTCAGGCTAGTAGCCAATAGTTTTGGTCTAGGAATTTGATCTGAGCATGCGTGGCACTTTGTCCGTCGGAGTAGGCTACACATGATCGGAGTATGTCCGATCGGAGCATTTTTTCGGAAAATTTTACCGGCAAGTTGGAAAACTTGGTCCGTCGGATATTCCGATGGAAACAGTCTGATGCAGACCACACACAGTCGGAATATCCGACAAAACGGTCCGATAGGAAACATTCCGACGGAATCTCCTACCGTGTGTACAAGGGCTTAAAGATATATGGACCTCTTCAAAATTGAAGTGTAGTTGAGACTCTTGGTTTTTATAGTGCTGGGTGATCAAGATAAAATTCTGTAGCCAAGGTCAGCAACCAGCAGGTTGCTAAATCGGGAGCTGGATCAAGATCAGAGATGAAGCAGAGGTCAGGTACGGGTAGAACAGAAATACAGGTCAGGAGGAGCCGGAACGATAACAGGAATTAGATGCAGAACACAAGTCAAGGAACAAGCTGAAGACTAGTCAACACTTAGCCCTTGTACACACGGTCAGAGAATACGTCGGAATGTGTCCTATCGGACGGTGTTGTCGGATAATCCGACTGTGTGTGGTCTGCATCGGACTGATTCCGTCGGAATATCCGTCGGACCCAATTTTCCAACTTGTTGGAAATATTTTCCGACCAACTGGTTCGATCGGACATACTCCAATCATGTGTAGAGAATTTTGATCGGACCAAGTGCCACGCATGCTCAGATCAAATTCCTACATCAAAGCTATTGGCTACTAGCCTGAACGTAGTCCCATCGTAACGAAATTACGTCATCACGTTCTGAATGATGGGATTTTTTGACAACTTAGTCCGACCGTGTGTATGCAACAGTTTCGGACAAGATCCGACAGACAAAATCCGACAGATTTGGTTGTCGAAATCTCTGACCGTGTGCACAAGGGCTAACACTAAGTTAGAACCTCCCTTAAATATGCCTTGTGGTGTTAAAGCTGACTGACTAGCTAATGTTCGTGCAGAAGTATGCACATGCACATTCTTCCAGGCCAGCTGGCTATTAGGAATTCCCTTAGCCCTGGTACACACGGTTGGAGAATCTGTCGGAATGAGTCTTATCGGACCGTGTCGTCAGATAATCCGACTGTGTGTGGTATGCATCAGACTGATTCCGTCCGAATCTCCGTCCGACCCAATTTTCCAACATGTTGGAAATATTTCCCGACCAACTGGGCTGGACGGACCTAATCCGATCATGTGTAGAGCATTTTCATCGGACCAAGTGCCACGCATGCTCAGATCAAATTCCTACATCAAAGCTATTGGCTACTAGCGTGAACGTAGTCCCGTCGTAACGAAATTACGTCATCACTTTCTGAAAGATCGGATTTTTTGCCAACTTGGCCCGACCGTGTGTATGCAACAGTTTCGGACACAATCCGTCGGACTAAATCCGACGGATTTGGTTGGCAAAATCTCCGACCGTGTGTACGTGGGCTAATACCATCCACCCCGTTACATAAACAGGATTTTATTTTCATATTATGCCTTTTCAATTGATATGTGGAATAGGTCTCAATCTGAAACCAATCCACGCAGTGAAACAGCAGGCTTTAGGTTATATTGGCTTGTTTCTGCTGATCATTGGATGTGATATTTCAGAATTGGTAAGTGCCGGTGTCACGGGACAGTAACATGTTTCCAAGAAGTTTTCTGCCCTGGGCGCTCCACTTTTTAATGATTAAAAGCCGGTTGACGTCAGTAAGTCCCAAGAATGAATAGGTGGCACCAGCTGGGACTCGGTTCACATGAAAAGGCCCCTCGAACTAAGCTGAACATATAAACACAAATAAACACTCATTACTTCTCAGCATCCATTGAACAATACCAGCTTGAGAATATCTTTAAGGGAGCCTGATGTTGAAAGGATCCAGATGCTTTCTTCTGCAGAGCTTTGTATAGAGAGGTAACAAGAGGTCCAAAACTTGTAGATAGAAACATCTGTTTGCTGCACGGGTCAAAGTGTAAGGCAGCGCAGTTAGTACTGCTTCCAATTACAGGAAACAGGATGGCATTAATTCAGAGTACACTAAATGCAACATACGGAGAAGCTGGAAATCATTCAGTCTGCAGTTATGAAGTATACAGAAGTTTGCCAGGCAATTGTTTTTTTTTTTTTGTTTGGAAAGCTCGGCTTTGACTCAAGACTAAACCCTTGTACACACGGTCAGACATGACATGTGAAGGACTTATCCCCCCAGTCTCTTCCATCCCCCTAATAAAATCTCCAATCCCTCCCCACAAAAAACGTAACAAGGTATTGGAGTAAATGGCCTTGCCGGCCTTTTATTAACAAAATTAACATAAACATAAATAAATAACATCTTTTAAAATAAACTTTATAATAACCTTCTCTGTACTTTTTATGGGTCTTGGAGGGGAACACACACCACTGGTCACTGCGACAAACTTTGTATCAACTTTTAGGTCTCCAGTCGCAAACCCCTGACTGTAAGACGGTACCCAACCTTCGCAGTGACCTACCTTTTCCACCCCTTCCTGGTTAACCCCTTGTAACCGGAAGGTACCTGATACCCCAGCTGGGTAACAACCACGTTATATCTCCATATAACATACATCTCCTCCTCCTCCTTTACAGACCCAAACCACTGCCACTACTGCCCCTATTAAATACACTCTACATAAGGGAGGGTGGGTGGGAATCTCTCTCCCCGCCGCTCACGACTGACGTCACTTCCTCCCCTTGCCTCCTTCCTCTCCCGGCGAACAGATTTCTCCTGCTGAGGCACCTCCCCTTTTCTTAAAGGGAACCTGCCTCAGCCTCCTCCCTGACAGCGTGACTGTGCAGTCCGCACATGTCATGCTGTCCCTGCGCTAATGCTCTGCTCCGGGACTCCCTTTCCGACAACCAAATCCGTCAGATTTTGTCCGACGGATTTTGTCCGAAATTGTTGCATACACACGGTCGGACAAAGTTGTCGGAAAATCCAATCGTTCAGAACGTGGTGGCGTTATTTCGTTACGACGGGACTACGTTCAGGCTAGTAGCCAATAGCTTTGGTGTAGGAATTTGATCTGAGCATGCGTGGCACTTTGTCCGATTGGAATTCTCTACACATGATCGGACAAGGTCCGATCGGATCATGTTGTTGGAAAATTTTACCGACAAGTTGGAAAACAGAACAGAAACAGAAACTGATACTCCGACAGAAACAGTCCGATGAAGACCACACACAGTCGGATTATCCGACAAAACGGTCCGATTGGACACATTCCATCGGAATCTCCGACCGTGTGTACAAGGGCTAACACGTGTGTAAACAGCAAGAAGGTCCTACCCAACTGGACAGTCCTGATTTGCAGGCCTTGGGCTAGTAGGGGTGGTTAGGGACGAGTGAATGGAACAAAGTGAACCACAATTACATCTGGATTGCAGTGATTTGCTCATGGCAAGTATCTTTTGTCATTTTGTAACACAGTTGATTGAACCATGAGACCTTTCTCCCATCCATTTCTTCTCCGTGACCCCATGCCTACCATTTTTCAATGCCTTCTTTTTTCCAAAAACAAATTAGGCCAGGTTTGCCATCCAACACCACATAAAAAACGTTGTCTTAGCCCTTGTACACACGGTCGGACATTCCGACGGAAAATGTCCGATCGGACCGTATTGTCGGATAATCCGACCGTGTGTGGGCTTCATCGGACTGTTTCTGTCGGAATATCCAACGGACAAAGTTTTAGAGCTGGGCTATAAAATTTTCCGACAACATGATCAAATCGGACTTTGTCCGATCGTTTGTAGAGAATTCCGATCAGACAAAGTGCCACGCATGCTCAGATCAAATTCCTAGACCAGAGCTGTTGGCTACTAGCCTGAACGTAGTCCCATCGTAACGAAATAACGTCATCACGTTACGAACGATCGGATTTTCCGACAACTTTGTCTGACCGTGTGTATGCAACACCAGTTTCGGACAAAATCCGACGGATTTTGTTGTCGGAATGTCCGACCGTGTGTACAAAGGCTTAGAAGAGTGGCCCCATTTTCTGAGATCATTGGACGCTTCCTACTGCTCTATACTGTCATAATCCCCTGTGCCTTGGGGCCGGATGAGCTCACACTTATTGCCATAATGTTATCTTTCATCACTGTAATTTACTGTGCAGTTGCTAATCGCTATCCATTCTTCTCACTGACTGGAGGAGGAGGTTGTAGCCAAAAAAGGTTCATGTAAAAGGCATCCCTCTTTACCATCATAGACTGTTGGAAAGTATGCATGAATTACTTCCATTCCAACAGAAGAAAGCGAGAGAGGGGGAGATGGTAAAGGTTAAAGTGGAACTCCAACCAAAATAATTCCTGACTAGTATTGGATAGAGTAGGGAAGGCTTAGGTTTTTATGTCAGGAAGCAAAAGAAATTCCCCAAAAATGCTGTCTTTATTTAATTAATATGTATTTCTGTATTTATTACAGATACTCATATAGCGCTGTCACTGCTTTACACATATATATTATACATTCACATCAGTCCCTGCTCTCAAGGAGCTTACAATCTTGTTTCCAGACTAGGTGTCCCTGTTGAAAATTTTTTCCATGACAACTGTAAATTTTAGATGGCCCCACACTCTGTTCCAGTTACAGTGCTCCCCAGGGCAGAATATTGGAGTAACCCTGGACAGCAATAGAATTATAGTTAACCACTTGCCTACAGTGCACTTTCACCCTCTTCATGCCCAGGCCCTTTTTCAGGTTTCGGCACTGTCGCACTTTGAATGACAATTGCACGGTCATGCAACACTGTACCCATATGAATTTTTTATAATTTTCTTCACATGAATAGAGATTTCTTTTGGTGTCATTTAATCACTGCTGGGTTTTAATTTTTTTTACTGGAAAAAAAAGAAAAAAGAATGAAAATTTTAAAAAAATTAAATAAATCTTAATTCTGTCAGTAAATTTTGTAAATAAGTAATTTTTCTCCTTCACTGATGAGCACTGATAGGCTGCACTGATGGGCACTGATCAGGTGGCACTTATGGGCACTGATAAAGCGGCACTTATGGGCACTGATGAGGCGACACTTATGGGCACTGATTAAGTGGCACTGATGAGGAGGCACTAATAATGTTTTACAAATAAATATGTGAAAAGTGTGCCGTGCATTTGTATTCAGCCCCCTTTACTCTGATACCTCTAACTAAAATCTAGTGGAACCAATTGCCTTCAGAAGTCACCTAATTAATAAACAGAGTCCAACTGTGTGAAATTTAATCTCAGTATAAATACAGCTGTTCTGTGAAGCCCTCAGAGGTTTGCTAGAGAACCTCAGTGAACAAACAGCATCACAAAGGCCAAGGAACACACCAGAGAGGTCAGGTATAAAGTTCTGGAGAAGTTTAAAGCAGGGTTAGGTTATAAAAAAAAAATATCACGGAGCATTTCCATCCATCATCCGAAAATGGAAAGAGTATGGCACAACTGCAAACCTACCAAGACATGGCCGTCCACCTAAACTGACCGGCCGGATAAGGAGAACATTCATCAGAGAAGCAGCCAAGAGGCCCATGGTAACTCTGGAGGAGCTGCAGAGATCCACAGCTCAGGTGGGAGAATCTGTCCACAGGACAACTATTAGTCGTCTCTCCACAAATCTGCCCTTTATGGAAGAGTGGCAAGCTGAAAGACATTATTTAAAGAAAGCCATAAGAAGTCCCATTTGAAGCCATGTGGGGGACACAGCAAACATGTGGAAGAAGGTGCTTTGATCAGATGAGACCAAAATTTAACTTTTTTGGTCTAAAACAAACACTGAACACACCATCCCCACCGTGAAACATGGTGGTGGCAGCATCATGTTGTGGGGATGCTTTTCTTCAGAAGGGACAGGGAAGCTGGTCAGAGTTGATGGGAAGATGGATGGAGCCAAATACAGGGCAATCTTAGAAGAAAATCTGTTGGAGTCTGCAAAAGACTTGAGACCGGGGCAGAGGTTCACCTTCCAGCAGGACAACTCCAAACATACAGCCAGAGCTACTATGGAATGGTTTAGATCAAAGCATATTCATGTGTTAGAATGGCCCATTCAAAGTCCAGACCTCATTCCAATTGAGAATCTGTGGCAAGACAGGAAAATTGCTGTTCACAGACACTGCATCCAATCTGACAAAGCTTGAGCTATTTTGCAAAGAAGAATGGGCAAAAATGTCCCTCTCTAGCTGTGCAAAGCTGGTAGAGACAGTCCCAAAAAGACTTGCAGTCGTAATTGCAGAGAAAGGTGGTTCTACAAAGTATTGACTCAGGGGGGCGCCATACAAATGTACCCCACACTTTTCACATATTTTTTTTTTTTTTTTTTAAATGTTGAAAACCATAATTTTCCTTCCACTTGACAATTATGTGCCACTTTGTGTTGGTCTATCACATAATATCCCAATAAAATACATTTACATTTTTGGTTGTTACATGACAAAATAGGGAAAATCTCAAGGGGTATGAATACTTTTTCAAGGCACTATATATTATTTGCTATCAACAAATGTATGCTGGGTGCATTTAATTTGCATATTACTTTGATTTTATTACCTTACAACGTGGATATTTTTGCATATTTTGTTTTCCAATTAATTCCAAAATGGCAGTGCAGAGCAGTAGTCTCAGGGTCTCTTGGATGCCTAAACAAGGGAGGCTTTTACAGGTAAAGAATATACATAAAGTATGTTATGGTAAGATTTTTGTTTAATTTAAGCAACTGACAGGATCTCCTTCAGAAAGCCCTTCCATCTGTAGCGGATGACATTTTGGACAAAATGTCATACCCATGTAAATTTAGTTTTTGCTTCAGAACAGTAAGGGTTCTGAGGGTTAATTACGTAGGTTGGCCTTGACATCAGTCTGGCCAGGCTGTGTTGGAAGTTCTGCCTGCTCTTGTGAGCAGTGAGGTGCACATGACAGGCCAGAACCAGGCCTGGTTGGACGTTTTGAGTATCAACCTTCTCGGAACCGGTGGGAGTGCCGGGCCCCGCCAACGAGTCTGGGAGGGGGTAATTAAGATGTGTGGGTCACATGTTTGGGAGAGAGGAGTTTGTGAGGCCCGTGTGATCTGTTCTGGTTCCAGGACCGGGGTAGCCCCGTGAGGGGTCCCGGTCACAGGGGGGGGTTCGACATCCCGCAACATGTTCCTGTTAGAGGCCCCTAATAGACCTGCCTGGTCTGGGGGAAGGATCCGTCTGTTCCCGGGTCACGGAACCTGCTGGTCCGAGGCGCAGTAACTGAGGGAGGATTCAAGGTATCCGGGTGTTCTCTCGGCTTGGAGAGGCGCCACAGCTCGTGGAAGTGACCGGGGGAGGACTCTTCAGAGGAGGGCCGACAAGTGGCATCCTAAGAAGTGCCTGGTTACTGAGTTGGAAAGGACATTGACGAATTCACGTTTTTCCAGTGCCATTGAGGAGACAGAGAACGTTCCAGGTACTGAGGAAAAAGGTTCCTGTTCACCCTTAGTTACAACTTGTACACGTTCATAGGATTGTTTCAAGTATTTGAGTCAACGTGCTACGACCGGACTAGAATAAGGAAGTTCATAGCCAGTAGCCAATAGCTGCCCTCGCGTCGGTTTTTGTCCGTCGGACTAGCATACACACGAGTGGATTTCTCGGTCCGGCGAAAAAATTTAAAACATGTTCTATTTCTAAAGTCAGATTTTTGGCAAGCAAAGGTCCGATGGAGCCAACACGTGATCGAATTGTCTGACAGACTCGTTCCGTCGGACCTTTGCTGTCAAAAAGTCCGGTCGTGTGTACGTGGCATAAGGGTTAAAAATAGTTCATGCTGATCAGGAGATTAATTGTGCTTTCACTTCTAAAGCAATGAAAAGCTTTATCTATGGTTTCAGTGTCCCATAATAAAAGGCACTCCATTGCTGATGATAAAGGAGTTAATCTCGCCTTCCCAGTGGGAGAAATGTGACTTTTGCAATCTCTCTGAGTCAATAAGCCTCTTCCAGTCTTTTCACTCCTTGTAAGAGTATACCCTTCTGATACAATTTACAGCTTGTGAGTAACACACAAAGGATATGAATCCATCCACCAAGTACTTCAACAGGGGGCCCAGGTCAACAGTCCTCCCCATAAAACAAGTTTAAAGGTCTTCAGGCTTCTTGTTAAACATCAGGCCACATCTGAAGGGGAATGGGGGTCCTCTTTCCATGAAAAGCCGGCAAAGCTTCTCCTTATGCCATCAATAAATACTGACACTCTTTAGCTTCTCTCTTTCCAAGTCACACAGTTCAGCTTCTGAAAAGCATAATAGAAGGGGAACTGAGTCTACATAGAAGGGAAGGAAGAAGGATCTTGAAGATCATGTGTTGCTTTAGAGCAGGGGTAGGCAACCCTTCAACCTCTCAACCTCTTGAAGGTTGAGAGGTTGAGATCTACTGTACCTGGACAACATTAAAGGAAGCAAAGGTCACCAGGGGGGGTTGGCATGTACTAGGTGGCACCCTTAAAAAAAAAAAAAAAAAAAGATCAAACTACCAATAAAAAGATGTAGACATAGTGGACGTAGTTGTAGTGTTCTGTATCCCCCAACCAGGGCCGTCTTTAAGGCAGGGCAAAAGGGGCAGCTGCCCTGGGCCCTGTCATTGTTGTGGGGCCCAAAGCGGCTGCCTCATACTTGCCAACTATCTCAGTTTAAATTTCCTTGTCTCTTGCTGTGTCCCAATATCTCAGTGTGAAGTGCTGCTACTAATGCTGCCCCGCTCTGCCCTATTGTTGTGTACAGATGACTCACCTGCAGACCCTGTGTTTACATGTAAATGACCAGCATTCATATGTAAATAGAAGCAGCATTCATATGTAAATAGCTGCATAGATATGTAAATAAAGGCGTGATCCATATGTATAGCATGACCCCTGGAGTGAGGAGATGATGTGCTGTAACCTCTAGCAACGAATCAGTGAGCAGTATTACTGTACAGTAATCTCAACAAGCAGAAATAATGTGCTGTAACCTCTAGCAGCTAATCGGTGAGCTGTAATGTGTGCTGTAACCTCTAGCAACCAGTCAGTGAGCGGTAATGATACACTGTAACCTCTGGCAACCAATCGCAATAGCTGCCTGATCTGATTCAATAAACTGATTTTGAGTCTAGCTGCTATTTATTGTATGTCTCAGAGCAGGTGGAGAGCAAAACTGCATGGGGGGGGCCCAAGAAAAGTTTTGCCCAGGATCCAATCAATATTAAAGACAGCCCTGTGGCTGGAGCTACATAAAAATTCAGGCTGCTCATTTGACTCTCCCACACACTACATTCTGGAAACCTCCAGAAGACAGAAGGAATTAAGCAATCAAACCTGCAGTCTGCAGAGGCCAGAGCAACACAAAAAAATCACAAGCTGCTCACTGAACACAGGGGAACCACAAGATCTAAATTTTCCTAACCTTATTAGCAACCTATCTGGGAGGGTGCTACACCAGCAGGGCAAAAGGGGCAGCTGCCCTGGGCCCTGTCATTGTTGTGGGGCCCAAAGCGGCTGCCTCATACTTGCCAACTATCCCAGTTTACATTCCCTTGTCCCTTGAAGTTTAAGTCCTGTGCTGCTAATAATGCTGCCCAGCTCTGCCCTATTGTTGTGTACAGATGACTCACCTGCAGACCTCTGTTTACATGTAAATACTGGCATTCATATGTAAATAGCTGTGACATGCATACGTAAATAGCTGAGGCCAACTGTATTGATATGTAAATAAAGGCAGCATTCATAGGTATATCATGCCCCCCTGCAGTGAGGAGAAGATGTGCTGTAACCTATAGCAACCAGTGAACAGTATTACTGTACAGCAACCTCTAGCAGCCAATCAACAAGCAGAAATGTGCTGTAACATCTACCAACTAATCAGTGAGCCTTAAGGAGTGCTATAACCTCTAGCAACCAGTCAGTAAGCAGTAATCATATGCTGCAACCTCTGGCAACCAATCGCAATCGCTGCCTGATCTGATACAGTAAACTGATTTTAAGTCTAGCTGCTATTTATTGTATGTCTCAGAGAAGGTGGAGAGCGAAATACATGGGGGGAGGGGGGCCCTAAGAGAATTTTTGCCCAGGGTCCAATCAATATTAAAGATGGCCCTGCTGCCAACGCAGTGTCCCCTTCCCCTTCGCATCACCCCCCCCCCCCCCCGTAATGGCCTCTGCCCTCCCCCACAGTAGTGTCCTGTACCCCCCCAATGTAGTGTCCTCTGCCACCTTCACATCACCCCCACTGTTGTGTCCTCTGCCCCTCAATGCAATGTTCTTTGCCTCCCTCCCCCCAAAGCAGTGTCCTCCACCCACAGGAAATTTGGTCAAAATTGATGACAAGATGAATGCAGTATGTTATCAAAAAATACTGGAGGAATATTTGCATTCATCAGCCCAGAAGCTGCGCATGGGACGTACTTTGGAAAAAAACACAATAATTGTTGCGCTAAGGTATTCCAGCAGGCAAAGCTGTGCCATCTGGGGTGATGAGGAAGTGATTATGATGTCAGGATCCTGAACATATAGTCCTACGTTCTGACCAATGAGCAGCAGAGAGTCAATATATAAATAAAATGATGTTAGGAATGACTCATGATAGGGGTAATGGGTTTTTAAAGTCCATAGCCTGGGTGATTTGCCACAGGGAGTATAGCTGGCACAGGGAAGGCAGCACGATGAAGAGTAGAAGAACCTCTGGGAAGAATACAAGAAAAAAAAAAGACCAGCAGTGCCAATCTAAATGCAGCAATATTGTAACACATTTAATTTAGTAGTAATGCACTCGCTCGAAACAGGATAAAAGCAGGCACATCTTGGTGAATGTCAGATGGACATCAGGGTTCCAAAACGATCATCCAGGCCTGATGAAGGAGCATGCATGCCCTGAACGCATGCACGTCATAGCTTCCTCCTACTGAGACCAGGGACTTCCTGAATGATGGCTTCCTCCTGCGCCCTGTATGCTCTAGCCCGGGACACCGGAAACCACTGGCGCCACCAAGCAAGACAAAACGAAACGCGTCGGGAGGACTCCACTGCCGCCATTTTATATATAAAGTGCTTGATCAACTACTTAAATGTGAGTTTGATACCTTTTTAATAAATTGAATTGTTTTATGGAATTACGCTATATGGCCTCATCTTTTTATCCCATATTTCCATCCTTGGGAGTTTGGCCTGTTATGTGATTGGAGGAAACCTGTTCTGTATTCATTGGTGTTTGGAAGAAATTTCCCCACTGAGTTTGGTGTTCCAGCGCCCCGTGGGTTTAATTGCTCTACAGTTATCCTAAACAAAAGCGTGATTGACCCTTGGAATATACGTTCTTTTGGGTCAGATATATTTGGTAAGCCGGCATCTGCTAAGGTGGTGGTATTGGCACACGGGTGTTCGTATATCATAATACTGAGGATCGGAGGGTACATCCCCTTTTCTCTACTGCACCTGTGGGACTCGAATTGTTTTCACAGACTCTATTGAGTTTTTGCATGATGGATTTATTTTTATTTTTTGTATACTCTTTGCATATATGTGAATACACGTTTGCACTGAAGTTGTGTAATATTAACCTTTGTTAATTAGGACAACATATGTCATTGGAATCACATGAGGTCACACATGGGTGTGACAGATTTGGTCACTGATTTGTGCACCTAGTTTCTTTTTTTAGCGCTACACTTTTGCATTGTTTAGGACAAAACAGCGCTGTCTGAATGATCGTTTTGGATCCCTGATGTCCATCTGACATTCACCAAGATCTGCCCGCTTTTATCCTGTTTTAAGTGAGTGCATTACCACTGAATTAAATATGTTACAATATTGCTGCACTTAGATTGGCGCTTCTTATCTATTTTTTTTTCTTGTTTTTTTTTTCTTGTTTTTTTCTTGCATGGGACGTACTTGGACATTCCAACATGACGATGATCCAAAACACAAGGCAAAGTCCACCTGTCATTGGCTACAGCAGAATAAAGCGAAGGTTCTGGAGAGGACATCTCAGTCTCCTGACCTCAATATCATTGAGCCCCTCTGGGGAGATCTCAGATGTGCCGTTCGTGCAAGACAGCCCAAGAATTTACAGGAATTGGAAGCTTTTTGTCAAGAGGAATGGGGCAGCTTTACCATCTATGAAGATAAAGAGCCTCATCCACAAATACCACAAAAGACTTCAAGCTGTCATTGATGTTAAAGGGGGCAATACACGGTATTAAGAACTGGGGTATGTAAACTTTTAAACAGGGTCATTTGGGTAGTTTCTGTTCTGATTATGATTTAAAAAGAGTAAACACAGTTGATTGATAATAAATGGTTTCAGCCAAACACTGACCATGAGTGAAAGAAAAGTTTTTGTGTTATCATTCATATTCTCTGAAAAATGTGCAAGAAATCATAAATTCTGCCAGGGTATGTAAACTTATGAGCACAACTGTATTTACTATGATTATCAATCAGCTCTATCATGTAGGGCAGGGGTCTCTAAGCTTTCTGAACAAATAGCCAGTTCACAGTCCTTGCGAATTTGGGGGGGGGGGGGGGGGCGACTGTGGCCAATGTGATTAGAAAACTCCCTGGTGTCAGTGAGAGTAAACAGTTCCCCATCATCGGTTTAAATGGAAGGAATAGTGCCCTATTGTTGGTATCAGTGGGAGGAACAGTTCCCCGTTGGTGTCTGTGGAAGGAATGGTGTCCCATCATTGGTGTCTGTGGGAGGAATGGTGTCCCATCATTGGTGTCTGTGGGAGGAATGGTGTCCCATCATTGATGTCTGTGGGAGGAATGGTGCCCATTCATTGGTGTCTGTGGGAGGAATGGTGTCCCATCATTGGTGTCTGTGGGAGGAATGGTGCCCTATCATTGGTGTCTGTGGGAGGAATGGTGCCCTATCATTGGTGTCTGTGGGAGGAATGGTGCCCTATCAATAGTGTCTGTGGGAGGAATGGTGCCCATTCATTGGTGTCTGTGGGAGGAATGGTGTCCCATCATTGGTGTCTGTGGGACGCAGGGGGCCCTATCATTGATGTCTGTGGGAGGAATGGTGCCCATTCATTGGTGTCTGTGGGAGGAATGGTGTCCCATCATTGGTGTCTGTGGGAGGAATGGTGCCCTATCATTGGTGTTTGTGGGAGGAATGGTGCCCATTCATTGGTGTCTGTGGGAGGAATGGTGCCCATTCATTGGTGTCTGTGGGAGGAATGGTGCCCATTCATTGGTGTCTGTGGGAGGAATGGTGTCCCATCATTGGTGTCTGTGGGAGGAATAGTGTCCTATCACTGGTGTTTGTGGAAGGAATGGTGCCCATTCATTGGTGTCTGTGGGAGGAATGGTGCCCATTCATTGGTGTCTGTGGGAGGAATGGTGTCCCATCATTGGTGTCTGTGGGAGGAATGGTGCCCTATCATTGGTGTTTGTGGAAGCAATGGTGTCCCATCATTGGTGTCTATGGGAGGAATGGTGCCCATTCATTGGTGTCTGTGGGAGGAATGGTGTCCCATCATTGGTGTCTGTGGGAGGAATGGTGCCCTATCATTGGTGTCTGTGGGAGGAATGGTGCCCTATCAATAGTGTCTGTGGGAGGAATGGTGCCCATTCATTGGTGTCTGTGGGAGGAATGGTGTCCCATCATTGGTATCTGTGGGACGCAGGGGGCCCTATCATTGGTGTCTGTGGGAGGAATGGTGCCCATTCATTGGTGTCTGTGGGAGGAATGGTGTCCCATCATTGGTGTCTGTGGGAGGAATGGTGCCCTATCATTGGTGTTTGTGGGAGGAATGGTGCCCATTCATTGGTGTCTGTGGGAGGAATGGTGCCCATTCATTGGTGTCTGTGGGAGGAATGGTGTCCCATCATTGGTGTCTGTGGGAGGAATAGTGTCCTATCACTGGTGTCTGTGGAAGGAATGGTGCCCATTCATTGGTGTCTGTGGGAGGAATGGTGCCCATTCATTGGTGTCTGTGGGAGGAATGGTGTCCCATCATTGGTGTCTGTGGGAGGAATGGTGCCCTATCATTGGTGTTTGTGGAAGGAATGGTGTCCCATCATTGGTGTCTGTGGGAGGAATGGTGCCCATTCATTGGTGTCTGTGGGAGGAATGGTGTCCCATCATAGGTGTCTGTGGGAGGAATGGTGTCCCATCATTGGTTTCTGTGGGAGGAATGGTGTCCCATCATTGGTGTCTGTGGGAGGAATGGTGCCCTATCATTGGTGTTTGTGGAAGGAATGGTGTCCCATCATTGGTGTCTGTGGGAGGAATGGTGCCCATTCATTGGTGTCTGTGGGAGGAATGGTGTCCCATCATTGGTGTCTGTGGGAGGAATGGTGTCCGATCATTGGTGTCTGTGGGAGGAATGGTGTCCCATCATAGGTGTCTGTGGGAGGAATGGTGTCCCATCATTGGTTTCTGTGGGAGGAATGGTGCCCCATCATTGGTGTCAGTCGCAGTTTGGAGAAAATAGACTGCAACTGCTTATATGGTCATTTAGGAATTTAGGAAGGAAATCCACCATCAATAAGCCTTTACAATCCCAAAAAACAGAGGCCATCCGTTTTCCAGCTGACCACACAGACATGGCTTACTTTGGATCTGCTGAAATGTGATGCTTCTACTGTTTTGATTGTGGTTTGGACTGATAATAGTGGACCCATGTTTTATCAGTGGTTACAAACCTGTCCATGAAGTTTGCAGGATCAGCTTGAAAATGGAGGCAAGCAAGTCAGAGGATGTCTTAATAACAAACACGATGTTGATTGGCA
The DNA here is from genome assembly GCF_037356315.1 of Lithobates pipiens. Lineage (NCBI taxonomy): Eukaryota > Metazoa > Chordata > Amphibia > Anura > Ranidae > Lithobates > Lithobates pipiens. Next base: position 366,494 of record NW_027507892.1, on the reverse strand, counting down.
GTCAAAATCTTGGGTACTCTTTTTGCTGAAGCCTTCGCCATGCCCAATTTACTGTGTAAAATGTTGTGCACTCGTTCATATGAGATGCCCATAGTCTCCGCTATCTCTTTTACCTTCAATCTTCTGTGTGCCATTACCATATGGATGTCATGATCATTGTTTTTATCTGTAGTTGCCATTGCTGGCCTACCACTGCGAGGGTCATCTTCAGTGCTCTCTCTCCCGTGTTGAAATTCAGCTGTCCAGTTTTTGAGTGTTGCATATGAAGAACAAGATGTCTCCACGGTTTTTGACATGTCCTCATAAACTGCCTTGGGGATAAAGCCTTCTTTGCAGAGGTATTTGATCACTGCTCAAATCTCTAAGTTCTCGGTGTTCAAAAATGTGGTGTGTAGGCTGCGTTATCCATTGAATTGTTTGCAAACATTTAATTTGTTTCGATCATTCTATCTTGGTCTGGGGAGCTATTGTTCTTTATTATCACATTAGCAGACATGTAATATGTTGGTTCACCACCGGCTATATATCTATGATCTATTTCTTTTCTCTATGGATTTGTACTTTTTTTTTAACGTTTTAAATGTAGCACCCACCTAGGTACAGTAGGTGCTAGGGTTAGGTAAACTTTGTTTTGGCTCAATGTAACCAGTGTGTTGTTTGTTCTGGCCATTTTCCAAGTTTCAGTGGCTGCAGAATTGACTGCTTCCCCCTGGTTGGTCCAGAAATGTTCTGGACATTAATGGGCAGGAAGAGTGCAACCATCAGCAGAATATTCATACAGCCCAGGCCAATCCCTGGTGGGGAGGTACCCAGATGGTGGCTGGGAGTCTGTATAAATACTCTGAGACTGAGAACAGCTGGGTCTTTTTGTCCCCTGAGGAGGAGATTACAGCCCAGTGATGGCAAACCTTGGCACCCCAGATGTTTTGGAACTATATTTCCCATGATGCTCATGCACTCTGCAGTGTAGTGGAGCATCATGGGAAATATAGTTCCAAAACATCTGGGGTGCCAAGATTCACCATCACTGCCCTAGGCCATTCTGCCATGTGCCTGATGGGTCGCGCATGCTGCTGAGAGTTGCTGAAAACTGACTGAGAAGCAGTTGTCTGAGGATCTGGTACCACGGGGTGGACGTGTCTCGAGGATTTTTTCCAAGGACATTTGTGAACACAGACTGGTGAGACAGATCCTAGAGACTGTGTGCAGTTGCCATCCCTCATGTGATGCCGGAAGATCCCCCTCCCCCCCCCAATGACCAGGCCATTTTTTGTGATATGACATTGCGTTTGTTTAACCACTTCAATATGGGGCACTTTCACCCCCTTCCTGCCCAGGCCAATCTTCAAAGCTGTCACACTTTGAATGACAATTGCTCAGTCATGCAATGCTGTACCCAAAAAATGTTTTATAATTTTTTCAGACAGATAGAGCTTCTTTTTTTTTTGGTGGTATTCATCACTGGGTTTTTTATTTTTTGCTAAACAAATGAAAAAAGGTCAAACATTAAAAAAAAAAAGTTTTTCTTCAATTCTGTTACAACATTTTGTAAATAAGTAATTGTTCTCCTTCACTGATGCACTGATGAGGCGTCACTGACTGGAACTGATATGCAGCACTGATGAGGAGGCACTGACAGGCATCACAGATAGGCACTGAAAGACAGCACTGGTGGACACTTATTGGCATCACTAGTGGGCACATGTGGGCATCACTGATGGGGCTGCACTGATAATCAATGCACTGATTATCAGCACAGACCCCCTTGTAAGGAGAACCATTTATCAGCTCTCCTCTACTCACGCTTAGCGGCTCTGCTCTACTCGCGCCTTGTCAGCTTGAATAGAGGAATGCTGGCTCCTATTGCACTTTCTATTTACACTGTGATCAGCTGTGATTGGACACAGCTGATCAAATGGTAAAAAGCCTACGTCATAGGCTCTTTGCTGAGATCGGAGAGTCCGGTGTGTCCGCACCAACGATCGCTGTGCTGCCCGCCTCCAGAGGCGTTCACGAGTGGCATGTTATGAAGGACGTCATATGATGCCCAGTCACAAAAAAGAAATCCCCACCAGGCCATTTTGCTATTTACATATTTTTGGCAAACAAAACATCCCAATAAGTGTATATTGAAGCAAAAGCTATAGCGTCTACAAATTATGGGATATTTTTCTTTCTTTATTTTTTTACTAGGAATGGCGGCAGTTAGTGACTTATAGCAGGGCTTTCATATTGCCATGGGTATTCTGACACTAACTGACACTTTTTGGGGACCAATGACACTAATACAATGATCGGTGATAAAAAATATGCACTGTCACTGTACGAATGACACTGGCTGGGAAGTGGTTGACATCAAAGGGTTAACTGTGTACCTAGCCAGTGTTTTTTTTTAAGCTGTGTGCTTTTACTTTTACTAGGGAAGGACATGGATCCATGTCCCTGCTTTGCAGGAACACAAGATCAATGCTGTCCCTCTTATCAGAACGGCGATCTGCCTTGTTTAAATACAGACTACCGTTCTGCCTCTCTGTTGGATGATCGGTCAGTGCTGGTGGACATTAAGTCTGCGGTACCTGCTGCTGGGCTCCCACTGTGTATGGTCACAGCGGGAGCAAGCCACGCATGTCTCCTATCCAGAAGGTGTGGAGGTGCCACCCTGTAGCAATAAACTGCTATAGGGTGGACCTTAGGTGGTTAAAGGGGGCATTGTGTCTAATGTCCTTGAAGAGCTCAGTCTATTTAATTCTTAGTGAAAGTACTTTTCTCATACTGTCCAAAGAGGAAGATTTATCTCTGGGGGGGATCCAGGATGGAAAAGGACCTGGAGGTCCTAGTAGATGATAGGCTCAGCAATGGCATGCAATGGGGATTCACTCCATAGATAAAACGATAATCCCCCCCCCCCCCCCCCGTCTACAAGACTCTGGTCCGGCCGCACCTGGAGTATGCTGTCCAGTTCTGGGCTCCAGTCCTCAGGAAGGATGTACTGGAACTGGAGAATGACATACAAGGTGAATACAGGGGTATCACTACATAAAAGAAAAAAAAAAAAACAATTGATAAATAAAAGATTATTGTGGACTCTTCCATCCATTTTTGGCCTTACACTCCTTTCTGTATTTCTATGGTTTGAGAAAAAGAAATGTAACCAAGGGTTTAACCCATAAGTGCTCAACCTGTGACCCTCCAGCTGTTGCGGAGCTATAAGTCCCATCATGCCTCTGCCTTTGGGAGTCATGCTTGTAACTGTCAGCCCTGCAATGGCTCATGGGACTTGTAGTTCCGCAACAGCTGGAGGCCGCAGGTTGAGCACCCGTGGATTTTAGCCCTTCCCCATGCTACCCAAAGATATAAAACCTGTTGTGGCTGGAGCCCCTGTTTAACCACTTCCCACCCAGCCTATAGCAGAATGATGGCCGGGAAGTGTTTCAGTTATCCTTACTGGGCGTTATATGATGTCCAGCAGGATAACAAGCCAGCGCACACCCGCGGCAATCGGTGTTGTGGTGTGTCAGTCTGACACACCACAACTCCGATCTAGGCGAAGAGCCTCTGACGGAGACTCTTTACCACTTGATCAGCTGTGTCTAATCACAGCTGGTCACAGTGTAAACAGGAAAAGTAGTGTATCGGCCTTTCCTCAATCGCGTCTGACAGACGCGAGTAGAGAAGAGCTGGTCTCCTAAAGGGCTGGTCTCCTAAAAGGGGGTCTGCGCTGATTGATTTTCAGTGCAGCCCCCCTGAGGATGCCCACCCAGGACCACCAGGGGTGCCACCCAGTACCACCAGGGATTCCCACCAGCCACCAATGATGTCCACCCATGACCACCAGGGATGCCAATCAGTGCCTATCAGTAATGCCTGCCAGTGCCTTCTCATCAATGATGCCTATCAGTACCATCTATTAGTGTCACCCATCAGTGTCTAGTAGCGCCGCCTATCAGTGTCCCCCATAAGTACCCATCAGTGCATCCTTTCAGTGTTCATAAGTGTTGCCTATCACTGCCCATCAGTGCCACATATGTGTGCCCATCCGTGCCGTCTATCAATGCCCATCAGTGCTGCATATCAGTGTAACCTATCAGTTCCCATCAGTGCTGCATATTAGTGTCCATCATCAGTGCCACCTCATCAGTGCCACCTCATTGGTGCCCATCAGTGCCACCTTATCAGTGCCCATCAGTGCTGCATATTAGTGTCCATCATCAGTGCCACCTCATTGGTGCCACCTCATTGGTGCCCATCAGTGCCACCTCATCAGTGCCCATCAGTGTTGCCTCATCAGTACCCGTCAGTGCAGCCTCAAAAGTGCCAGTCAGTGCCACCTCATCAGTGCATATCAGTGCCACCTCATTGGTGCCACCTCATCAGTGCATATCAGTGCCACCTCATTGGTGCCACCTCATCAGTGCCCATCAGTGCTGCCTCTTCATAGCCCATCAGTGCAGCCTCATCAGTGCCCATCAGGGAAGGAGAAAATGGACTTAGTTATAAAAAAAATTCATAACAAAAACTAAGAAAAACTTTAAAAAAAAAAAATAGTTTTATTTGTTCAGCAAAAAATAAAAACCCCAGTGGTGATTAAATACCACCAAAAGAAAGCTCTATTTGTGGGAACAAAATTATAAAAATGCTCTTTGGGTACAGTGTTGCATGTCCGCGCAACTGTCAAAATTGGCCTGGGCAGGAAGTGGGGGGGGGGGGGTTGGGAAGTTCCCAGTATTGAAGTGGTTAAAGATACATTTTATAACTGAGCACTCAACTCAGCTACATTGTAGTTACCATAATAATTATTACTGATGTCAAATAAATGTGTCAAGTTATTCCTCCATCCAGGCTTAGTCTGCTCAATGTTGGGATGACAGCGATCTGGTGAGTGGAAAGTCATGTTTTATTTATATAGCCCGGTATAATTTTATTACACTTCTAGAGAGTTCTCAGTAGTTGGGAAAATGATTAGACGGGACGAAGGGGCTTGATAAGGGCAGATATGCAGAGATGATGAATAGGTGCTCCCATTATATACATTGATTCCATATGTGGGCTGCTGCTGCTTTCAGTTAGGAGATGTCACTTCCAATTGGACTTTAGGAGACACTGTTGGAGCTCTTGATTAATGAGACAAGCAATGATTTTTTTTATTCTCTATAACCCTCCACCAAGGCTTCATCCTCAAGAAGATTGTATAACCATACAATTCACATATAGAGGTTGATTTTTTTAAAGGCAACTAGATTGTTGACTTTGCAAGGGAAAGTTCCCCAGACCTTAGTGAATGAGGTGAAGATCTTTGAACTTCCATCACCCAATCATGTGCAAATATTGTTTATTTATCTTTTACCTTGCACACCATTTTCACTAGGCTAAAGGAAAATTCCCTTGCAAAGTGAACAGACTATTTGCCTTTAGTCAAGACAGTATTAAAGAGGAAGTAAACCCTGATGGGTGTTACTTCCTCTTTGATTCCCTGCAAAGGCAAAGCATAATGGACTACTATGCATCGCATTGTAGTCCATTATGTGTCACTTACCTGACACAGGAGCCAGCGAAGTCACCGCTGTCCCCTGTACCATCCATCTTCTCGGTGGGTCTCCCTGCTCCGCCGCTGTCATTCGGCGAAGCCGCAATGACGTCACTCCTGCGCATGCGCCATAGACAGCGGTGCCTGTCTTTCGGCAAATATCTCCTAAACCGTGTAGGTTTAGGAGATATTTCTTGGACCTACAGGTAAGCCTTAATCTAGGCTTACCTGTAGGTCAAAGTGGTTTGTAAGGGTTTACAACCACTTTAAGCCGTGTACACACGACCAAACTTTTCAACAGACTAGGTCCAAAGGTCTTCTCAACGGACTTTCGGCAGAGTTCCGACTGACTTTCCGAATGAATGGACTTGGCCACACACAATCACACCAAAGTCCAACGGATTCAACCGTGATGATGTACGACCGGACTAGAATAAGGAAGTTCATAGCCAGTAGCCAATAGCTGCCCTAGCTTCGGTTTACGTCCGACGGACTAACATACAGACGAGCGGATTTTTCTACCGGACTCGAGTCAGTCGGAAAGATTTGAAACATGTTCTAAATCTAAAGTCTGTCTAAATTTTAGACAGCAAAGGTCCGATGAAGCCCACACACGAACGAATTGTCCGGTGGATTCGTTCCGTTGGACCTAGTCGGTTGAAAAGTCCGGTCGTGTGTACGCGGCATCAGTCAAGACACAGGGGCTGACATTTCTCTCATTACTATCTGCAGTAATGATACTGAAACACGAAGTGGCGGTTCACACTGGGGTGATTCCAGCGCCGGTTCCCACATCACATAGGACTCGCAGGCAGTTCACACTGTCCTATGCAAACCACTGCGGGTGTCAGAAGAACGTTAATGAAACCCCCAGATCGGTTCGCATATCGCAGTGCAAACTGTCAACTGGTGCAGGAATCTGATCACATTGCGATCAGATTCCAGTGTAGACCCCAAAAAAAAAGGGTCCTTCACCATTTTGGTCAAAATGCGATGCAAATTCAGCTATAGAATCTGCATGGCAGAATTCGCATTGCACAGACATGACATTTGATCTGCACAGCAATGCAGTGCGAATCACATGCAATGTCAAGCATCGCGCTAGTGTGAACCCAGCCTGAAGCCGGTTATACACTAGGAGAATTTGCCTGAGGAGAGGAGAAGAGAGCTGATAACCAGCTTGTGTGAAAGGGACATCCACACTGATAATCAGGCCACTGATTATCAGTGCAGTCCCAACAGTGCTGCCAATTAGTGCCCTCCTCATCAGTGTCACCTATCAGTGCTGCCTATCAGTGCTCTTCAGTGCCACCTATCAGTGCAGCCTCATCAGTGCCACCTTATCAGTGCCACCTCACCAATTCAGCCTATCAGTGCCCATCAGTGTCACCTCATCAGTGCAGCCTACCAGTGACCATCATTGTCACCTCATCAGTGCAGCCTATCAGTGCCCATCATTGTCACCTCATCAGTGCAGCCTATCAGTGCCCATCATTGTCACCTCATCAGTGCAGCCTATCAGTGCCCATCAATGTCACCTCATCAGTGCAGCCTATAAGTGCCCATAAGTGTCACCTCATCAGTGCAGCATATCAGTGCCCATCAGTGGCGCCTCATCAGTGCAGCCTATCAGTGCCCATAAGTGTCACCTCATCAGTGCAGCCTATCAGTGCCCATCAGTGACACCTCATCAGTGCAGCCTATCAGTGCCCATCAGTGACACCTCATCAGTGCAGCCTATCAGTGCCCATCAGTGACACCTCATCAGTGCAGCCTATCAGTGCCCATCAGTGACACCTCATCAGTGCAGCCTATCAGTGCCCATCAGTGTCACCTCATCAGTGCAGTCTAGCAGTGCTCATCAGTGTCACCTCATCAGTGCAGCCTATCAGTGCCCATCAGTGTCACCTCATCAGTGCAGCCTATCAGTGTCACCTCATCAGTGCATCCTATCAGTGCCCATCATTGTCATCTCATCAGTGCAGGCTATCAGTGCCCATCATTGTCTCCTCATCAGTGCAGCCTATCATTGCCCATCAGTGTCACCTCATCAGTGCAGCCTATCAGTGCCCATAAGTGTCACTTCATCAGTGCAGCCTATCAGTGCCCATCAGTGACACCTCATCAGTGCAGCCTATCAGTGCCCATCAGTGACACCTCATCAGTGCAGCCTATCAGTGCCCATCAGTGTCACCTCATCAGTGCAGTCTAGCAGTGCTCATCAGTGTCACCTCATCAGTGCAGCCTATCAGTGCCCATCAGTGTCACCTCATCAGTGCAGCCTATCAGTGTCACCTCATCAGTGCATCCTATCAGTGCCCATCATTGTCACCTCATCAGTGCAGCCTATCAGTGCCCATCATTGTCACCTCATCAGTGCAGCCTATCAGTGCCCATCAGTGTCACCTCATCAGTGCAGCCTATCAGTGCCCATAAGTGGCACCTCATCAGTGCAGCCTATCAGTGCCCATCAGTGGCACCTCATCAGTGCAGCCTATCAGTGCCCATCAGTGTCACCTCATCAGTGCAGCCTATCAGTGCCCATCAGTGACACCTCATCAGTGCAGCCTATCAGTGCCCATCAGTGTCACCTCATCAGTGCAGTCTAGCAGTGCTCATCAGTGTCACCTCATCAGTGCAGCCTATCAGTGCCCATCAGTGTCACCTCATCAGTGCAGCCTATCAGTGTCACCTCATCAGTGCATCCTATCAGTGCCCATCATTGTCACCTCATCAGTGCAGCCTATCAGTGCCCATCATTGTCACCTCATCAGTGCAGCCTATCAGTGCCCATCAGTGTCACCTCATCAGTGCAGCCTATCAGTGCCCATAAGTGGCACCTCATCAGTGCAGCCTATCAGTGCCCATCAGTGGCACCTCATCAGTGCAGCCTATCAGTGCCCATCAGTGTCACCTCATCAGTGCAGCCTATCAGTGCCCATCAGTGACACCTCATCAGTGAAGCCTATCAGTGCCCATCAGTGTCACCTCATCAGCAGTCTAGCAGTGCTCATCAGTGTCACCTCATCAGTGCAGCCTATCAGTGCCCATCAGTGTCACCTCATCAGTGCAGCCTATCAGTGTCACCTCATCAGTGCATCCTATCAGTGCCCATCATTGTCACCTCATCAGTGCAGCCTATCAGTGCCCATCATTGTCACCTCATCAGTGCAGCCTATCAGTGCCCATCAGTGTCACCTCATCAGTGCAGCCTATCAGTGCCCATAAGTGGCACCTCATCAGTGCAGCCTATCAGTGCCCATCAGTGGCACCTCATCAGTGCAGCCTATCAGTGCCCATCAGTGTCACCTCATCAGTGCAGCCTATCAGTGCCCATCATGGTTACCTCATCAGTGCATCCTATCAGTGCCCATCGTTGTCATCTCATCAGTGCAGCCTATCAGTGCCCATCATTGTCTCCTCATCAGTGCAGCCTATCAGTGCCCATCAGTGGCACCTCATCAGTGCAGCCTATCAGTGCCCATCATTGTCTCCTCATCAGTGCAGCCTATCAGTGCCCATCAGTGTCACCTCATCAGTGCAGCCTATCAGTGCCCATCATTGTCGCCTATTTTTCCAAACTTTTTGGTCTTTTTTTGTTTATTTAGCAAAAAATATAAATCCCCGTGGCAATTAAATACCACCAAAAGAAAGCTCTATTTGTGTGAAAAAGAAAAATGACAAAAATGTCATTTGGGTACAGCATTGTATGACCGCGCAATTGTCATTCAAAGTGTGACAGCGCTGAAAGCTGAAAATTGGGCCTGGGCAGGAAGGGGGTAAAAGTACCCTGTAGCCAAGTGCTTAAAGAACGTTTGTTTAATTTCCTACTCATTAGTTGGGTCAGATCCATTTTTGTTTTCAACCACAATGACAAGAACATTCGCAAGGAGCAGAATGGAAATTTTTTCTCAAAAGAACGTATTTCCGACAGTATACAGAATATGTGGTTTTCATTTGGGAAAATCCATTTGTTCCAAAATCGAATCGAAATCGAATGCTAAAAGCAAATAAAATGTTAAAGTATTTTCAAAGGACATTCGTCAAGCTGGCAAAATTACTGAGGATTTTTTTTTTTAACCATACATGGTCAGACTAAATGTACATAGAAAAATTGTTGGTCTTACATTCTAATAATACTTGTTTTGGTTGTACTGAGATCCTTGGCTGCGCGTCTTTTCTCTGCCGATATATACTATTCATTTTCATTCGTCTGGTACAAGTTCTTACATTGCTTCGGTATTTCAAACCTTTAATAAAAAAAAATGTTCAAAACTGAAAAATAGTTTCCTTGCGCCCGTTGAGTCAACTCATTTTGGTTTCAACTCCTTAACATGTCATCCAGACCTTTAAAATATGTACAAACTTCCTTAACCACTTCAGCCCCGGAAAGGATTTACCCCCTTAATGACCAGGCCATTTTTTTAGCGATACGGCACTGCGTTATTTTAGCTGACAATTGCGTGGTCGTGCAACTCTGTATCCAAATAAAATGGATGTACTTTTTTTCCTCCACAAATAGAGCTTTCTTTTTATTTGATCACCTCCGTATTTTTATTTTTTTTAAATTGCGCTATAAACAAAAAAAGAGCGATAATTTTGAAAAAAAAAAAAAACAATATTTTTTACCTACTGCTATAAAACACATCCAATAAAAAAATGTAAAAAATCGAATTTCTTCATCAGTTTTGGCCAATTTGTATTCTGCTACATACTTTTGGTGAAGAAAAAAACACCAATAGGCATATATTGATTGGTTTGCACAAAATGTCTACAAAATAGGGTATAGAATTATGGCATTTCTATTATTTTATTTTTTTACTAGTAATGGTGGTGATCTTTGTTTTTTTAGTGGGACTGCGACATTGCGGTGGACAGATCGGACACCTTAGGCTTCTTTCACATGGCCGATCTGTTCAGGTCCGCCTGTGAGTTTTTCAGGCGGACCTGAACGGATGCTCCATATATGCTCCTCTATGGAGCGTCGGATGTCAGCGGTGACATGTCCGCTGACATCCGACCCGCTCCGACCTGAAAAAGTGTGACGGAAGAAAAAACCTACTTTTCCATCCGTCATCGGATTGGATCGGGTGACGACGGACTCTACGGTCCGTCGTCACCCGATCTCCCATAGGGGAGAGCGGCGCTCTGACAGGTCCGTCCCTGCGCAGTGTGCAGAGACAGACCTGTCATCTCCCTGCTCAGCGGAGATCGCTCCGAAGATCCCCACTGAGCAAGCGGATATCCACGGGGCGGATCAGCACTGATCCGCCCCGTGTGAAAGAGGCCTAAGGCCCCTTTCAAACGGGCAGACCGTTCAGGTCCGCCTGTCGTTTTTTTAGGCGGACCTGAACGGACGCTCTATAGACTTCTATCTGAGTCTGCCGGACCCGCTGATTGGCTCCCCCCCGCTGGTCAATCGTCACGCGCGCGCCCACAGAAAGCCGTGTATGAGCCTGACGTACACCTACGGTGATTCGCGCAGCCGAGCCAACCTGCCCCAGTATAACTGCGGTGGCTGGTCAGCAAGCGGTTATTGAGAACCGCACTCAGAGTTAGCCCTTGTACACACGATCAGAGATTCCGACAACCAAATCCGTCGGATTTTGTCTGACGGATTTTGTCCGAAACTGTTGCATACACACGGTCGGACGAAGTTGTCGGAAAATCCGATCGTTCAGAACGTGATGACGTTATTTCGTTACGATGGGACTACGTTCAGGCTAGTAGCCAATAGCTTTGGTGTAGGAATTTGATCTGAGCATGCGTGGCACTTTGTCCGATCGGAATTCTCTACACATGATCGGAGTATGTCCGATCGGAGCATTTTGTCGGAAAATATTTCCGGCAAGTTGGAAAATTTGGTCCGACGGAAACAGTCCGATGCATACCACACACAGTCGGAATATCCGACAAAACGCTACGATCGGACACATTCCGTCGGAATCTCCGACCGTGTGTACAAGGGCTTAGGCCGCGTACACACGGGCGGATTGTCTGCCCAACTTAGTCCGCTGAACCGTGTTTCAGCGGACAATCCGCTCGTGTGTGGGCTTCAGCGGACTTTTTCAGCGGACAGTCTGACGGACTTAGTCTTTCGGAATTTCCGTAATTTTGTCCGTCCAAACTTGGTTTTGTCCGTCCAAACTTGGTTTCAGCGGACAGTCCGCTCGTGTGTAGGCAAGTTGGACGGACTAAGTATGGCGCATGCTCAGAAAGGATTTACACGGCGAAGGTTGCATTGCAGTGTATAGGACGTCGTTTTTCTAGTCCCGTCGTACGTGCTGTAGACGTCATCATGCAAGTTTTCAGCGGACTGTCTGCTCATCGTGTGTGGTCAAGTCCGTTCATTCAAAAGTTGAACGGACTGTCTGTCGGATTGTCTGACGAACTTAGTTGGGCAGACAATCCGCCCGTGTGTACGCGGCCTTAGAATTTTGTTCGTTCGAAAAAAAAATTTCCATCCTGCTCCTTCAAACTTTCAAAAACAATCATCGATTCGATCGCACTAACCATTTGAAAATCGAATGAACATTCTGAAAACAACGATTTTCTAAAAAAATTCTTCTGGTGTATGGACAGCTTTGTGTAACATTTTCAGGTTTAGGAGGACTTTTTGACATAGGTGGTTGGGGGGGGGGATGGGTGGTAAAAACAGACGGCTGTGGTTTTATTTTTCTAATTTTACTTCACCAACTTAGACTATTGTGTTCTCATCCATCACATATGATTTAGATTTAAAAAAACATTGAACGAAAGGCTATAATGTAACAAAATAGGTAAAAAGCCAAGGGGGGTGTATACTTTTGCAAGGCACTGTATACATTTTGTATTAATTAAACTATAAATGAAAAATAAACTGCGCTTGAGTGAAAAAAAACAAACAAAAATGAATAATAATCTATAAAGAAGGCAGCAGCAAAAAGTGAGATACACACACCTAACAGCAATAAGGAAATACAAAAAGCTGCGCCAACAAGAAAATAATCTATACGTTAACTACCCAAAATAAAAAATAAAAAATAAAAAATAAAAAGTTATAAATGGTTGATATATTCAAAACTTATAGATAAAAAATGACAATTAATATGAATTCATAATTAAAGAGTTCATGAAAGAGTCCATAAATAATCCACAGTTGCGATTCTATGTAAAAACACCACGGTGGTTACACACACTCGAAATGCGCACAAGTACCCGTCACCTTATAGTGAGTGCGCTTACCAGATGGAATCTTAATTAAAGCGTTGTAAATATATCCTCAATCTCCTCAGAATACTCCTCCTTTTAATGGATCAGCTCACCGTAATGAAAAGCAGTATTCACATATACATATCTTATTACACGATCCCAAAAATTACTATCAGTGGCTCGAGGGAAGAAGAGGAAACCAACATAGTGTAACACTGTTTGGAAGTTTTATTAGAGCAAAAAGTAGCACACTTACATGAGCATCGAATCAATACAGCATGCACAATGGAACATAAAAAGCCGGCCGGCATTCGGGAGCCCGTCCTCCCCTTCTGCAACGTGATGGCGTCACTGCGTGCCTTCCCAGACGCGTTTTGTCATAAATGACGTTGTCAATGGGGAACCCCATTCGATGCTCATGTAAGTGTGCTACTTTTTGCTCTAATAAAACTTCCAAACAGTGTTACACTATGTTGGTTTCCTCTTCTTCCCTCGAGCCACTGATAGTAATTTTTGGGATCGTGGAATAAGATATGTATATGTGAATACTGCTTTTCATTACGGTGAGCTGATCCATTAAAAGGAGGAGTATTCTGAGGAGATTGAGGATCTATTTACAACGCTTTAATTAAGCTTCCATCTGGTAAGCCCACTCACTATAAGGTGACGGGCACTTGTGCGCATTTCGAGTGTGTGTAACCACAGTGGTGTTTTTACATAGAATCGCAACTGTGGGTTATTTATGGACTCTTTCATGAACTCTTTAATTATGAATTCATATTAATTGTCATTTTTTATCTATAAGTTTTGAATATATCAACTATTTATAACTTTTTATTTTTTATTTTGTATTTTGGGTAGTTAACGTATAGATTATTTTCTTGTTGGCGCAGCTATTTGTATTTCCTTATTAATAAAACTATATATTTTTACTATATCATTTTAATTTACATAATTCGAACCTGTCCCGTGATAGTCCATTTCTTCCTTGTTCAGTTGGGGACCCAACTCCCTACTTCTCTACTTCAGATGCAGAACAAATAGTAAAAAATATATATATATATATAAAAGAAAAAGGAAAACAATATGAAAAGTCCAATGTGACGATTCCCAATACAAAATAAGTGCTTCTAGACAGAGAAGTCTTCTAATTCCTTCACCACGGGTGCTCAAAGGGTAGATGGCAACTCACCAAAGGTGTTTGACCCCTTTTTACACAAGATCAAAAAGCGCTTTTGGAAGACATGAATTAAAGGGACTTCATAGTGTAGTAAATTCATATAAAAACAAGTATACACAGATTGCACTCACATATATCTGTGCCTACGTCCTAGCAGTAGGTGTTTACAGTATATGCAGATGGTACTGTCAGTCTGGCACTGGCTTTCGATTTACGCCTTGCTCTCAATGGTAGGCCTAATGGGTAGTCACACGGGACCTGGAAGTGACGAATCCCCCGCTCCGACCTACCTCTCATGGTACTTGGCGTCTTCCTGAGCTGTGGAACCAATCTGGTTTTCCAAAAGGGCTTTTTGACCTTCTGTAAAAAAGGGGTCAAACACCTTTGGTGAGTTGCCATCTACCCTTTGAGCACCCGTGGTGAAGGAATTAGAAGACTTCTCTGTCTAGAAGCACTTATTTGGTGTTGTGAATCGTCACATTGGACTTTTCAGATTGTTTTTTTTTTTTTTTTTATATATTATCTTACTATTTGTTCTGTATCTCTTCACCTCATGTTCATTTATTTGAGATACCGCTTTATTTCCAATATTATAGCATGGTGAGTGGCATTTTTTTAACACGTGTTTTTTTTTTTTTCATTTTGAAGTGATCTATCCATATTTTTAAAAAGGCAGCTACTTTTTCATGCACTTAGGGCACCATCATTTGATATTACACTTGTAGACTGACCCCCGAAGGAGCGGCTGATTTTAATGGGCTTACCGTTACCTTCTTCCGCTCGCTCATCGTGTCTAGGGGTTTCCCGTGGTAGATGGCCCAGAAACTTTAGAGACTGACGACAGATCCGCTTAAAGGGATTTTTATTTGCAAAAACGTAGTTAACAACAGTCTCTTAGTATAGGATCCGAGGGTTAGGTGAAAAGTCCAGGTGCTCTTAGTGTCAAAGTCAGTAATAAAGAACTTTCTTACTTTGAATAAATCCAGAGAATAGTAATTCACAGCTGGATGTTCACTCTAGTTGGATAGTCTCTCTCACAAGGCCTAGCAGCCAACATGGCGTTTGAGTCAAGAACAAGTCCCTGCCACGGACTTTGTTGTAGAACATGAACAAGGGAACTAGAAAACGTATAGAACACTCACGTGGTACCAGTATCTTGCAGCCGGTCCGGCGATACCGCGCGAGATTGGATTCACTTAGGTCCTTCAGCTTTACCAGGCTCTTGCTAAGAAGCCAACCCTTTGCGTGGCCTTCTTCTGAAGTGTCCTCCCCTGAATAGCTACGAAGTTGCTGGGCCTCTCCACAACTTAAGGTGGCACCAGAACACTTCTGAATCACTTCCTTAGTTTCCCCGCCTCGGGCTAGCCAGCCCAGAGAGGTAAAGTCAGGTGGATCCGCACCCCAGGCCATAGGCCTCCTGGGGGCTGGTCAGGAGGACCAGGACCATGGAGTCAGAACATACTTCTGGACTGGAACCCCTGAACCACATGACATCCGCATCTTAAGTACCCTCTCCCAGAAAGCACAGCAAGAGTGACACTCCCACTGGGCTGGCTCCGAGAGAAAGTAACCTTAAAGCGCCCAACCAGACTGTGTTTCCATACCTGCCAGAAGAGACAGCGCCCCCTATGGCCAGGCGGAACACCCTATAGTCCAGTCAGACTGATGCTGAGGTCAAAATTTTGAATAATTATACCCAAACCAAACTGCAGTTCACGTGTAACGTTAAATTTCAAAAACACATAGCGCAGCGCATTCTAACATTACAGACGAACAAGACTGTACGCATACAATGGCCATGATGCTTTGCAGGCGTTTTAACTTCTGAGTTTGACAGGCAGTGGCTGTCAAACTTGCCCATGAGAGTTTGCCAAACTATTTTGCTCGCAGTTGCTGCGTGGCATTTTAGGATTAAATTCCCCTCGGGATTAAAAAAAAAAATGTAGATATTCAGGAAGTGTCAGCAGCTGGTATATCGCCCTTTGTAAAGCTATCCACCTCAGAGGGTGGTAGGTAGTGCCGCTCATGTGAAAGAGCCTGGAGACAAGTTGCACAAAAATAGCCACCTTCATGAAAACCACGAGCAGTGTATGGCCGTATCTTGCCTGGGGAGGATAACCTGAGTTCATTCGGGTCCCACATCTTCTAAATTAGTGGTGTCACCTAAGTCTGAGTACGAATAGACCCCTTCCTTCAAGAAATAGAGCAGAAATGTGACGTGATATACAGCACATGCTGAAAAGTGGATGCAGCTGTTACAGTTTATGGTCAAGGGGTGATTATTTCATAGTCATTTAGAGTACCGTACTGCCATGCCAGATTTTTTATTTTTTTTTACCCAACTCTAATGCTGCCCAAAGACAATTTGTTTTTAAGAAAGTATACGTAAATTCCATCTAAATAATACTTGGATGATAAATGTGTGTCATAAATATATACACTGTGTATGTGTGTGTGTGTGTATATATATATAGAAAGGCCAGTATGCTGGCCTGAAATTATGGGAGGAGCCCGGTGGAATATATAACCAGCCCATTCGCCTGTCCTCCTCGTCGGTTCCGGTGCGCGATACCCGATACGTCAGGTATCAAGCGCCGGCCATTCAGACCAGACGCAGTGAGCCCGTTCGTCAGTTCCCGCATTTTTCGTCCCCGTCTTGACAGCTCGTCTTCTCGTTCAGCAGCGTCCGTCGGTTTCGCCGTCGGAGTGTCGCCGTACCCATCGAATTTGTCGTTGCACGTCGGGCTGGCTGTCGCAGGTAGGGCTTCGGCACCCCCTTTTTCAATTCATGTATTCGATGTACCGTCAACATTCCCTGTACTCACGAGCCGCTCGCTGCTTTCAAATCGAATGTTTTCTGTGGCCCTCGTACGCATGTCGCTATTTTCTACTTTCGATGCAGTCGTTATCACTTTTTCGACACGTTCGATTACGCCACGTCAGGCGATTCATTCGCAGGTACGGCATTCGAAACCGTTCGACTGCCCGAGCATTTCTATTAGTATCGGTCGAATCGTTCGACTCACAGCCAACTGCTTGTTACGACAAGGCAAGCAGTCCGCACGTTTCGCTTGCCCTGCTTCAATTCGAATATCCCTTCATTCATGCAGTTATGTTATGTATTTCATTCGATCTCATTCCAATTCATTTCACTCCCAGTCATTTCTTCCATTTCGAATCATTTCTGTCACTAGTCGCGCTCCGGCGCGAATCCTGTTGCACCTCTGGTGCACCGATTCGCTTTGGAGTGCCCCCAGGGTTTGGCCTCATTTCTGTACATGCTCCAGAGACTGAATCACTCGCAGGTTCACGCACGATCCCTGATTTTTGTCTTTGTCATGGCATATCATTTCTGTCACTTATTACGCTCCAAATCGAATCCTGTCGCATTCTCTTATGCACCGATTCGTCTTGGTGTGCCCAGCTGCTACGCCTCATTTCGGTACATGCTCCAGAGACGGATTCTTTGTAACCTACAGTCCAGTCGTTGAATCCTGTCTCTGTCATGGGATATCATTTCTGTCACTTATTACACTCCAGTTCGAATCCTGTCGCATTCTTTATGCACCGATTCGTTCTGGTGTGCCCAGCTGCTACGCCTCATTTCAGTACATGCTCCAGAGACGGATTCTTTATTGTTACCATCAGTCCAGGCGTCGAATCTTGTCTCTGTCATGGGATATCATTTCTGTCACTTATTACGCTCCAATTCAAATCCTGTCGCATTCTTTTATGCACCGATTTGTTCTGGTGTGCCCAGCTGCTACGCCTCATTTCAGTACATGCTCCAGAGTCGGATTCTTTGTTGTAACCATCAGTCCAGTCGTTGAATCTTATCTCTGTCATGGCATATCAGTTCGGTCACTTATTACGCTCCGATTCGAATCCTGTCGCATTTATTTATGCACCGATTCGTTCCGGTGCGCCCAGCTGTTACGCCTCATTTCAGTACATGCTCCAAGGACAGGACTCATCTGTTTGGTTCAAGGGCTCGTCCTCCGATTCTTGTCTTTGTCATGGGTTTCATTTCATTTCACCTATCACGTTCCGGTACGAATAGTCACATCTGTGTACCAAATTCATCCCGGCGTGCCCCAGGAATGGCCTCATTTCAGTACATGCTCCAAGGACAGGATTCATCCGTTTGGTTCAAGGGCCTCGTCCTCTGATTCTTGTCTTTGTCATGGGTTTTCATTTCATTTCACCTTATCACGTTCCGGTACGAATAGTCACTTCGGTGTACCAAATTCGTCTCGGCGTGCCCCAGGAACGGCCTCATTTCAGTACATGCTCCAGAATCCGTTTCGTGCTCAGTCGCAAAGTTGTGGCATGGCGATCCGGATCTCTGTCATGGCAGCTTCTCTCATCTCACTATCACATGCGGTCTGGATGCCTACCAGGGGGGCCTTGCTCCTCGGCCTCATTTCATTATAAAGTTGCCTCAAAAGGAAAACAGCTTCGTTTAGGCGTGTTGCGTTGTTTTTCTCCACATTCAAGCGCAGACTTCCTGCAATCGTCGTAAATACACATCCAAGCGCAGACTTCTTGCAGTCGTTGCAAGCACGCATCCAGAGATAGACTAATCGCAATCATTGTACCAGCACGCATACGAGCAGAGACCTCTGGCAGTCGTCGCAAGCACGCATTCGAGCCTAGACCTCTTGCACTCGTTACAAGCACGCATTCGAGCATAGACCTCTTGCAGTCGTCGCAAGCACGCATTCGAGCCTAGACCTCTTGCACTCATTACAAGCACGCGTTCGTGCATAGAGCTCTTGCAGTCGTTGCAAGCACGCATTCGAGCATAAACCTCTTGCGGTCGTTGCAAGCACGCATTCGAGCACAAACCTCTTGCTATCGTTGCAAGCACGCTTTCGAGCATAAACCTCTTGCAATCGTTGCAAGCACGCATTCGAGCATAGACCTTTTTCAATCGTCGCAAGCACGCATTCGAGCATACACCTCTAGCGATCGTTGCAAGCACGCATTCGAGCGTAGACCTCTTGCAGTCATGACAAGCACGCATTCAAGCATAAGCCTCTTGCGATCATTGCAAGCTGATGTCCGGGCTCAACTTATGGCAATCATTGCTGGCAGGCACTTCTGCCTGCTCAATAGGTTGCTTTGGGGGAAGCCTGGATACCTTCCTAAATGTTCGTTGTATTACAGGGTACTTATACTTATAGGCATAGTTGATCCAGGGAAAATCCGATTGCCTCTCGAGGGGTCAGGAAGGAATTTTTTCCCCTACTGTAGCAAATTGGCCATGCTCTGTTGGGGTTTTTTGCCTTCCTCTGGATCAGCTGCGGGCGTAGAATTGGGGTGTCGGGTGGTGTGATACCTTATTATTTCAATTGTGGTTGGACCGGATGGACTTCTGTCTTTTCCGGCCTGGCTACCCACGAAGCCTACTGTAAATCCTTGCAATCGCTGCAGGCACGCGTCCTAGCATAACATCTTGCAAATCATGGCAAGCACGCATCCTGGGTAACATCTTGCAACCGTCGCAAGTACGCGTCCTAGCATAACATCTTGCAATCATGGTAAGCACGCATACTGAGTAACATCTTGCAACCGTCGCAAGCACGCGTCCTAACATACATGCAAGCATAACTCCCGCAGTCTTCGCAGTGCACATGCGGAACGCGAATTGCTCGCAGTCACCACGTACACATCTCCTCCGACAAACTCCCGGGCAATTGTCGCAAGCACACGTACAAACACAACCTTTACTCATGCCAAGGCTCGCGACTTAGCATAACTTCTTGCAATCGTTTGTTGCAAGCACGTTCTCAGTGGTACGCTAACTGGCTACACCTCATTTTCAGCAGCACTTAATTGGCCACTCGTCTCCTGTGGCCTTTCTTACAAGCCACTCACTGTCGCCTGTCCGGCTGTCTCTTCCTTGGGACAGTTGAGTTCAACCTCCGTCCGCACCAGGATCATGTTGTCACACGCGACTGGCTTCTTCCGTAGCACGCCCAGGCTATTTCTAGCCAGCGTTCAACATTTCTTATTCTTACAATGCTCGGAGAACCATCTGTTGTTACAGCCCATACAGCAAGATCCCCACTACGATGCGTCCAGAGGCATCAGCCCATAATCTTCGGCCAATGCTCGCCCATTACAACTGCCATCTTTACGGACACATAATACCCTCGCATATTCCCCAGTTTAGTCATCCAAAAGACACCTACAGTCCCTTCACGGCATGTCGAGCGTCCCTATGCACGTCATCCCTCAGGGGTCGCGCCTCTGTGTCACGCCGATTGGTCTTACTGTCTCTCTCACAGGATCCGGAGCAAGTCCTCAGCCGGGTCCCCGCGGCAATAGCAGTCCTTGCTATGCGGGAGGAATTCCTATCGTCTGGGAGTGACGTCTCTCTGTTCATTCCCTTCGCGTCTTCCCTTTCTCCCCAGGTGATGACTGACGCAGCGGCCTCCACGGGCTTGCCGCTGATTTTTTGGCCACCTCTGGCTCGCAGCTCCCTGGCCTCCCCAGTTACTGGCAATTCCTGGCTGCGCCAAGGCGCCCTCTCTGGTGGTATGTACTTCCTACGTCAACTGGTCCAGCTCTTGTTGTTGTTTCAGTTCAACATCCATTCTTTCTTTATCCCCGGTAAGTTCAATCAGGCAGCGGACGCCCTCTCCCGCTTTAACCTTGTCGCGTTTTCATTCAGGTACCCGGAGCCGGACCAACATCAGCAGCTATCCCGGACTGGTCTCAACTGACCCTGGGTTAGCCCCTCACCTCCTAGCGGCTACCCAACTCGTTTGATCACTCCCTTTCCCGCAATACCCTCAAGGCCTATCAATCAGCCTGGAGGGCCTTTAACCAACTTCGTCACGTGTCACAGTACAGAGACGTCCCGTGTCAAGCAAGTCACAGCCTTCATTTCCTACTGTCACTCGCAGTTGGCGTCATCCTTTAATACGATCCGGCTATACATGACCGGTGTACAACATCTTACGTCCCTCCAGGACCCTACCGTACCCTTCCTATTTTACCACGCCGTTCGGGCTGTTACGCGCGGTATCCAGGAAGCGCCAGCCGATGACCGGCACCAAAACGACCGCCTATCACAGGAGACGTTTAGAAATACGTCAGACTTCCTGGCTACTTCACCTTTTCGGTCTCCACGTTGGTGTCATTTACAAGCAGCCATACACCTCGCCTTCCCCGGCTTCTTACGGCCAAGCAAGTTTACTTGTTGTAGCCTCACGGCACGCATGCTGTACCAGCACCACCTGGTCCGATACAAAGACCATTTCGCCTTACACTTAGCAGTCTCCAAGACGCAGCAGCTTGGCTCGGGTTCGGACATACACCGCTATAAGTCCAACAACCGTCGGTACCCGGTCGCCATTTTCACGCGCCTGTCGGCCCCTTTTGGCTGATCAACCAGGAGTTAGTCCTCTTCTGCCATTTCTCACTAAACCTCTGAACGCTGCCCGGTGCAACGTGTCAGGATACTCCCGGGTGTCCTTCACCTCTGTCCTACTCACATTATCAAGAAGTGGGGCAGATGGAGGTCCACCTGTTTCGCCCGCTACATACCCAGTCCGCAAGCGGAGATGACCCAGGCCTTTGTCGAGCGCACCCAGTAACAAACTTGGATCAATAAAATACAACCTCTACCTGAATGATTTTGCCCCCTTATTTTGGTATACCGTACGTTAGACCAGGGCACACTTTCAGGTCCATTTCAAGTAAGCGAGTTTATGTTAACCTTGTTTGTCATCCTTAACCGTATCGGTCAGAGGGCTCCATACCATAAATAGAAAGGCCAGTATGCTGGCCTGAAATTATGGGAGGAGCCCGGTGGAATATATAACCAGCCCATTCGCCTGTCCTCCTCGTCGGTTCCGGTGCGCGATACCCACCCACCCATCCCCCTTTTCAGGGCATTTCTCAAGCATCATACTCCTCATGAGAGTACTCTTTTCTCCCCATTCATATTCATTTCATTTATCACCCACTTTCTATCTAGGGTATGCCCCCTTATTTTGGTATACCGTACGTTAGACCAGGGCACACTTTCAGGTCCATTTCAAGTAAGCGAGTTTATGTTAACCTTGTTTGTCATCCTTAACCGTATCGGTCAGAGGGCTCCATACCATAAATATATATATATATATATATATATATATATATATATATATATATATTTATTTATTTATATATGTAGAACCGGCTCCTGAAGAGCACGCACTGTTTGTTTAAAAAAATTAATATTCCTAAAATCACAGTTGGGTTTTAGGGCTAATTTTGCCAAATTATGGTTTCAGTACCAGTCTAGCTGGGTTGCACTGGGTTCTCCTTGGCTGCAGGTGTCGCTGTCGCCTGCAGCAAATGGTAGAACGCAGTCTAGCTGGGTGTATTGAGTACCATCCTTGTCTCGGAACCAGCCCACTGGGAATGTTTGTCCCGCTGTGCATTCTGGGAGGTGGTATTTAAGGTACTGTGATCAAGTTTTTTTTCGGGGGGGGGGGGTTCCGGCCCAGAGGAGTTTCCTGTCTGTTTGATCCTGGTCCTCCTGACCAGCCCCCATGGCCCTCCTGGCCTGGGATGCGGATCCATGCAATTCCAAGTCTCGGGGCGGGATAGCCCGAGGCGAAGCAACTGCGGGGACAGGCCTGAATGGATATGAGGCCATAATGATTCAAAGGTGGTCCGGTGCCGTCTCATCTAAGGAGAGGCCCAGCAACTGGAGAAGCATCCAGGGGAGGACTCTTCGGGAGAAGGCCATGCGTAAGGCTGGTTTCTCAGAAGGAGCCTGGGGGCTCAGTTGAAGGACACTTTGTGGATCTATACTGATACGGTATAGCTGGACCGGCTGAGAGATACTGGTACCGTATCATAGTTCTCAAAATTTATCTACGTCCCTTAGTTACATTCAAGTCTGTGGCAGAGACTTTTGCTTTACTTAACACCCTACCGGCTGCTAGGCCTAGTGAGAGGAGGTCTATCCGGTGGTTGTAAGAATCCAGTTGTGTAATGATAATTCTCTGGATTTCTATAATGAGAGACTTCCTATTTTTGCAGTTTCAAAAGTACCTGAACTTTCTTCCTAACTCTCTACCCTCCATTAAGAAACTGTGTTATCTTTTAAATAAATATCCCAAAGGGAGGATCCAGTGTCAGTTTCTGCAATTCTTTGGGCCGTCTACCATGGGAAACCCCCAGACAGAGGCAAGGTCAAGAAGGTAACGGTAAGCCCAACAAAATCAGCAGCTCCTTCGGGGTTTAGTGCTACATATACACACACACTCAACGGACACTTCATTAGGCACCCCTTGCTAGTACTGTGTTGGACCCTAGTTTGCCTTAATTATTTGTGGCGGAGACTCAACAAGGTGTTGGAAAGATTTTGGTCCATAGTGACATGATAGCATCACGAAGTTGCTGCAGATTTGTCGGCTGCACATCCATGATGCCAATCTCCCGTTCCACCAGAGATCTGGTGATCTGGTGAGTGTGGAGACCATTGGAGGACGGTGACCTCATTGTCCAGTGGTGAGATGATTGGAGGTTTGTGACATGGTGCATTATCCTGCTGGAAGGAGCCATCAGAAGATGGGTACACTGTGGTCATAAAGGAATGGACATGGTCAGCAACAATACTCAGGTTCCACCACATCCCAAATGTGATCTATTGGATGAAATCTGGTGAGTGTGGAGGCCATTGGAGTACAGTGACATTGTCCAGTGGTGAGATGATTGGAGCTTTGTGACATGGTGCATTATCCTGTTGGAAGGAGCCATCAGAAGATGGAGACACTGTAGTCATAAAGGGATGGACATGGTCAGCAACAATACTCAGGTAGGCTGTGGGGTTTAAACCATGCTCAATTGGTAATAAGGGGCCCAAAGTGTGCCAAGAAAATATCCCCCCCCCCACACCATATCACCACCACCACCAGCCTGAACTGGTGATACAAGGCAGGATGGATCCATGCGCCAAATTCTGACCCCACCATCTGAATGTCGCAGGTGAAATCCAGACTCCTCAGACCAAGCAACCTTTTTCCAATCTTCTATTGTCCAATTTTGGTGATCCTGTGTGAATTGTAGCCTCAGTTTCCTGTTCTTAGCTGACAGGAGTGGCACCCGGTGTGGTCTTCTGCTGCTGTAGCCCATCTGCTTCAAGGTTCAGTGTGTTGTGCGTTCAGAGATGATATCTGCCTACCTTGGTTGTAACAAGTGTTTATTTGAGTTGCTGTTGCCTTTCTATCATCTCAAACCAGTCTGCCCATTCTCCTCTGACCTCTGATATTAACACAGAATTTTCCTCCACATAACTGCCGCTCGCTGGATATTTTCTCTTTTTCAGACCATTCTCTGTAACCAGAGAGATGGTTGTGTGTGAAAATCCCAGTAGATCAGCAGTTTTTGAAATACTTAGACCGGCCCGTCTGGCACCAACAACCACGCCACGTTCAAAGTCACTTAAATTCCCTTTAATTCCCATAGTGGTTTTCAGTTTGAACTTCAGCAAGTCATCTTCACCACGTCTAGATGCCTAAATGCATTGAATTGCTGCCATGTGATTGGCTGATTAGCCATTTGTGTTACCAAGCAATTAAACAGGTGTACCTAATAAAGTGTCCAATGAGCGTATATACAGTATCTCACAAAATTGAGTACACCCCTCAAATTTATGTAAATATTTTATTCTTATTCTTATCTTTTCATGTGACAACACTGAAGAAATTACACTTTGTTACAATGTAAAGTAGTGAGTGTACAGTTTGTATAACAGTGTAAATTTGCTGTCCCCTCAAAATAACTCAACACACAGCCATTAATGTCTAAACCGCTGGCAAGAAAAGTGAGTACACCCCTAAGTGAAAATGTCCAAATTGGGCCCAAAGTGTCAATATTTTCTGTGGCCACCATTATTTTACAGCGCTTCCTTAACCCACTTGGGCATGGAGTTCACCAGAGCCTCACAGGTTGCCACTGGAGTTATCATGTTGGAATACTGCCCTGTGGCCCAGTCTCTGAAGGGAGGGGATCATGCTCTGCTTCAGTATGTCACAGTACATGTTGGCATTCATGGTTCCCTCAATGATCTGTAGCTCCCCAGTGCCGGCAGCACTCATGCAGCCCCAGACCATGACACTCCCACCACCATGCTTGACTGTAGACAAGACACACTTGTCTTTGTACTCCTCACCTGGTTGCCGCCACACATGCTTTACACCATCTGAACCAAATAAGTTTATCTTGGTCTCATCAGATCACAGGACATGGTTCCAGTAATCCATGTCCTTAGTCTGCAGCAAACTGTTTGTGGGCTTTCTTGTGCATCATCTTTAGAAGAGGCTTCCTTCTGGGATGACAGCCATGCAGACCAATTTGATGCAGTGTGCAGCGTATGGTCTGAGTACTGACAGGCTGACCTCCCACCCCCTCAACCTCTGCAGCAATGCTGGCAGCACTCATATGTCTATTTCCCAAAGACAACCTCTGGATATGACGCTGAGCACGTGTCCTTAACTTCTTTGGTGGACCATGACGAGGCCTGTTCTGAATGGAACCCGTCCTGTTAAACCTCTGTATGGTCTTGGCCACCGTGCTGCAGCTCAGTTTCAGGGTCTTGGCAATCTTCTTATAGCCTAGGCCAGTGATGGCGCACCTTGGCACCCCAGATGTTTTGGAACTACATTTCACCATGATGCTCAACTACACTGCAGAGTGCCAGAGCATCATGGGAAATGTAGTTCCAAAACATCTGGGGTGCCAAAGTTCACCATCACTGGCCTAGGTCATCTTTATGTAGAGCAATGATTCTTGATTTTTTTTTTAGATCCTCAGAGAGTTCTTTGCCATGAGGTGCCATGTTGAACGTCCAGTGGCCAGTATGAGAGAGTGAGAGCGATAACACCACATTTGACACACCTGCTTCCCATTCACATCTGAGACCTTGTACCACTAACGAGTCACATGACACCGAGGGGTGGCTAATTGGGCCCAATTTGGACATTTTCACTTAGGGGTGTACTCACTTTTGTTGCCAGCGGTTTAGACATTAATGGCTGTGTGTTGAGTTATTTTGAGGGGACAGAAAATTTACACTGTTATACAAGCTGTATACTCACTACTTTACATTGTAGCAAAGTGTTATTTCTTTAGTGTTGTCACATGAAAAGATAGAAGAAAATATTTACAAAAATGTGAGGGGTGTACTTACTTTTGTGAGATACTGTATACAGTGCCTTGCGAAAGTATTCGGCCCCCTTGAACTTTTCAACCTTTTGCCACATTTCAGGCTTCAAACATAAAGATATAAAATTTTTATTTTTTGTGAAGAATCACCAACAAGTGGGACACAATTGTGAAGTGGAACGAAATCTATTGGATTTTTGAAACTTTTTTAACTAATAAAAAAATGAAAAGTGGGGCGTGCAAAATTGTTCAGCCCCCTTGCGTTAATACTTTGTAGAGCCACCTTTTGCTGCGATTACAGCTGCAAGTCGCTTGGGGTATGTCTCTATCAGTTTTGCACATCGAGAGACTGAAATTCTTGCCCATTCTGCATTTTGCAGTGGTCTGATACTCCTTCCATTTCAAAATGATCGCTTGCACAGTGCTCCTTGGGATGTTTAAAGCTTGGGAAATCTTTTTGTATCCAAATCCGGCTTTAAACTTCTCCACAACAGTATTACGGACCTGCCTGGTGTGTTCCTTGGTCTTCATGATGCTCTCTGCGCTTTCAACAGAACCCTGACACTATCACAGAGCAGGTGCATTTATACAGAGACTTGATTACACACAGGTGGATTCTATTTATCACCATCAGTCATTTAGGACAACATTGGATCATTCAGAGATCCTCGCTGAACTTCTGGAGTGAGTTTGCAGCACTGAAAGTAAAGGGGCCGAATAATTTTGCACGCACCACTTTTCAGTTTTTTATTTGCTAAAAAAGTTTAAAATATCCAATAGATTTCGTTCCACTTCACAATTGTGTCCCACTTGTTGTTGATTCTTCATAAAAAATAAAAATTTTATATCTGTATATTTGAAGCCTGAAATGTGGCAAAAGGCTGAAAAGTTCAAGGGGGCAGAAAACTTCCGCAAGCCACTGTATATATATATATATATATATATATATATATATGTATATATATATATATATATGTATATATATATAATATATATATATATATATATATACACAGAGAGACAACACTAGATGAAAAAGATGTTAAAACAAGAATATACTATAGAATTACAACATTAGATGATATATAAAACCTCCTCCGGAGAATTATTCCCTCCCCTTCCCCTCCTATATACCTTTTATGTTCTTCCCTTACTATATAATACTTACTATAAACATACTTTAGAAGTTATGGTCAAAAAGTTAAAATCATATATTTTCTTTTAGACATATTTATATTTTCTTGGGATTAAAATGTTTAAAACTCAGTTATAAGAATGTTTTCAAATTCTAAAATATATAAGGCCATTTATTGTCATTCCCACGAGAATATCTTGAAATTCTTCTTTGCTTTGTATCATCCGTACTTTAATATGTCTACTTTTTATTTCTGGTATCACATAATTTGTCTTATATTCTGTACATGTAATTTATTTTAACATAAAATAAAAAATTTTGAACGAAAAAAACAAGAATATAAATTTTTTTAACATACTTGTTTCACAGTTTTTCATCCAAATATGAGAAAACCACACTATATGTTTGTTATGTGTTCCTATTCACACAGCATGCCTAATATATATATATATATATATATATATATATATATATATATATATATATATATATATATATATAAAAATATTTATGTATATTATCTTTTACAGGTTTTTTAGAAGAGGTCCCCCAAGGAGGACTTCAAGGATTTTTACGTAATTGTCAGGGTGAGTCTAGGACCAGCTGAGTCGCCTCTCATTAGGATGAAAGCAAAAAGAAAATCTGGACGGCTGCACTTATGTAGTTAAAAGCCATCTTTATTGCATATATATATAAAAGCAGTGAATTCACAGAGGACGAAAGAGACACACGGTAACGCGTTTCATGCTGTGTTCAGCATTTACTCATGCGGTACAAAGTCATCAACTCCTCCTTCCTTGAGTATGTGGCAATCTAAAATTCGCATTACACTGGTAAATTTTCTAACAAACGGTGGTACATAAAAGCGATTGATAAGGCCAAAAGAGAATTGACGAATGTAATTCGGAAATATGTGAAAATTTTGCTTGCAAATGCAAAAGTTTTGTCCTGGAAGAGTCCTGGAAGGCTTCAGTGAATAAGACTCTGCCCTATTTACAAAGCCACATATTTGAACAAGGGGGCATTTCTTAAATTGTATAAGATTTGGGGGGATGGATGGCTTAACCTCTCACCTAACAGGTTAAATATCACCCTTGTTTGAAGTTGTCCTTTCTGTCCTATTAGCGGTTACCATTTGCATCTCATTACCTTTGAAGGAGCGGGTACATAGTCCTTCTGTGCTAAACGTATGGTGGGTTTTGTATCTCATATGCCCTAGACCAGGGGTGCACAACCTTTTGAAGAGGAAGGGCCACTTAAGTGACTTGGTATGCGGTCGTGGGCCACAATGAGTGGAGTGGGTGGATGGCATGTCTGTGTCCACTCTACATTTTGAGAGTGGACACGGATGCATCCCACAATACTTTTTAGCGGATCGTATTGGAGGTAGAACACAAGTCAGTTCATGTTTTTTCACATGGATCCTTATATTTTGGTTAAGCATGTAATGAGGGGTTGAGGGAGTGGTGTGGGTTGCATTGGGTTGACAAGCTTCATACTGGTGTCTTAATGTACTTTTTCTTGTTTTGTATAATCTCTTTTCTTTATTTGTGGGACAGCTCATCGTACTGTGGCGATCGGTCCTTACTGTTGGTTTGTATATTATATGTGTTTTTTGGAAAACAATAAAAAAAAATTTTTACGAAAAAAAAAAAATGTTGCTTGCATTTGATATTAAATTTTTTAATAAACAATAATTACCAAAGGAAAACTACTGTTATCCCTTTCATGACTAAGCCTATTTTTGGAATTTGGTGTTTACAAGTTAAAATCCATATTTTCTACTAGAAAATTACTTAGAACCCCCAAACATTATATATATTTTTTTAACAGAGACTCTAGAGAATAAAACGGCGATTGTTGCAATATTTTATGTCACACGGTATTTGCGCAGCAGTGTTTTAAATGCAACTTTTTGGGAAAAGGGACACTTTCATGAATAATAAAAAAAAAAAAACAGTAAAATTATCCCATTTTTTTTTGCATAATGTGAAAGATAATGTTACGCAGAGTAAATAGATACCAAACATGTCAAACTTTATAATTGCACGCACTTGTGGATTGACGACAAAGTACGGTACATAAAAATCTCAATAGGCGACGCTTTAAACATTTTTTACGGTTACCAGGTTAGTGTTACAGAGGAGGTCTAGTGCTAGAATTATTGCTCTCGCTCTGACGATCGCGGCAATACCTCACATGTGTGATTTGAACACCGTTTACATACGCGGGCACGACTTCCGTATGCGTTTTCTTTGCTTTGCGAGCTCGCGGGGACGGCGGGCGCTTTAAAAAAAAATTTTTATTTTTTTTATTTATTTTATTTATTTTAAAATGACTAAATTGTTTAAAAAAATAAAATAAAAATTTGATCACTTTTATTGCTGTCACAAGGAATGTAAACATCCCTTGTGACAGTAATAGGCGGTGACAGGTACTCTTTATGGATGGATCGGGGGTCTAAAAGACCCCCCACCCCTCCTTTACACTTCAATGTATTCAGATCGCCGAAAATGGCGATTCTGAATACCGGATATTTTTTTAAAACCGGCGCCATTGGCAGCCGAGTAAACGGGAAGTGACGTCATGACGTCGCTTCCGTGTTTACTATGAGGAGACTGGAACGAAGCCGATTACGGCTTCGTTCCAGTTCCTCCCCAGCGGCCGGAGGCATCGCAGCAGGAATCGGTGCTCCCGATCGGGCGGGAGCACCGGTAACAGCGGCGGGAGGTGACGGGAGGGGGGGACGTCCCCTCCCGCTCCTCCGGCATAGCAGCCAAGCGGCTTTTAGCCGCATTGGTTGTTATGGCTGGATAGCCAATCGCCCGCTGAACAAAACGGTACCGGGATGATGCCTGCAGGTGCGGGCATCATCCCGGTATACCCCCCGGAAGCCGAGTACGCAGATCTGCGTACGCTCGGCGGGAAAGGGCTTTCCGGCAGAAAAAGTCAGACGGAATCTTTTCATCTGATATTTTTTCGGATATCGGACTTTTTTCTTTTCTAAAATTCTGACGGACCTAGAAATAGAACATGTTTTAAATCTCTCCGACGGAATCAATTCCTATCTAGAAAACCGCTCGTCTGTATGCTGTTCCGACGGACCAAAAACGACGCATGGGCAGCTATTGGCTACTGGCTATTGAACTTCCTTTTTCTAGTCCCGTCGTACGTGTTGTGCGTCACCGCGTTCTAGACGATTGGTCTTTTGTGTGATCATGTGTAGGCAAGACCGTTTCAGCAGAACTCCGTCGGAACTCCGTTGGAAAAGCCATCAGAGTTTATTCTGATGGAAAAATCGGTCGTGTGTACGCGCCATTAGAATTTTGTTTTTTTACCAAAAATTTTCCAAAGGTCCAAGAGATAAAGACAAAGGAATACAGCGCAGCTTATCTGTAACGCAGGGCAGAAACAGTATATCGTTCTTCGTTTTAATGGATTGCCTTTACAGCTTCCTCCATTTTCCTTTACACCTTCCTTCCTCTGCCCTACTTCCCCAATTCCATGTTCTGCCCCCTTACATATCTACACCATACCCCCTCTTCCTTACCGTCCCATTTCTTCCTTAGCCCTTTCCCCTTCCTCTCCTTTTTTTCCTTTTGCACCCTGATTCAAATATAGTCTACCTTACTTTTACCCAGCGGCAGCCGGTCCATAAGGAGCGCTGCTCCTCTAATCTGCATGTGTCGGCCCTTAAATCCCATGCGTGGCATCGGACACATGGATTTCTACTGGGTTTTTTTTAAGCACATGATTAGAGCCCAAGGCTCTAATTGGCTTCAAAAAAGTTGGACTTGCTATTGTCTTTCTACTTCTCCTCACAGCCAATCAGGACAGGAAGTGAGTCCTAAAACCGGATTGGCCCGGGAAGAGAAGTGACCAGATTGGGCTTGGAGGAGAAGCCGGGAAAGCCGCCTACGACCTGGATGGGGTAAGTCCGGGCGGGGGCTTGTTCGCCACCCCCTTCCAAAAAATAAATAAAAAAATGGAGCACCAGCCGCCACTGCCTTTAAGATTACATCCATATGACAATATACCTACCCTTTCCCTCATTCAATCAATGCTGGCATATGAGTGTTGTATGTCTCCCTTTCTGGAGACTCTCTTAAGGAACGCACAGGAAGTCTACTATGGTCACATGGGTGCACCGATTTATCAATCTTTCTATGTATAACTGACCACTATGGTACTCTTAGGTTAGAATGAACATTACACCTGGATTTCTATGCATCTTTGACAGGTCAACCACAACACATTTTTGTGGATATCTTCCCCACCCATCCTTCTCTATAGTGCCCCCTATTAAGCCTTTAACTTCAAATTGGATGAGGGTGAGATCGGGACATCACCTCTGCTCCTCTCCACCTCCTCATCAAGCCAAAGAGTTCCTTGTATTCATTGAAAAAAATCCAAGGTGTTCTGTGAATGGTGGCGGTGCACATGAAGAGACCCTCAATAGTCAGTGTAAAGAGGGGCAGTCACTCGGCACAGGATCTGGAAGATGGCGTTTATCATTGTAATAGCAATGCCTACTACAGCGACTATTCCCCATGCTTACATTGTGCCAGGCTGGACCAATATAACTATGCAATACAGATCATACATGAAGTTCAAATTTAAAAGTTCTATCTTGGCCATGTCTGATGGTTGGTAGGTATCTTCTTGCCCTCTGCAAATTTGGTTCTATCCGAATGACCCAATATGGGTAGTCTGTAGAAGAGCATTACCTTTAAATGGACTTGCTTGGATGAGGAGCAAAAGAACTTCAACATTACAGAGCAAGGCCAGCTAATTAAAGTGTTATTAAAGGTAGATTTTTTTTTCTTTTTGTATTAAAAATAAGAAACATGTTATACTTACCTCCTCCGTGCACTGGCTTTGAACAGAGCAGCCCCGATCCTCCTCTTCTCGGGTCCCCCGCTGGAGCTCCTGGCCCCTCCCTCCTGCCCAAGCAGGCTCACTCCCGAGCCGCTGCTCTGCGTGTCTATTCACACACAGAGTCGTAGCTTGTGCCCACCCCCTCTATCTTCTCATTGGCTGTGTGCCAATGGCTCCCGCTGTTGAGAGAGAGTCCCAGAGAGCTGAGGCTCTAATGCGCATAGCTGGATTGAGATGGGGCTTAAGTAAGTATTAGGGGGGCTGCTGCGCAAAGAAGGCTTTTTAGCTTTGTGCACAGAATGCATGAAGGTGAAAGATCTTGAGCCTTTACAACCATTTTAAGCATATTTCCACTTTTCTTTCACTAATTTTTATTGTTTTCACAAGATGGCACATAACGATTCAGTGCAAAGTACATACAGGATTAACAACACATGCAGGCCAATTATACAGTAAGAGTCAAACATTGACAGGTGTAATCAATATAATACAGATAAGTATGACCAGTAGATGGCCTCCAGGCCCTAGCACAATGACACTGGTGTGCAATAAACCTATGAAAGACACTGTTCATTTCCTCAACAAAAATATTTTCGTCGACGAAATTAACATTAATTTAGTTGACTAAAATATGACTAAAACAAACTATTCAGATGTCTAAAACGAAAATGACATTTTAGTCAAATGTTTATGACTAAATCTAAATCAAAATTTGACATCAAAATTAACACTGGTTATATATCACAGCGGGCTAAATCTGTGTCTGTAGAGCATGATCAAACCTTAAAGCGGAGCTCCACCCTAAAGTGGACCTTCCGCTCATTGGAACCCTCCCCCCCTCCGGCGCCACAATTGGCACCTTTCAGGGGGGAGGGGGGTGCAGGTACCTGTACAGTACAGGTATCTGCACCCACTTCCGGCGTAGATATCTGCAGAAGCTACGCCCCTTTCCGCAGAATCTACGCCCCTTTCCAAAGGTCCCCCTCTGTCTGCTGGGAAACACACGGATCCCAGAGGCAGCGGGGACCATCCTTATTGCGCAGCGCGACTCGCGCATGCGCAGTAGGAAACCGGGAAGTGAAGCCGCAAGGCTCCACTTCCTGATTCCCATACCCAAGATGGCGGCGGCAGCACCCGAGAGACGATCGAGAGATCGGCTTCGGGTGCCGACATCGCGGGCGTGCTGGGCGGGTATGTGTCATTATTTTAAAAGTCAGCAGCTGCAGTATTTGGAGCTGCTGGCTTTTAAAAAAAAAAAAAACCGGCGGACTCCCGCTTTAAAGCGGAGTTCCGGCGAAAAAAAAAAAATTAAAAGTCAGCAGCTACAAATACTGCAGCTGCTGACTTTTTTTTTTTATTCTTTATTTAAGGATTGCAGGATATACAATAATAAGCTGAAGAAAAACATGGTTCTCAGTGTTCCTTGCCGGGCCATTTTTAAGGCAGGGCAAAAGGGGCAGATGCCCTGGGCCCTGTCATTGTTGTGAGGCCTAAAGCAGCTGCCTCATACTTGCCAACTATCCCAGTTTAAATTCCCTTGCCCCTTGAAGTTTTAGTCCTGTGCTGTGTCCTGATATCTCAGTGTGAAGTGCTGCTACTAATGCTGCCCAGCTCTGTCCTATTGTTGTGTACAGATGACTCACCTGCAGACCCTGTGTTTACATGTAAATAACCGGCAATCATATGTAAATAGCTGCATCCGGTGGCATAGATATGTAAATAAATGTGGCATTCATATGTAAATCATACCCCCTACAGTGAGGAGATGATGTGCTGTAACCTCTAGCAACCAACCAGTGAGCAGTATTACTGTACAGTAAACTCTAGCAACCAGTCAACAAGCAGAAATCATGTGCTGTAACATCTAGCAACTAATCAGCGAGCTGTAATGTGTTCTGTAACCTCCAGGAACCAGTCAGTAAGTGGTAATGATTAACTGTAACCTCTGGCAAACAAAAGCAATCACTGTCTGATCTGATACAGTAAACTGATTTTAAGTCTAGCTGCTATTTATTGTATGTCTCAGAGCAGGTGGAGAGCAAAATTGTATGGGGGGAGGGGGGGGGGAGAAAACGTTTTCCCAGGGTCCAATCATTATTAAAGACGGCCCTGGTTCCTTGGTACCGAACAGTACATAATGCACATTATACAGTATAAGTATATAAATATACAGCGTTAGTGCTACAATCCTTTAAGGCCATGATAGTAATCAGGCATGAAGGAGGTACCACATACGAGAAATAATTTTCCGACGCGTTTCACATATCTGTATCAGTGAAAATACACCAACATCTGTCTGCAACATCTGGTTCTTTCTCTGCTCAACCACAAAACCAGGATCCAATCCAGCGCCTGGCTTTAATTTGTTATAAAATCTGTCAGAATTAGCAGCCCAATTCCTGCTTCCTTCAGCGGCTGTTTATGAACATGGATTGTGGGGGAAATAAGGAAATGAAATCTGGGTCAAATGCAAAGCTGTCATTAAAACTAACACAGATGATCACAAGTCAGATATGACCATGTACACACGATAGCACAACCAGTCAGCATATAGCTGTGCGCAATGTCCTAGATCATTCACCCTCCCATATCACAATATAACAGATGTCATCTTTAAATGAACCAACTGTGATAGAACTCCGAATGCGTGTACATGGACATACAGTGTGTAAAATATGTATTGAACACGTCACCATTTTTCAAGGTAAATATATTTCTAAAGGTGCTATTGACATTACATTTTCACCACATGTCGGTAACAACCCATGCAATCCATACATACAAAGACACCAAAACAAATAAGTTCAGAAATTAAGTTATGTCTCATAAAATAGAACGACACAGGGAAAAAGTATTGAACACGCTTTAACTGAAATCGATTTAATACTTGGTACAAAATCCTTTGTTGGTAATGACAGCTCAAGAAGACGCCTCCTGTATGCCCCTGTACACACGGTCGGAGATTTCCACAACCAAATCCGTCGGATTTTGCCCGTCAGATTTTGTCCGTCGGATCTTGTCCGAAACTGTTGCATACACACGGTCGGACAAAGTTGGCGAAAAATCCGATCTTTCAGAACGTGATGACGTAATTTCGTTACGATGGGACTACATTCAGGCTAGTAGCCAATAGCTTTGATGTAGGAATTTGATCTGAGCATGCGTGGCACTTGGTCCGATCAAAATTCGCTACACATGATCGGAGTATGTCCGACCGGCCCAGTTGGTCGGGAAATATTTCCAACATATTGGAAAATTGGGTCGGACGGAGATTCGGACGGAATCAGTCCGATGCAGACCACACACAGTCGGATTATCCGATGACACGGTCCGATAGGACACATTCCGACGGATTCTCCGACCGTGTGTACAAGGGGCTTTGGAGAAACGAGTCGCATGCGTTGCTCAGGTGTGATTTTTCCCCAATTCTTCCACACAGACAGTCTTCAAATCTTGAAAGTTCTATGGACTTCTTCTATGAACTCTGATCTTTAGTTCTTTCCATAGATTTGCTATTGGATTCAAGTCAGGTGATTGGCTGGGCCATTCTAGCGGCTTTATTTTCTTTCTTTGAAACCAATTGAGAGTTTCCTTGGCTTTGTGTTTGGGACGATTGTCTTGCTGAAATGTCCGCCCTCGTTTCATCTTCATCATCCTGGTAGATGGCAGCAGATTTTTATCAAGAATGTCTTGGTACATTTTTCCATTCATCCTTCCTTCAATGATATGAAGTTTGCCAGTGCCGTATGCTGAAAAACAGCCCCACACCATGATGTTCCCATATCCAATCGTCACTTTTGGTATGGGGGTGCTTTTGAGGTGATGTGCCATTTAACCTGCAAACATGGTGTGTATTATGGCCTCCAAAGTTCCATTTTGGTCTCATCTCACCAGACTATATTCTCTCAGCATTTTTACAGGCTTGTCTTACTGTTGTGCAGCAAACTTTAAAAAAGCTTCAACATGCTTTTTCTTCAGCAATGGAGTCTTGCGTGGTGAGCATGCACACAGGCCATGGAGGTTGAGTGCATTACTTATTGTTTTATTTGAAACAATTGTACCTGCTAATTCCAGGTCTTTCTGAAGCTCTCCACAAGTGGTCCTTGGTTCTTCGACAACCCTTCTAATTGTTTTCCTCTGTCAGAAATCTTGCGAGGAGCACCTGTTCATGGCTGGTTTATGATGAAATTATGTTCTTTTCACTTCTGGATTATGGATTATGGCCCCAACAGTGCTCACTGGAACATTCAGAAGTTTAGAAATCCTTCTGTAACCAATGCCATCAGTATATTTTGCAACAATAATGCCGCGTACACACGAGCGGACTGTATGGCGTACTTAGTTCGTCATACAATCCGACGGACAGTCCGTCGGATTTTCCACTGAACGGACTTGACCACACACGGATACCCAAACAGTCCGTCGAAAGCTTGCGCGATGACGTGTACAGCACGTACGACGGGACTAGAAATAGGAAGTCCAATACACAGCAAAGCACCCTTCCGCCGTGTAAATCCTTTCTGGGCATGCGCCATTCTTAGTCCGTCGAACTAGCATACTGACGAGCGGATTGTCCGCTGAAACCAAAGTACGACGGACAGAATTTCGAAAAATCCGAAATTCTTAGTACGCCGGACTGCACGCTGAAAAAGTCCGCTGAAGCCCACACACGAGTGGACTGTCCGCTGAAATGTGTTTCGACGGACTAAGTACGCCATACAGTCCGCCCGTGTGTGCGCGGCATAAGGTTTCGAAGGTCTTGAGAGAGCTCTTTGCTTGTACCCATCATGAGATGTTTCTTGTGTGACACCTTGGTAATGAGACACCTTTTTGTAGGCCATCAGTTGAGACTAAATTAGCTGATAATAATTTGCACTGACAAGGGGCAGGATTGCTTTGTAATTACTGATAGATTTTAGCTGTTGTCTTGGCTTTCCATGCCTTTTTGCACCTCTCTTTCTTCCTTTCTTCATGTGTTCAATTCCATTTTATTACACATACCTTCATTTCTGAACATGTTTTGGTTCCTTTGTCATTGGGCACCAGACACTTCTTGTATTTAAAAGAGGTTTTATTTCTGTTAACTGTCCTTTTTGTATTTTTGGGGGAAAGTTAGGACCAGGACACCCTTGAGTAGTTGCAAATTCAATTAGCAGGCTTCGAGACTTAAATAGTAAGACAGCCGTGCAGGGAAAAGCGTCCAGCAAGAAGCCACATCTGCATGTACAGGATTGCCATCTCCTATGGCAACAGTCTTTAACAGTTCCTAACACAAAGAGTAACAGTTCTTTCAGCTTCACTACAACTTCTCCTTGTAGTTTTTCTCTACACTGAGCTCCCGGTCTCTCACTAGACCCTCTGATTCACTGTCACTGAATCCCTTGAGCTCCTCCAATCTTCACAGTGGTATCTTCCTCAAGCGTCACCCCCACTTCTCCGCTGGGTCCCTTGCTTGCCACTCTAGATACCTCTCAAGCTTCACCCCACTGACCTGCTTGGTCCCGGGCTTGACACACAAGGCTGCTCTGCATGTGTCACCTCTGCTGGCTGGGTCCCTGGCTTGATTCCCACTGAAGTTTCCCGATTCTTTACCATCCCCGGTTGGAAAGAACATTCCAGTACTTGCTTCAATTACTCACTGTGGTCCCTGGTAATAAGGCGGGCAGTCCCTTACTGGCGACAGCTTGCCCTGTACCTCCCACCATGACAGGTTCTCCGGCCGGCAGAACCGTCACTTTTGGTTGGACTGCAAGCCCCAATCCCAACCCTGCGCTGCTCTCTTTCTTCATGATAGGCCTCAGACAGCCTAGCTGGCAGATGCCCCCAGGATAGGCCCAACATCCAGGCCTAGCAGCCCAGGCAACACGACGCATGTCCACCCAGACAGCTGTTCAGGTGGCCCCATACACAGATCACTTGACCTTACCCGAATATATAGGCTTTCCCAGCAGGCCAAAGGAT
Source organism: Lithobates pipiens (assembly GCF_037356315.1). Classification (NCBI taxonomy): domain Eukaryota; kingdom Metazoa; phylum Chordata; class Amphibia; order Anura; family Ranidae; genus Lithobates; species Lithobates pipiens. The sequence continues at coordinate 328,454 of NW_027507892.1, read as the reverse complement.
TCAAGAAAACCCCTCCCCATTGGCTGAGATACCCATGTAACAAAACGTCACACACTCCGCTTGAGTGCTTTCGTCATATACCACTTCCTCTCAGTCTGAATCTAGATATCAGATATTCCAACCGCTCACAAGCACAAAACAAGATGATACTTTTTTGATTGCTGAACATGGACAGATTTATTGGAGATGACACACAAATATATACAACAGGCTTACAATAAGAACTGTAACCAGAAACCAAATTAACATGAACTAATTAACTAATCCCTTAAAGCAGCCGATGTGACTCCATGCCCTCCTGAGCATTGTTATGATTAATCAAGATTTCACTACAGGTCAGACTTGTTGTCACCAAGCTTCACACATTAGTATAAACACAGGACACCTTCTCACAATAGCAGGAGCTAATTACAATTAACAATACAAACAGCGATCAGCCCCCCTCCTCAGTCTAGTAGGCAACAAACTATAGTAGGAGTAGACTGTCCGGCTCCTACCCAGTTCTAGAGGCCAAAGTAATCAGGTCTCTCAAGTAACATGTTGAGTTCAGAATCAAACAAACCAAGAATAGTCTTTACATATATCCTGGGAGATATTGTGGATAAATATTACTGTCCCATTTTACGTAATCCAAGATATATTTTCTCTGTCACTATTTCTAATATGGCATATACAGGGTTCCCAGAGTCTGTGTGTCTTGGGGTACAAGGCTCGAATCTAAAGTAACACCATCTCAAGGGTCCCCAGGCATACAGCTCACAAAGAGCACCGTTCCCCTAAATGCCAGGGCCCATAATTGGTAGGCAAGGGGTCAGCGTTCAGTCCCCTCCAAAAGCCCCTGTCCCGGGTGAGTCTGTCACAACCCCATATGCCCATAACCTGACCTTGGGTTGCCCTTCTCGTATCTAATACCACCAAGTACCTAGCCACCTAGTGGTAGAAGAGAAAAGTGCAACAAGGCCCAACTTGGGGAGAAAACAATAGATCTCTATCAATCTACCAGGATAACTACTCCTGGCAAGTAAATCTGTGAGGAGCTCCCTGCCTAAACTACAGGATGCTACATATGGATTTCATGGGTTTTTACCGACATGTGGTGACAATTTCATGTCAATAGCTCCTTTAGAAATATATTTACTCCGAAAAATGATGACGTTTTCAATACTTATTTTACCCGCTCTATGTAACAGAACTGCTTTTCTACCCCATACAACAAATACTAGGTTCAGAACATTGAATGTCGTGAGTGCTTGCAAAATCGCATGCTTTCCTAACACTTAGAGCAATGTGCTGGAATTCAGTAGATGCACAGCAGTGCCATTAATTGTCCCTTACACATCTGCAAATAAGCGTAAAAGCACCATGTCAGTTTGATGAGATGTGTTTTTGGAAAATAGTCAGGGACTTTTTATTTGTTTCATGTGTAGGACATCCCTTGAAGTAAGGGACTTGCGACATGCGGGAACGTGCCCACTCTTGGTCGCCCCTGTAGGTATAAACCAAGCCTACAAGAAAGTCAAAGCAACTCGAGTAAAATTCAAAGCTACCCACAGAGAAAGTAAAGGCAAGCGTAAGCTACCCAGAAGACAAAGGACCTGAAAGAAGCTGCATTTGACTAGTTACTCAAGCGACCGCACCATTCTAATTCCGTCCGGTTCCACCTGAAATTTGTTTAGTGGATATCCCTGTTGGTCCCCTCCAGCTTAACATCTTCTAATTGAAAAATTTAAGGATCAGGGTGGCAATTTTTTAAGCTGAACAGCAGCTGCAGCCAATCAGAGACAGCCAAATATATATATATATATATATATATATATATATATATTATATATATATATATATATATATATATATATATATATACACACAGACATCCAACTTACATACGACTCATACTTACAAACAATGGAAGGAGACAACAGGAAGTGAGGGGAAATCTACCCCTAGGAAGGGAAATTCCCTCCTGTAAGACAACACAAAATTTTCTAAGTCCAGTTGTCACAGGGACAGAAAGGGAGGTGACATCTTCTGAACAAGGGCACAGACAGCAAAGCAAACCTTACAGGAGTGTTAACCCTTACCTATGCTATCCAAAAAAACTTCAAAATTATTTTCTTGGCTGGAGTAACGCTTAAAAAAAAAATTTACCTGTTCCACCGTTATTGAATTAGCTTTCTGTAAAAGGCAAATGAATGCAAAATCGGCAAAGCTCAGAAGAGGAAAAATAGAGGAGAAATGAGCAGTAGAAATGTTCACATAGAACATAAGCCAATCCATTAACATTAAAAAGCCAAAGGTTGTCACATTTGTCACCAAATAATATTATGACATGATCAGTAAAAGCTTACACATAGAACATAAGCAAATCCATCACATTTGTCTCCCAATAATATTATGACATTCTCGCTTTCTATTATAAAAAAAAAAAAAAAGTTTTTTGTATATATATATATATATACACACATACACAGTGCCTTGAAAAAAGTATTCGTACCTCTTGACATTTTCCACATTTTGTCATGTTAAAACCAAAAACCTAAATGTATTTTATTGGTATTTTAGGTGATAGACCAACACAAATTGGCACATAATTGTGAAGTGGAAGGAAAATGAAAAATAGTTTTCAAATTTTTGTACAAATAAACATGTGAAAATGTGGGGTACATTTGTATTCAGCCCCCTTTATTCTGATACCCCTAACTAAAATCTAGTGTAACCAATTGCCAGAGGCTCTAATAGGCTTCAGTATAGGGTGGGCTCTGGTCCCAGAGACCCGACCCCACCCAGGTGTGTTACAACACAAATGAATATTCGTTGTTGTAACACTGATCTTCCACCCGGCCAATCAGGAAGCGGGTTTTGACACTGGTCACCTCATTAGTTGAAAGGACAGGCGATCCCATTGGATTCCTAGGAGGAGGAAGGGAGGAGATGGAAGCCACCATGGAGAAGAGGACATGGAGCCACTGCACCATGCTGCCTGCCACCCACCACGATGGGGTAAGTGCCGGGCCAACCGGCATACAGTGGGGGGGTGGGGTGGGTGCTTGTTTGCTGCCCCCCCCCCAAAAAAAAACACCACTGATGGAGAGAAACATTTGGAGAATTAAGGATGGAGAAAGATCTGGGGGTTCTAGTAGAACACAGACTGAGCAATAGCATGCAATGTCCAGCTGCAGCTGCCAATGCAGGCAGAATATTAACTGTTATAAAAAAAGGGATATATGCCAGAGATAAAACTATAATTCTGCCACTTTATAAAACTCTGGTTAGACCACATCTGGAGTATTCCGTCCAGTCCTGGTCACCAGTCCTCAGAAGGGATGTGCTGGAACTAGAGCGAGTCCAGAGAAGGGCAACAAAAATGGTAAGGGGATTGAAGGACCTCAATTGGGAGGAGCGACTACAAGCACTAAACGTATTCTCGCTGGAGAAGAGACGCTTGAGAGGGGACATGATAGTGACTTCCACGACTACACAAAAATTTTCAAAATCCAACTGTCACAGGGACAGAAAGTGAGGTGACATCTTCTGAACAGAGGCACAGACAGAAAAACAAACCTTACAGGGGTGTTAACCCTTCCCTATGCTATCCAAAAAAAACTTCTTTGGCTGGAGTTACACTTAAAAAAATACCTGTTCTAACTTACATACAAATTCAACTTAAGAACAAACCTACCAACCATACTTTGTAGCCCGGGACCATTATTGAAAAAGTCAAATTAGCTTTCTGTAAAAGGCAAATGAATGCATAATTGGCAAAGGTCAGAAGAGGAAAAATAGAGGAGAAATGAGCAGTAAAAATTTTCACATAGAACATAAGCCAATCCATTAACATTAAAAAGCAAAAGGCTGTCACATTTGTCACCCAATAATATTATGACAATCTCGCTTTCTATTACAAAAATAAATAAATAAGTTGTGTGTGTATATATATCTATAGATATAGATATATATACACACACAGTGCCTTGAAACCTTCATACCCCTTGAAATTTTCCACTTTTTGTCATGTTACAACCAAAAAGGTAAATGTATTTTATTGGGATTTTAGGTAATGGAACGACACAAAGTGGCACATAATTGTGAAGTGGAAGTAAAATGATAAATGGTTTTCAATTTTTTTTTACAAATATGTGAAAAGTGTGGCATGCATTTGTATTCGGCCACCTTTACTCTGATACCCCCTAACTAAAATCTAGTGGAACCAATTGCCTTCAGAAATCACCTAATTAGTAAGTAGAGTCCATCTGTGTGTAATTTAACCTCCCTGGCGGTATTCCCGAGTGTGGCTCGGGTTTAATTTTCAGTACCAAAAGCAGTAACCCCTGAGCCATACTCTTGATGTCCCTGTACAGTTACCTTGTCTCTATGATCCCGAGATGTGCTCCCGCTGTCCTACGGTCGATGAAGCTGTCTTCCACCACCACGCATGGAGGAGGAGCCCGGCGGCAAATTAAAAAAAGTGAAAAACATAACATACACACAATACATTGTAATCTGTTAGGATTACGTCACTGTATCAAACCATTTCACCTCAGTTTTGTCCCTAGTGCTTTGTCCAGTGCCCTGCCTGCACGTTTAGTCCCGTGCTGTGTACCAATATCTCAGTGTAAAGTTCTGTTACTGCTGCCCAGCTCTGCCCTTTTGCCATGTACAGATAACTCACCCGCAAACCCTGTGTTTATATGTAAATAACCTGCATTAATATGTAAATAGTCATGGACCACGGCATTGATATGTAAATAGAAGCAACATTCATATGTCTATCATGTCCCCCTGAGGTCATATCTACCATCACTTCTGCTGAATGCTGCCCACTGGGAAGGTAAATGAGCATGCTTGAAAGTCCTGCCCACAACTATAGATATATATATATATATATATATCTATAGTCCTCAGTCCTCACCAGTCCTCAGAAGGGATGTGCTGGAACTAGAGCGAATCCAGAGAAGGGCAACAAAAACGGTAAGGGGATTGAAGGACCTCAATTGGGAGAAGCAACTAAAAGCACTAAACTTATTCTTGCTGGAGAAGAGATGCTTGAGAGGGGACATGATAGTGATTTATAAATAACTCCATGGTGATCCCAGCATAGGAAAAAATCTATTCAGTCTCAGGGGTGTAAGAGGACACAGGGCCACACAATGAGATTGGAGGAGAAGCGGTTTAACCTTAAGCCGCACAGGGGAGTTTTCACACAAACATTACAGGGGTGTTAACCCTTCCCTATGTTATCCAAAAAAACTTCTTTGGCTGGAGTTACACTTAAAAAAATACCTGTTCTAACTTACATACAAATTCAACTTAAGAACAAACCTACCAACCATACTTTGTAGCCCGGGGACTTGCCTGTATATTGCTATATTGCACACCATTATTGAAAAAGTCAAATTAGCTTTCTGTAAAAGGCAAATGAATGCAAAATTGGCAAAGGTCAGAAGAGGAAAAATAGAGGAGAAATTTTCACATAGAACATAAGCCAATCCATTAACATTAAAAAGCCAAAGGCTGTCACATTTGTCACCCAATAATATTATGACATTCTCGCTTTCTATTACAAAAAATAAATAAATAAGTTGTGTGTGTATATATATCTATAGATATAGATATATATACACACACAGTGCCTTGAAACCTTCATACCCCTTGAAATATTCCACTTTTTGTCATGTTACAACCAAAAACGTAAATGTATTTTATTGGGATTTTAGGTGATGGAACGACACAAAGTGGCACATAATTGTGAAGTGGAAGTAAAATGATAAATGGTTTTCAATTTTTTTTTTACAAATAAATATGTGACATCTCGGGATCATAGAGACAAGGTAACTGTACAGGGACATCAAGAGTATGGCTCAGGGGTTACCGCTTTTGGTACTGAAAATTAAACCCGAGCCACACTCGGGAATACCGCCAGGGAGGTTAAATTACACACAGATGAACTCTACCAGGACCCAGGACTGCCTGTATATTGCTATATTGCACACCTTTATTGAAAAAGTCAAAATTAGCTTTCTGTAAAAGGCAAATGAATGCAACATCAGCAGAGATCAGAAGAGGAAAAATAGAGGAGAAATGAGCAGTAAAAATGTTCACGTAGAACTTAAGCCAATCCATTAACATTAAAAAAGGCTGTCACAATTGTCACCCAATAATATTATGACAATCTCGCTTTCCATTACAAAAAAAATTAAGTTGTGTGTGTGTGTGTGTATATATATATATATATATATATATATATATATATATATAAATCCAAATATCACCCAAACCGTCCTCTCCATTCCTCCCAAGACCTCCTACTCTCAAGCTCCCTTGTCTCCTCCTCCTCATGCTCATCTCCAGGATTTCTCCAGAGCCTCTCCCATCCTCTGGAACTCGCTACCTCAACCTGTATGGCTATCCCCTACTCTTACTACCTTCAGGCGATCCCTGAAAACTCATCTTTTCAGGAAAACCTATCACGTCTCCAACTAATCTTTTACCACTTCTATCAGCTCATTCCCCACAGTCACAACCTTTTGTACCACCTGCCCCACCCTATTAGATTGTAAGCTCTTCTGAGCCCTCTTAATCCTCTTGTATTTTATTGTATCATAACTGTATTGTCTCCCTTATAAAGCACTGCGTAAACTGTTGGCGCTATATAAATCCTGTATAACAATAAAAATAATCAGGGCTATTGCATAACAACCAACAACTTTTATACCTATCTCCTAAACTTTATGAGTTTCTTATGCAAAACAAAACAGATGCCTATGGAACCGTGTCAATAAGAAGCTGAAGACTGAAAAAATGGTTTCTTGGCAGAAAGGCAAAATTATAACACTGCGATGGCGTAACAAGAAAGATGTGTGCCTTATGAGTGCAGTTCATAATATCTCCACTGTTATGGTACGCGCAAAAAAGGTGGGAATAAAATCATGAATAAAATCATGAAGCCACAAGTAGTGATAGACTACAATAATACCATAGGAGGTGTCGATAGACAAGCCTGTGATTCATTCCGGTTTCATTTGGAAAGTTGCCAAACGTATCTTTGTGAACCACCAAACGCCATCAATGGCTGTGAATAGAGCTGGACGTTGTGCTGTTGGCATTGTCAACCCGGAAGGCCTGACTGGTCGGTACTTCGTGGACTACATCCCACCAGGGCTGCTGACAAGCCAGTACAACTGGTCCTGTTGTACCAGGCCCAGCCAGCAGGGGGGCCCAGGCAATCTGACAGAAGAATGCATGCAGAATAGAAAAAAAAAATCTCCAACCAGCACCCCTCCTGCAGCGGAGCACAGGGCCGATCTAAGTGCAGAGTGCTCCCTCCTCTCCCTCCTTCCACTTGTGTAACTAATGGAAATCTCCCTCTGTGTCATGGAGCTGGAGTCTGAAATGTTCGGCGGCCAACCACTCACTGTAAGAAAGCCCCACCTTCAAGATCGCGATAGAGGGGAACACTGATGATGCAATGCAGGGAAATTAAATCAGTGTTCCGTGTATCATGATCTAGGAGGTGGGGCTTTGTTACAGTGGAACAGTTCAAACCCCAGCTCCATGACGCAGAGGGAGATTCCTGTGTAATCTCTGTGTAATCAAAGTACTGGCGAGGCTGCAGATGGGCACAGTGAGGCTGAAATGGGCACAGTGAGGCTACAGATTGGCACAGTGAGGCTGCAGATGGGCAAAGTGAGGCTGCAGATGGACACAGTGAGGCTGCAGATGGACACAGTGAGGCTGCAGATGGACACAGTGAGGCTGTAGATGGGCACAGTGAGGCTGCAGATGGGCACAGTGAGGCTGCAGATTGGCACAGTGAGGCTGCAGATGGGTACAGTGAGGCTGAAATAGGCACAGCGAGGCTGCAGATTGACACAGTGAGGCTGAAGGTGGGCACAGTGAGGCTGAAGATGAGCACCATAAGGCTGAAGATGGGCACCGTAAGGCTGAAGATGGGCACAGCGAGGCTGCAGATTGGCACAGTGAGGCTGAAGATGGGCACAGTGAGGCTGAAGATGGGCACAGTGAGGCTCGGTTCACACAGGGGCAACACGACTTTTGGAGGCAACTTGGACGTGACTTGACGTGACTTGACTTGACGTGACTTGACGTGACTTGATGTGACTTGACATGACTTGACGTGACTTGGACACTACTTACAACACTACTTTAAGTCGCCCCAGGCCAGGCGACTTGCCGTGGCCAATCAGAGAATGAGCTCTCAGGGGGGAACTCCTTTTGAGAGCTGATAATTCTCTGAGAGTCGCCTCTCTATAGACGGAGATCCGACTTGGAGGCGACCTCCATTGAAATCAATGGATACCAGTCGCTACAAGTCGGATTGAAGTAGTACAGGAACCTTTTCTGAAGTCGGAGCGACTTCAGTAGTGTGCATTAAGACAGCTCTCATTCGCTTACATTGATTTCTACATGTTGTGCGACCTGAGGTGACTAGGGGCGACTTGAAGTCGGATCTGAGTCGCCCCTGTGTGAACCGGCACTAGGGCTGCATTGATGATGATTGTTGATGTACCGCTTTGACATTCAAAAATACTCACATAATCAGACCGCCAGGGAGGTTAATCTCAGAACAGTTGTTCTGTGAAGCCCTCAGAGGTTTGTTAGCGAACCTTAGTAAAAAAAACAGAATCATGAAGGCCATAGACATGTGCAATTAGTTTCGTGTGAATCAAAATTCGTATGAATTTCCGGAAATTCGTACATTCTGTACGAAATATAACATTTTGTATACGATCTTCGGATCCAAATTTCATTACAACAGAATCGGACAGAATGTTCGTTAATTATTAATTATTTTTATGTTAATTATTCGTTATTATTGTTAATTATTCGTTATGATGAAGTTAAAAACCAGAGGAAATCAGCACAGCACAGGGATGGCGGGAGTTCCTCATAATCAAAAAAATTCATCATAACGAACATTCGTAATTGTTATGAAAAGTTTACGAATCCAATGAAAATTCATATTTGAAATTCAGACACAAATTACAAAATACAAATTCATTTTAACACGAAGCAAAACAGAACAAAACTAAATGAAACACATTTTTTTATGGCGCACATGTCTAGAAGGCCAAGGAACACACCAGACAGGTCAGGGATTAAGTTGTGGAGAAGTTTAAAGCAGAGTTAGGTTATAAAAAAAATACCCCAAGCTTTCAACATCTCACAGAGCATTTTTCAATCCATCATCAGAAAATGGAAAATGTATGGCACAACTGCAAACCTACCAAGACATGGCCGTCCACCTAAACTGACCGGCCGGGCAAGGAGAGCATTCATCAGAGAAGCAGCCAAGAGGTCCATGGTAACTCTGGAGGAGCTGCAGAGATCCACAGCTCAGGTGGGAGAATCTGTCCACAGGACAACTATTAGTCGTGCTCTCCACAAATCTGACCTTTATGGAAGAGTGGCAAGAAGAAAGACATTGTTGAAAGAAAGCCATAAGGAGTCCTGTTTGTGAGAAGCCATGTGGGGGACACAGCAAACATGTGGAAGAAGGTGCTCTGGTCAGATGAGACCAAAATGTGTAGCAGAAAACTAACACTGCACATCACCCTGAACACACCATCCCCACCGTGAAACATGGTGGTGGCAGCATCATGTTGTGGGGATGCTTTTCTTCAGCAGGGACAGGGAAGCTGGTCAGAGTTGATGGGAAGATGGATGGAGCCAAATACCTTTTATGCCCTGTACACGCGGTTGGACTTTCTGACGACAAAATCTGTCTGATGTTTTCTGATGGATTTTGGCCAAACTTGCTTGCACACAGACGGTCGCACAAAGTTGTCGGAAAAACCGATCGTTCCAAACGCGGTGACGTATAACACGTACGACGGGACTATAAACGGGCCAGTAGCCAATAGCTTTTGTCTCGTAATTTATTCTGAGCATGCGCGGCCCTTTTTCCGTCGGAATTGTCTACACACGATCGGATTTTGTTGTCGGAAAATTTTAGATCCAGCTCTCAAACTTGTCGGAAATTCCAACGGAAAAATCCGATGGAGCCCACACACGATTGGATTTTCCAACAATACGATCCGATCGCACATTTTCCGTCGGAAAGTCCAATGGTGTGTACAGGGCATATGAGTCTGCAAAAGACTTGAGACTGGGGCGGAGGTTTTTTTAGGGATGATTATTTGCACCAGTGCACAAAGCCAGGTCCATAGAGATATGGATGAGCGAGTTTGGTGGGGGAACTTGACTGACCTACACAGAGTCCTGACCTCAACCTGATAGAACACCTTTGGGATGAATAAGAGTGGAGACTGCGAGCCAGACCTTCTTGTCCAACATCTGTGCCTGACCTCACTAATGCGCTTTTGAAAGAATGGTCAAATATTCCCATAGACACACTCCTAAACCTTGTGGACAGCCTTCCCAGAAGAGTTGAAGCTGTTATAGCTGCAAAGGGTGGACCAACTCAATATTGAACCCTACGGACTAAGACTGGGATGCCATTAAAGTTCATGTGCGTAAAAAAGGCAGGTGTCCCAATACTTTTGACAATATAGTGTATATACACATACATACATACATCCTTTTTTTTATTTTTTTCTACCGTTATCTTTTGCTCAGAGGCTTTGCTTTGCTTGGAATCATTAATTAGGTAATTTCACATATTTTGTTTTATAAAACAGATGACAAAGCTGGACGAGTCATGCAGACGGACAAATGAACATTGTTCACAGCAAGAACAGAAATTCCGAGCTCAATGTGCCCATTTTAATGGCACTGCTGTCAGGATTCATTTCCAGGCCCACGTCTGAGGACATAGCGGGACGTTAATACCTCATGAACAGTATGCTGTCACTTCCTGCACTCTGGCACCTTTGCGAGACGGCCTCTCGCTTTGCCAGGAACGTCAATAAAAATTAGATTTGGACATGATGGGATGGAAGGCTAGACACTCCTGGTTTGGCATCACTGGGACACATGAAAGAGTAATTATTGTGCCAGACTGGAAACCATTTCTATCCACATACATCCATTATATGACCGCCACAATATATCGATCTTCTTGGTTCTCCCAGGTTTAAAAACTAAAACCATTTATTGGCTCCATAGACCAGAAGATTGCTGAGTGGTCATCCACTTCTACCGTCTGTGACCTGATCCTATGCTTGTTCCTGTGTATACTCGGTCTGTTTGACTCTGCTCATTCCTGATACCTGGTTGCTGACCCGGCTTGTGACCTGACTCTGCCTTTTTGCGTTCCGGTGCCTTCTGCTCGCCTGATACCGACCCTGGCCTAGCCCTAACTCTTCTCTGGATCCGATTCTGTACCTCTGCTGCTTGGCTGTTACCGACTTCAGCCTGCCTGACCACCCGAGACCCTGCATTTGCCTGCTCACCAGCTTGGTTGCTTTCCTGCACCCGCTGCTGTCTACCTGCACCTTCCAGTCCACAAACCTGTCCACTACTTGGCACCTGCTGCAAGAACCCTCGGTCCAGGATCTCCAACTAGGCACCCGTGCCAGGTTATATCCTGTCGCCACCTTCAGGAGAAACAGGAATCAGGAGGTGTAAGGGAAAGCCTTCCTGTCATCTCAGGCCTCAACCAGGTACTTGACAACTTAAAAGCATTCAAAACACCAAGATCTGTGTTTTTTAATGCTTTTGATTTTTAAGAATGGTGCCGATTGTTTTCGAGTAAACCAAAAGTGATGTCATCGCTTCCGGTTTACTGTTAGGAACAGCCAATCAAAGCCGATTCCAGCTTTGCTTGGCTGTCCGGCTAGCTGGACGGTAGGGGTGTTGAAATTAATCGTCAAATTGATGCATCGAGATTCGACCATCCACGATGCGGCATCGATGCTCTAGCTTTAAGAAATTGATTATTGAGAATGACGTCATCCTCGCTCCGTGCCGCCGCACAATGCCCTGCCTCCAAGTGGAGCCGAAAGCAGCCAAATTTTCCGCGACGTTTTTTCCCGCCTCCCGCTGACATCATCCCCCTGTGTCGCGAGAAAAGGAGAGGAGGCCTTCCATCAATCCCCTTCCCTCTCCCCTCATCATTCCAGCCCCTCACCAGCCACTAGAAGGTGATCCCAGACGGTGTCATGGTGGTGGAATGCGGATGTGAGGATCCGCGCTGTGTGCATGTTGGCGGGAGCATGGAGCGCCGGGGCTGGAGCTTGTGGTGGCTGGAGCTGTCCCTGCTGCTGATAAGAGTGGCGGCGGCTGCGACCGGCATATGGAGCACGGAGCTCTGAGGAGGAGAGTGGAGCCATCAGTGCTTTTGGTCCCAGAAGGGTTCAAGGCGGCTGCGGCGTATCCAGCCGGAGGTGTGATGGAGGAGGATGAGGCGGAGCCGGAGGAGTGCCAGAAGAGCTCTAGAGCTAGGTGAGGAGGCCGCGGGGAGGACCCCTGAGAACTGAAGACTGACATGGTAATGCCTCGTACATAGGAATGGAAATTCCGCCAGCAAAAGTCAGATGAGAGCTTTTGGTCGGAAAATGCGATCGTGTGTAGGCTCCACTGGACTTTTGCTGGAAGAAATTCGGCCAGCAAAAGATTGAGAGCATGTTCTCAATTTTTCAGTCGGAAAAAGTTCCGATCGCAAATTTCCGATCGTCTGTACAAATTCCGACGCGCAAGATTCCTACGCATGCTCAGAAACAATTCGACTCATGCTCGGAAGCACTGAACTTAATTTTCTCGGCTCGTGGTAGTGTTGTACGTCACCGCGTTCTTGACGGTCGAAAGTTAAGAGAACTTTTGTGTGACCGTGTGTATGCAAGCCAAGCTTGAGCGGAATTCCGTCAGAAAAAAACATCCAGTTTTTTTCTGACGGAAAATCCGCTCATGTGTACGGGGCATTAGGGAGGTGCCAGACTATATGCAGAATGCAGATAGGGCAATAAAACCAAATGGTGTGCAGTGCTTGTAGTGATAAATGTACAAAAGAGTCTTATTAAGTAGTGAACAAATATAGTCCTGAAATATATATATATATATATACATCTGTAATCTGATTGAAAGAAATCGTCTGTGTATTTAAAGTACCGTAATTCCAGTGCTGAGTGTGCTCTGCTGTGTTCAAATCATTCACCAGAAATCAGGAATGATTTGAACACAGCAGAGCACACTCAGCACTGGAATTACTTTGAATACACAGAAGATTTATTTCAATCAGATCATATATATATATATATATATATATATATATATATATATATAGTGTATATATATATATATATATATATATATATATATATATATATATATATATATTTATATCGGGACTATATTTGTTCACTACTTAAAGTGGGAGTCCGCCATTCTTTTTTTTTTTTTTAAAAGCCAGCAGCTACAAATACTGCAGCTGCTGACTTTTAAAATAAGGACACTTACCCGCCCAGCGCGCCCGCGATGTCGTCACCCGAAGCCGATCTCACGATCGTCTCTCGGGTGCTGCCGCCGCCATCTTGGGTATGGGAATCAGGAAGTGGAGCCTTGCGGCTTCATTTCCCGGTTCCCTACTGCGCATGCGTGAGTCGCGCTGCGCAATAAGGATGGTCCCCGCTGTCTCTGGGATCCGTGTGTTTCCCAGCAAGCAGCGGGGGACCTTCGGAAAGGGGCGTAGATTCTGCGGAAAGGGGCGTAGCTTCTGCAGAATCTACGCCGGAAGTGGGTGCAGATACCTGTGCTGTACAGGTACCTGCACCCCCCTCCCCCCTGAAAGGTGCCAATTGTGGCGCCGGAGGGGGGGAGGGTTCCAATGAGCGGAAGCTCCACTTTAGGGTGGACCTCCACTTTAATAAGACGCTTTTGTACAATTATCACCGCAAAGCACTGCACACCATTTTTGGTTTTATGGTCTATTAAAGGTTGTATATACACTATCACCGTGTGTTAACTGGCAACTAATTATACAGCACCCACTTTATTTTGTTTTTAACTTAGATATGACAGCATATTCCTCAGCTGGCTGTCAAACTGCCTAATGTCCTTCACAGCCCCTTCCTCCCCCCACAGGTCCCACTATCTCTCGCCCAACCCCCCCCCCCCCCCCACCTTTTATATATGTCTCAAACTACTCCTGCTCACTAACCCCAGATCACCCAAACTACACAAAACTACCCTTCCACCTCTCCATTCAAACCAATGGTCACCGCATAGCCCTCACCCAACTCACCTCCATTCACAGGCTCCAGCTTACTCAGCTTACTCACAGTGATCTCCGGTAGCAAGGTGGATGGTCCCTTAGTGGCGACAGCTTTCCTTCTACCTTCGACCATGACTGGTTCCCCAGCCGGTAGAACCGTTACTTCTGGTTGGACTGCAAGCCCACAGTCCCAACCCTACACTGCTTTCCTGCTTCTGGATAGGACCCCAGACTGAATAGCAGTCAAACGTTCACGGGATAGGCCTTAGGATTCTGGCCTAGCAGCCCGGGGCAATACAACACACGTCCACCCAGACAGCCATCCAGGTGACACAGAACCCCGATCACCTGACTCCACCCAAATAAATAGGTTCTCCCAGCAAGCCAAGAGACCCAAGAAAATCCCTGCCCATTGGCTGAGACACCCCATTCATTCCTAATTTGTCCTTGCAATGCCCTTGTCTTGTCGCCAGATACCCGGCCACCCAGTGACAGAAGAGAGAAGTGCAGCAATTCCAGAATTAGGGTGAAATCGATTGACCTCCTGACAATTGGCCAAGGCAACTATCGCTTGGCAAATAAATGTAATAGAAACCCTGCCTAAACATCAGGACGCTACATATAAAACTGATTTTATTTGAATATTTGTACAATACAGTGTTAATTTTGCCAACAAAAACGTTTTAGTCAAAGATTTCGTCAGCGGCATTTTTACAATGGAGAAAACGGAATGAAAAGTACAGCACATTTTCATCCACTGACGAAAACTATGACGAAAATTGGGTCTGTTTTCATTATCGGATGACAGCAAGGCGAAAATGGCAAGGAGAGACGTTTACCAATGTTTGCCAAACTATTTTTTTACGGAGCTCCGCCTACTTATGCAATCTGCACCAAGCGCCAGTGACGACTCGAGTCCGACGCCATTGTGACTGAGTGAGGCGAGAAGAGAGGAGGACAGTCTGTGAGAGAGAGAGCACTCCCGTCTTGAGTCCGGACGAGTCCGACTCCTCTTGATGCTGCATCCACACCCGCCGCCCAGAGGCAGAGAGTGAGAGCAGACATCAGCAGAGCTAGTCTTCTTAGTGCAGTACTTTGCACTGTGAATGCAGTACATAATTGTGGTACGTACACAACAGCCAGGCCTGGGGCTTCCCCCCTCCTACTTATGCATTTTTTCTTCTAATGCCTTTTCCATTGAAATCAATGTAAAAGCATCAAAACACATGTCAATGAATGATTTATGCAGTTAACTAAATGCCCAGCAATTATATAATATAATAAGTAAAGGCAGTGAGGGACACCATATCACATGCACAAAAATGCAGGCGTTTTCCCACAGCTACAAAGCCTTTCCTAGTGGTGACCAGCATTCCTCCAGTATGGGAAAATGCCGGTCACCGCAGTCAGTGACCACACTTATGTACTAGTGTGAATTAGCCCTCACTGCCCTTAGACGACCACTTGTGCAACAGTGCAAATGAGTGTGCAGGGCAGGCCTCCTCTGTCAGGCAGTGGCACAGTGGCACTGGCATCCATTTTGCAAATGCAGGGTCGATTATTATAGGCCATCCCCTCAGACCACCATCCAGGCTCCAGACCAGAACCTTGCGTACTGTACTCACTGCATGCCATTTATTTCCTAATTTCACAGGCCTACTCTACTCATCTACATCCATTAGATTTTAGACAACTAAAATGAGTTTTAGTTGACTAAAAGGAGTTTTAGTCAACTAAAATTAACTGGAGATTTAGTCGACTAAATATGACTAAAACTAAAACACTCGCAGAAGACTAAAATAGGACTAAAACTAAAATGCCATTTTAGTCCTAAGACTAATGCCCTGTACACACGGTCAAACTTTCCAATGGAAAATGTGTGATCGGATTGTGTTGTCAGAAAATCCGATTGTGTGTGGGCTCCGTCAGACTTTTACGTCGGAATTTCCGACACACAAAGTTTGAGAGCAGGATCTAAAATTTTCCGACAACAAAATCCGTTTAAATTCCGATCAATTCCAGCGGACAAAGTGCCACCCATGCTCAGAATAAATTACGAGACAAAGGTTATTGGCTAGTACCCTCTTTATAGTCCCGTTGTACGTGTTCTACGTCACCGTGTTCAGAGCGATTGGATTTTCAACAACTTTCGGAAAAAATCAGACGGATTTTGTGGTCGGAATGTCCGACCATGTGTACAGGGCATAAGACTAAAACTAAATCAAAATTTGCTGCCAAAATTAACACTGGTACAATATACAATGTGGCCCTGCTTTTAGTTAAAGCATAACTAAAACCACAGTTTACAAAATTGTAATATATTGCAGCTTAACGGTCCTTAGACATTGCGACAGTAATGCAGTGTCTTTTATTGCGTCCTTTGAGATGAACTTGAAGCCAACATGACAGCCATGTTTTCTTTCTTGTGTAAAACTACTAATCCCATCACGTAATGGAGACGAGCAAAAAAATTAGACTCTGGAAATCCAGCCTGGGTGGCAACCATGTCTCCCCCATAGACACATTGCAGTGAGTGAGCATAGCCACCCAGGGACAGGAAGTGTTTTATTTACAGGATCACCAGGTTAAAATTAAAGGGTAAAAGCTTTTAAAAAAAAAAATGAATGCAGCCACCACTTCTAAGGTAGCATTTCCTAATCTTTTTAAATTGTGCCACCCTTAAAAAGAAAAGGGAAATCCCAAGACATCCCATTCTCAAATGTAAAAAATTTTAATATTACTTATCAATGGGAAATTTGAGCCTGAGATGATGCATACAACTGTTTTGGTGAAATTACCGTCACATCAAAACCCTCCTTCATGTCGGAGGCCCCTCTTATCACATCAGATAACCCCCATCATAGAATCCTATCACTTCTGAGTCCTGACTATATGTCAGGGACCCCCTATCACATTAGATTTCCCCCATCACCAAGTCTTCTCATTACATCAGAGTCCTCCCATCACACAGCCCTCCAACCACAGTCCCCTCTTCACATCAGGGCCTGACCTCTTGGCTCCAGCAGTGTGGGAGAGGGTGGGAGGTGGATCAGATCATGAGGGGCCAGACTTTCGTCCTCTCCAGAATGCAAGAGCAGCCCTGCATGCTGCTTTTCCTGGATCAGTATAATGATTTGCCATGGTGCCATGGATACTGCCTAGAGTGTTGTTGTCTATGGTGCTGGTGGCCAACCGGCTCGCCCACACCATGGCAACTCATGACATTGATCCAAGTCAAACTGGATACGGTGCTTGTGGCTACCTGGGGAAACCCAAACAGCATCCCTGTTGAGAAACACTGATTTATAGACTGATAAGCTGCAATATATATTTGTTTTTGGGTTTAAATACTACATTGGTGGCTTTGATATCTACTGGTTACAGATTTTAATCTGTTACATCATCAACCTTTTTTTTAGTCACAGCACTCTTTCAAACAATGCAAAAATCTCAAGACACTTGAGAATAAAATGTCCCATTAGAATCTTCACTTCTCATCAGAGGCCCCCCTATGATGTCAGGCTTCCCCCATAACAGCAAAAGCCCTCCTTTATGTCAGGTTTCCCTCATCGCATCAGAGGCCACTGCATCATGTCTGGTTTAACCCATCTCATCAGAGGCCCCCCATCATGTCAGGTTTCCCTCAACACATCAGTGGACCCCCCATCATATCTGGTTTCTCTCATCACATCATGGGGCCTCCCATCATGTATGGTTTCCCTCATCACATCAGAGGCTCCTCATCATGTTAGGTTCCCCTCATTACATCAGAGGCTCCTCATCATGTTAGGTTCCCCTCATTACATCAGAGGCCCCTCATCATGTTAGGTTCCCCTCATCACATCAGAGGCCCCTCATCATGTTAGGTTCCCCTCATCACATCAGAGGCCTCCATCATTTCAGGTTTCCCCCATCATGTCAGGTTTCCCCCATCACATCAAGCAGCCCCCCCCCCCCCCCCCATCATGTCAGGTTTCCCCTATTACATCAGAGGCCCCTCATCTCGTTAGGCCTCACTCAATACATCAGAGGCGCTCATTCATGTCTGGTTTCCCTCATCATATCAGAGGCCCCACATCATGTCAGGCCCCTTATCACATCAGAGGCCCCCCCTCCATTATGTCAGGTTTCCCCTATTACATCAGAGGCACCTCATCATGTTAGGTTCCCCTCATCACATTAGAGGGCCCCATCATTTCAGGTTTACCTCACCACATCAGAGGCCCCTCATCATGTTTGGTTTCCCCTATTACATCAGATGCCCCCCCCCCCCCCCATCATGTCAGGTTTCTCACATCACATCAAGCGGTCCCCCATCAGAGACACTCCATCATGTCTGGTTTCCCTCATCATGTCAGAGGGCCCCCATCCCCATTATGTCAGGTTTCCTCTATTACATCAGAGGCCCCTCATCATGTTAGGTTTCCCTTATCACATGAGAGGCCCCTCATCATGTCTAGTTTCCCCCTTCACATCAGATGCCCCCCATCATGTCAGGTTTTCCACATCACATCAAGCAGCCCCCCATCATGTCAGGTTTCTCCTATTAAATCAGAGGCCCCTCATCATGTTAGGTTCCCCTCATCACATCAGAGGCCCCCATCATTTCAGGTTTACCCCATCACATCAGAGGCCCCTTATTACGTCTGGTTTCCCCATCACATCAGAGGCCCCCCATTATCTCAGGTTTCCCCTGCCACTTTAAACAGCCACCCATTATGCCGGGTTTCCCCTATCACATCAGAAGCACCCCCATCATATCAGGTTTCCCTCATCACATCAGAGGTCCCCCCATTGTGCTTCACACCAGGGGCCCCTCATTATGTCAGGTTTCCCCCAAGACATCAGAGGCCTCCCATCATGCTAGGCTTCTCTCATTACATCAGAAACCCATCCATCGTGTCATGTTTCCCCCCCCCCCCACATCGGAGGTCCCTATTATGTTAGGCGTCCCTCATTACATCAGAAGCTCTCCATCATGTTAGGTTTCCCTCATTGCAACAGAGGCCCCTCATCATGTCAGGTTTCCCTCATCGCTCGAGATAAGATACATGAGAGCACCCACTTATACATCAAAGGCTCTCTTCATCTCTGCAGAGTTCCTCAATCACAGTCTGGAGAAGCTTTTCCATAGGAACAAATTACATTGTGCATTCATTGGCTGTTATGGTGTTAACGGCTGGACCGCCCGATGGAAACACATGGCACTGGACCAGGGCAAACTGTCTTGAGGCGCCCTGGAGGAACCCAGATGGCACCTGGTTGAAGAATACTGCGTTACATTGAATGAACTTTACCAATAACCATTTAGTGTCTTCCAGCCTTCCAACTGTTGACAAAAATGTACAAAAATTTTCCCAGCACTGAAAGGATCATTTATATAAGCCATCCAAATGCACTTAAGAAAAACAAAGACATAACTACATATCAATTTAGAAAATGAATCGTTGTATATATTATAGGGGTATTTCAACACCTCTTTCAGGAAGGGGAAACAAGGTTTCCCATGTCATACACAGAGCCACTTCAAACAGCAGAAACATCTGACAGAAATTCCGTAATTGGAATAATTAGTCTGTTAAGAAGGAAGAAAACATTGAGGGGATTAGCAACTGTGTTCTCACTGACATTCCTGGATCCAAAATCATCACCATTAAGGCAGAGAGCGAGAGCCACAGCGAGATAGACGTGTGTAATATGCCAGCACCATACAAGTCCGTAGGGGAAACACTGTACGGTTGAAGGAGTGATGTCTGTGAGTTGCTCCCCTGCTGATCGGAGCAGAGCGGGGAGGATGACAGGTCCATTTTCGCTCAGAGCGGAAAAGAACAGATCCCACTCTGCTCTATGGGCGGCTTGGAGTAAACGGACTCCATTGTTTTACACCTGGCTGCATATAATACAGGCCGCCCAAACGGACGCAGTCCTCCTCCATTTCTTTTAGCGAGCTTGCTCAGACTGGGAGGTAGGCGACATGAAACAAGAAATCATCTTGAGTAAAAGCAGATGATTCACGTAGCATTTACTTGCTGGAATCCACCTGCCCTTAGCTCAAGCTTTCAGGCAGGAGGGTATACTTAGCTGAGAAAGCCCCTCCTGAAGACTCCTGGGAGTAGGGTTGCCACCTTTTCTTCAAGTCAAACCCGAACACTTTAGCGGAACCCGGCAATTTTTTTTTTTATAGTATAAACTTTACATATATTTTGCCATTAAATAACATTTCTAATCATATGAAGTTAATAACAAGAGTCCCCCTTTACATCAGAGTCCACAGAGTTCCCCTTTTACATCTGAACTCGCAGAGTTCCCTTTCACTGTAAGGGGGGACTCTGCAGACTCTGATGTAAGGGAGTACTCTGGGGCCTCTAACATAAGCAATTCTCTGAGAACCCTGATTTAAGGGGGAACACTGAGAACTCTGATGTACGGAGAGGACTCTAATGTAAGGGAGAACACTGTGGCTTCTGGTGTAAAGGGGAACTCTGGTATAAGGGGTGCTCTGAGAACCCTGATTTTCCTTAGTGTACTCACTCAGAGGCAGGACAGAGAAGGGGGGAGACTTCAGTGACAGACAGGGATGGATGGTGAGCTCACTCACCCCTTGGCAGTCAGCACCTCTCATCCAGATGTATCCGAGGCTGCTGAATTGAAATTTCCGGCCCCAACTTTCCTTTTCTGAGGCACAGCACTGGGGATTGGCGTGTGAGCAGACACAGAGAGGTAGGGGTGGGAGGATGAGGTGCTGATCGAGCCCTCTCTCTTCTCCCATCTGTGTGTGTGTTTGGGGGTGGATTGTTAGTGCTGGCTTTGGGCAGTGTGAAAGAATGTAACAGACACTCTCAGCTTAAACAACTGAAGCCAGTAACCCTGCTGGGAAGCCATAGTCCAGTCTAAATAATGTGTCCGGGTTTCAGGCAGTCTGAAACCCGAACGCATGATTCCAAACCCGAACTGTCCGGGTGAATCCTGGACAGGTGGCAACCCTGGGAGGTATGACATCATTTGCCTAGTCCTGGAAACCAGGAAGTAACTGAAGAAAATAAAATATAAAAAGGTTAAATCAAGTACATTTAATACAGTTTTTCATAAGTGCATTTTAAATTATAGAGATGGAATAACAACAAAAAATCCATTAAAAAAACATAAAACAAATGCTATAAATTAAATTGCAGTTCAAATAAAATAAGCATTTGATCCCCAAGCAAAACATGACTTAGTACTTGGTGGAGAAACCCTTGTTGGCAAGCACAGAGGTCAGACATTTCTTGTAGTTGGTGACCAGGTTTACACACATCTCAGGAGGGATTATGGTCCACTCTTCTTTACAGATCTTCCTTAAAGTGGAAGTAAACCCATTAAATTAACAGTTTAAAAAAACAGTTACATTCCCGGCATGCCAGGAATGTAACTGTCACATTGGTTGTGCTCTCAACCAAACTGTTAAAACATCCAATGGCTGGTGTCATAACTGATCACATGTGCAACAACATGGCAGTTTAAGGTTAAACAGATGGCAGCTTCCTTGGCTGAAAATGATAGGAGGGTTTACTTCCACTTTAAATCCTTAAGGTTTCTTGGCTGTCAATTGGCAACTCGAAGTTCGAGCTCCCTCCATACATTTTCTATGGGATTAAGGTCTGGAGACTGGCTACGCTCCATGACCTTTATGTGATTCTTGAGCAACTCCCTTTGTTGCCTTGGTATGTTTTGGGTCATTGTCATGCTGGAAGGCCCATCCATGACTCATCTTCTGTGTTCTGGAAGGGAAAAAGGTTCTCATCCAAACTTTTACTCTACATGGCCCCATCCATTGTCCCCTCAATCTCAAAGTCGACCTGTACCCTTCAACAGAGAGACAGCCCTAAAGCATCATGTTTCCACCTCCGTGCTTAATTGTAGGGATGGTGTTCTTAGCGTCATAGTCAACATTTTTCTTCCTCCAAACACGGCGAGTCAAGTTAATGACAAAGAGCTTAAAGGGATTGTAAAGTGAATTTTTTTTTTTTTTAAATAACAAACATGTTATACTTACCTCCACTGTGCAGCTCGTTTTGCACAGAGTGGCCCCGAACCTGCTCTTCTGGGGTCCCTCGGCGGCTGTCTCGGCTTCCTCCCTCAGATGCTTCTCATATTCATGCGAGCTCCCTCGCATGGTGAGAAGCATCTGCCGGCGCGCTCCCATGATACAGCCAGCGGCTATAGCCGCTCACTGTATCACACGGCCCCGCCCCCCCGGCGCTCCGCGTCAGTGGATGTGACTGACAGCAGCGCGAGCCAATGGCTGCGCTGCTTTCCATCCGTCCACTCCAGCCAATCAGTGGCCAGGCTGAACGGTGGAAAGGACGTCGGGGGACGAGCGTGGGACTTTCGAGGGGTGAGGTAAGTAAAACGGGGGGGCTGGGGGCGCAGGCAGTGTCAGATGTTTTTTCACCTTAATGCATAGAATGCCCTTTACAACCCCTTTAATTTTGGTCTCATCTGACCACAGAACTTTTTTTTCCCAATCCTTCTCTGAATCATTTCTATGTTCATTTTCATGACTGCACATGTGCCTTCTTGAGGACGGGTACTCACCGTGTTTGGAGGAAGAATGCTGACTATGACCATGAGAACACCATCCCTACAGTCAAGCACAGAGGTGGAAACATTATGCTTTGGGGCTATATCTCTGCTAAAGGTACAGGCCGACTTTGCTACATTGAGGGACCAAGGGATGGGACCATGTATTGTAAAATCTTGGATAAGAACCTTCTTCCCTCAGCCAGAACAATGATGATGGGTTATGGATGGTTCTTCCAGCATGACAATAACCCAAAACATACCACCAAGGCAATAAAGGAGGAGTGGCCGAGCCAGTCTCAAGACCTTAATCTTATGGAGAGAGCTGAAACTTCGAGTTGCCAAGCATCAGCCAAGAAACCTTAAGAATTTAGAAAAGATTTGTAAAGAAGAGTGGACCAAAATCCCTCCTGAGATGTGTGAAAAGTCCAGGAATCAAGGTAGGGAAGGGAGTGTCACCGCTCCAGGAGGATCTAGCTATGATTAAGCACTGTGTGTAGTGCGAAACCCGTCAGATCTTGTTCTGCTGTGACAGGCTATTTTTTTGAATAAAAGGCTTTTTTCGGAGTGCGACTGTCCAGAACCATTTTTCATTCATTGAGATGTGCGCAAACCTGGTCACCAACTACAAGAAACGTCATACCCCTGTGATTGCCAAAGGGTTTCTCCAACAAGTACTAAGTCAAGTTTTGCTTGGGGATCAAATTTTTTTTTTTTTACTCACTGAACTGTAGCTCAATTCATAACATTTGTATCGTGTTTTTTTCTGGATTTTTGGTTGATATTCTAATTCTATCTCTATTATTTAAAATACACCTATGATAAAAAAAAAATTATAGACCCTCAATTTCTTTGTCAGTGGGCAAACTCACAAAATCTGCAGGAGATCCAATCATTATTTTCCTCACTGTATATCCTCCTATATATTTACTAATACTGTACTAGCAGCATAAGGATTAAAAAAGAGTCAACACCAATTGGGAAAGTAAAGTTCCACTTTAGTATAAATTATATATTTTGGATAATAATTTGTTGGAGCTGGGCTTGAAAATTGTTTGAATTCAAGTATAATTAAATTTCCCAACGAGAAAATCTGTCAACATTGTAATATACCTAGCCATAAATTTATATCTAAGGGAACATCAGCTCTGAACACTCCTCCACATTCTTTGAATTTTTTTTTTGACAATCGCAACATTATTAAAATATGGAAAGACAACATTTAAAGACATTTCTTTTTAAATTTTGACTTTCAATATTTTAATGTTGCGATTGTCAAAATAATACATTCCAAAGACTGTGGAGGGGTGTTCAAGTCTAATGTTCCTTTAGATTTACATTTTTATGGGTAGATACATTATATTGTTGACTAGGGTTGAGCCGAACACCCCCCGGTTCGGTTCGCAGCAGAACCTTCGAACGGACCGAAAATTCGTACGAACTTTAGAACCCTATTAAATTCTATGGGACTCGAACGTTCAGAATCAAAAGTGCTAATTTTAAAGGCTAATATGCAAGATATGCAACAGGCAACACCAGCAATAAGGGGTATCTTCAGGTGTATACTATGCTGGAGGCACACAACACCCACTTTAACTCCTGCAGATGCCTGTATTAGAGAACACCAGCAATAAAGGGTAGATACAGGTGTATACTGTGCTGGAGGCATACAACACCCACTTTAACTCCTGCAAATGCCTGAGAAAAGAACACACTGTCCCTGCCTATCTTGCTCTTTTCCTGCACGCCGGAACACACTACACAAGGCCGCCGCGCTGGCGGCCTTATATAGTGTAGGGCGTGCACTAAACCCCCTGAGCTATAATTGGCCACAGGCATCCTGCCTGTGGCCAATTATGGCTCTCCTCACTGCCGGCGCTATGATTGGCCAAGCATGCAGGGTCACAGTGCATGCTTGGCCAGTCATGAGCCAGGAATGCACTGCGATGGCGTAGTGCATTGTGGGCCGTTCGTGCCATACGAATTTGGTGCAAATGGTCCACAAAGTTCTGAATTCGCCCAACAGACAAACGGCCGAGTCGAACACCGAGCTCATCCTTATTGTTTCCAGATTTTTGGGAAATTGTTTAGTTATACTTGACAGCAGAGAGTGGTTATGCTCTAGTTTATATTATGTGTTTGTCATCAACCAGTTAACAGTTGTTGGTTTTAAAAGAGGATGTTTAGTAAAATTTTAGGTGATAAGGTGAGAAGACTGCATACAAAATCAGGTTTAATTCCAAGACTGTATATTTATAAGAATTATTGATATTTATATGGAGGTTGATTTACTAAAGGCAATAATAGACTGTTCACTTTTTAAGGAATTTTCTGGCTTAGTGAATAAGGTGAAGCTCTGCTGTCATCCTATCATGTGGAAGCAAAAATACATTTTTTTTTAATTTTCCTTCCTAGTAAATGGATATTCTTTGCAAAGTGAATTTTTACGCCGTTCACTTTCCTTTCAACATGAACAGTCTATTTGCCTTTTGTAAATCAACTCCTATCTCTCCACAGGGACTCACCTGTTGATGATATCCTGCTCGTCAGTCCTGTTTGTTTAAGCCGTCCAGCTTCTCTGCCTTAGCCTGGTCAACATCCCATAGACTCTCTCCTACGTGCCTGTTAAAGACTTGCTTGGCTGACGTCTCTTCTGGTTTCAGATCCTGCTTGTTGTTCCAGTACGCTGAATGTGTGGATTCCTGACTTCCTGGCTTGTCTGACTATTCGTTCCAGTTACCGAACTTTGGCTATGTTTTGACTACGTTTGTTCTTTTCACTTTTATTATTATTAAACAAGTGTGATTTAACTGTACTTCTGTCTCGGTCTGATTCATGGTTTCTTACATCCGGTGAAGCTGGAAGGTGTGCAGATGTCCTGAGACTTGTGAGTACTGACCCTGAAAATTGATCCTAGGCGACTTTGTTTTTTTAGGATATAAGTGCCAGAAGTAGCTATGGACTGAGACGGCTCTCATAGGGTCCCAGATAACTAGACATGTGTAATTTGTTTTATTTCAAAATAATTTTTTAACAAATTTAAACAAATTAATTAATTCGGAAATATCCAAATTAACAAATTTTTCAGAATTATCATAAATTTGAATGTTCGAAAATTCGAAAATCTGAAATAATAACTATCGTATTTATCGGCTTATAACACACACTTTTTTCCCCTTAAAATCAGGGGAAAATCGCGTGTGTGTGTTATACGCCGATCCCCGCTGATTGTGAGCGGAGGATCGAGCGCGGCCGAGATACACATAGCTGAGTAGGCTCGGCTCCTCTCGCAGTCACGCCCAGTCCCACCCTATGATGGGCATAACACAGGGACTGGGCATGACAGCGAGCGGAGCCAAGCCTAGCCGAGTAAACTCGGCTATGTGTATCTTGGCGGCGCTCAGCCCCGCTCACAATCCCGCTCCAGGGACTGCGAGAGGAGCCGAGCTTAGCCGAGTACACTCAGCTTTGTGTATGTCGGCAGCGCTCGCTCCTCTCCGCTCACGGTCAGTGGAGTTCGGCGCCAATTTTAAATAATCAGCCTGCAATAAGGCTGGGCAATGCTGCAAAGAGACTGGATAAGGCTGAAAAGACACTAGCCAATGCTGCAAAGACACTGGGCAATGCTGCAGATGGACACTGGGCAAGGGTGCAATGGTGGACAAGGCTGCAGATGGACACTGGGCAAGAGTGCAATGATGGACAAGGCTGCAGATGGACACTGATAAGGCTGCATTGATTGGCATTTAAATGTAAGTTTTTTCCTTAAAATTCCCTCCTAAACTTGGGGTGCGCGTTATACACGGACACGTGTTAAACGCCGATAAATACAGTAACTAATAATAACCTATTTTTTTTTTTTTAAAGGGTAAGCTTCATTCATGTTACAAAATGTACAATTACAATGCTCATTCGTAGTAGTTACAACAATGACAGTGATCTAACATAACCTTGTAACATATGATCAGGATATGTGCATCACGTCATCCATTTGTTTAAACTTGTTAATAAAGAAAAACTACTACAATAGGTGTAACCGGTCTATGTGTTTCTGTCATGCTCCATCAATTTTCAATAATTCAACAAAATTCTAGTCTGCTACCCCAATACCAGCCTGTTCCATGCTATATTATCCATGTTTCACCCATTCATCTTCTATTACACCTCTATCTCTGAAGACACATGTTAAATCTATCCAGCCCATATTTTCAAAGAGATCTTAGGGCAACCTCTAGCAGTGTATGTAATCTTGTACATTGAAAATGCTTTATTAATGAGTTCCAACCAGTTTTGGAGAGACGGGGGGTCGTGTTCTTCCATCTAAGAGCTAGCGCTTTTTTGGCATAGAAAAAGGCCATTCTTAATAGTGTTTTCTGAGAGTTATGCCCCATATACTCGGTCGGAAATTCAGACAGAAAAAGTCAAATCGGATTATGTTGTCGGAAAATCCAATCATGTGGGGGCTCTATCTGACTTTTTCTGTCGGAATTTCCAACGGAAAAAGTTTGAGAGCAGGATCTAAAATTTGCCGACAACAAAATACGATCAGCCTTTTTCTGATCGTGTGTAGAGAATTCCGACGCACAAAGAATTCCGATGCTCAGAAAAAATTTGGAGACGAAAGCTATTGGCTACTGGCCTCTACGTAGTTCTGTCGTACGTTATGAACTTCACCTCGTTCCGAACGATCTGCTTTTCCGACAACTTTGTGCAACCGAGCGTATGCAAGACTAGTTTCGGCCAAAATCCGTCTGAAAAAATCAGAGGGATTTTGTTGTTGGAATGTCTGACCATGTGTACAAGGCATTAGATATTTATTCTTCCTCCAGGTCTCCCAAAAGGAACCTGGCTGGGGAATAAATGTTAGGGAGGGCCAATTTGTCTTCAAGAAATTCTAGGATTGTCTTCCAAAATCTCTCCCCTAGAGGACATCTCCACACCATATGGAAGTAGTATCCCGGTGCACTCCTGCATCGAGGGCATTCTGGTGATTCCTGGCTTCCCATTTTGTGTAACCTCTCAAAACACTCCTCCTTTAGCCACAAGGGACTTAGCCGCCATAGGACATATCCCCGCGGTCTCCCCATGTCAATGGTGGAAAGCAGGGGGGGGAGTGGTCTGAGATAGCCCGCAGAAGGTATTGGACCCCAACAACCCTCTGCAACATCTCCCTAGAAACAAAGCAGTCTGGACAGTGTTAAATGTGGAGGAATAACAGGAGTATGCTTTGGTATCTTGGTTTTTCCATCTCCATGCCTCTTCTAAATTATAAGGCCTCACACAAGCTTCCACTGGGGAGCCACCTCTGGCAGCCGCACCATGTCTATCAATGTCAGGCGATAATACAGCATTCAAATCCCTAGCTAGGATAATAGGCCCCTCCGCCACCTGGAGCACCTTTGCCATCAGTGTTTCCCATACTGCTACAGTGAATGGGCATGGTATATATACTGCTACAAACGTGTAGGGTTGACTGTTAATGAGGAGCACCAGAACCACAAATCTGCCAAAAGGATCCAGTTTGACAGCTTTAATGGAACACAATAACGATTTAGCCTCCAAGACCGATACACCGCTGGTGTAATTCAAGTATGTAGAGGGAAAAAGCACTGCCCACAAATGCTCTGTGAAAGGCCAACGTTTATGCTCCACCTAAATGTGAATTGTGTAAGAATACAATATGGGGTTTATGTTTATATTAAAATACTAAGGCCTGCTTCATTTTGGAGTTGAGGCATCTTACATTCCATGATAGGAGATTAAGGGTCTGCATGGTTGGTGCAACATGTATCTAGGGTGTCAGGATGATACAGATTTTATTGAGGCGAGATGGCAAAGAGCTTCTTAGATGGGCACATATCTTTTTCTCCCCACCCGGGAGCAGAATTGGGAAACACATACGCATGTAGTTGCATAATTGGTTGCAATAAAGTGCATAACATTTTTTTAGGAAAAAAACAAGAAAACAACAAAAAAAGAACATATAAAACCTTTGATCCAGAACAGAGGATCCCAAAACCCAACCTCCCCCTCCCTGCCCGCAGCGTCAAACACCCCACAGGTTTTCTCCTAAAACATTGAACAACAAAGTCACCCTAAAGGGGGGTAGCCTTCCTGCTCCAGCCGGAGAGGGAGATTAAGGGGTGAGTATGTGGTATGCAGCAGAGCATTAAATGAACCGCGTTGATTGAAGGTCAATCTTCATGGCCTGCGAGGGCTTGAATGTTAAAGGATCTCTCAAACAAGATAAAAAAAATTAACACAAAAAGATGGGTGCTTATATAGCAACTGTCAGTACAGATCTATCTGCCTGGAGGAGCCCCCCCCAGGCCAGATAGAGGATGAGTTCATCAAGGGAAAGGGTAAGCATGTCAGCTAGATCCCAGCGACTCCAACCAGTGGATTGCTTCTTTAAGGGACATGAAGAATTGTATGACTCTCAGCTTAGCAGGATATAGCATACTATATGCTAAACTGCGTTCTCTCAGGTGCTGCTTCACACTTTGAAAGGCCACTCGTTGCTTCTGCGTGGCTTCTGAGAAATCCGGGAAGATGGAAATGTGGTTGTTGTTATACAGCAATTCAGGCAGGTTGCGAGCTTTATGTGGTATGGTTTCTTTATCCCTGAAGTACAACAATCAGGCCAACATGGGTCTAGGATATCTGCCCCTTGCTTCAGGGGGACTCTATGAGCCCTTTCTATGGCAAACAAGTGAGAGAAACTATCATCCCCAAAGGTTTGCTTGAGCCAGGATAACAGGAACTCTTCCGGACATTTGCCCTCCGAGCCTTCTGGGAATCCCAGAAATCTAAGGTTATTCCTGTGGAGCCTGTCCTCAATATCCCCCAGTTTAGCCTCCTGGGACTTGTGGTCTGCCACCACATCTCTCACCTGCACCATCAGTGGATTGAGGTCATCCTCGACTGCGCTAATGCGCTGTTCAGTCCTGAGTGACTTTTTGCCTAACTTTATGCACATCATCCTTTAGGAGAGCAAAGTCCACCCTTACGGTTTCAATCTGTGTGGACAACAAAGCGTGGCAGCACTTAATGTATCCATTATCTACAGCAGCATCAGCTCTCTTACCTGTGCACCAGAGTCGTTCTCTCCTGGGTCAGATGAGGAAGAAGGCAGGGGATTTGCTAAGGGATCAGATGGATCCAGCCAGTCCATGTCCCCCTCGGTCCACAGGCGGCCAGCAGGGGCTGGAGAATCATGTCGTTCCATTTCCGATCAGGTGCCATCTTGGTTTGCCTCCTGTGCAAACCTTGTGAGCCTCTATGCGGGTGTTGGATCCAAACTCGGGCTGTATTTTACCATAGTCAGGTGCCCGGTATGTTCCCCAATCAATTCTGGTAGGTGGACAGCAAAAAGTTCAAGCCCGAAGCTGACCAGGATAATAAAAGTATCTCAGCGCGGTCGGAGCTCTGAGAAATGGCTCCTCATATACCGGAAGTTGGATACGCCCCCAACACTTAACTACTTCTAATTATTAAATTATAGGTATTGAAATTGCCTTTCAAATTTGTCTGTTAGTGAACGTAAGGAATACGAATTTATTTGAAGTTACGAATTATCCAAAATAACGAATGCTGTATCTAAACGAATGGAACGTAATGAATTAATAATAATAAACAACAATAGTAAAAACTATTTATTATTATTATTTATTATTAATTTGTTCCGTTCCATTTACTTAGATGCGGCGTTCGTTATAATTCGCAACTTCGGATAAATTCGTATTCGTTTTGGTCCCTAACAGACAAATTTGAAAGGAAATACCTAAAATGTAATAGTTAGTTATTATTAGTTAGTTAGTTATTTCAGATTTTCTTTCTTATTTTCAGATTTTTTAATTTTCAGGTTAATGAATGACCCGAAAAACAGTAGAAAAAAAAAACAATGGAACAAACCATTTTTTTGGCAGTGTACATGTCTACAGAGTACTGGCCATTCCCTTCTAGCTCTAGGAAATTGTCCTACTGTTGCTATTGATAGTTTTGGGGTATCCTGTCTTTCTGTTAGGCCCCTTTCACACGGGACCGATCGGTAATGATCCGCCCCGTGATGATCCGCTCGCTCAGCGGAGATGGCTCCGTTGTCCCCGCTGAGCCGGCAGCGGACAGGGCGGT
The DNA here is from genome assembly GCF_037356315.1 of Lithobates pipiens. Classification (NCBI taxonomy): domain Eukaryota; kingdom Metazoa; phylum Chordata; class Amphibia; order Anura; family Ranidae; genus Lithobates; species Lithobates pipiens. Next base: position 297,634 of record NW_027507892.1, on the reverse strand, counting down.
CCCGGCCTACTGTGCAGGGTCCGCCCTGTCAGCTCTCCGCTCTCCTCTATGGGGGATCGGATGAACACGGACCATCTGTCCGTGTTCATCCGATCCGCTCTGCAGACATATAGAAAAATAGGATTTTCCTCCGTCTGCAGAATCGGACAATAGCGGAGGCGGACAATAGCGGGTGTCTGCGGATGTTCATCCGCAGACACCCGCTATCCCATAGGAATGCATGTATGTCTGTATTTCATCTGCAAACGGATGGATGAAATACGGACATACTGTCCGCATGTGTGAAAGGGGCCTTAAAGTTCTCCTGCAACATTTCCTAAAAATACATCCCCTAGACTAAGCCTTAATTGTTGGTGTTGTGTGGGAAGGAGCTTGTGTGACTGGCAGCCTCTGTACTATTTGGGAGACCTGGGTACTTTCTCAGCTGGCCCTTTGGGGGTAAGCACTACATAGGTATAAGTATAAAAAATCGGGGATGTGCTAGCTTTAAGGGTCCTTTCACACCGAATGCAGTTGAATACAGTTGTATGCATTTTGAACTGCACTCCAACTGCATATACAGCCCAAAATCAAAGTAATCATATGGGCATAGTTCACATCATTGCAGTGCAGTTCAGGGCAGTTAAAAATTAGTAGAGCATGCTGCATTTTTCTGCACTGCAAATGCAGTTAAAAGTGGTGGCCCGTCCATTAGGGGCGTATGGGTGCCACCCCCCACCCCCTGTTCATGCGCCTGGACCCCTGATCTACATGCAGGGCGCTGGATGCATAGATTCCAGAGGCTCTAACAGGCTTCAAAAAAGGGTAGGCTTGGATTTCCCCAAAGCAAACCCAGTTGTATGACAATAGTGAATGAATATTTGCTATTGTAACACTGATTCTCCTCCCAGCCAATCAGAAAGCAGGTCCTGAGACCTGTCACCCAATTGTCGAAAAATTACATCCGGGTGGAGGAACTTGACTGGCTTGCACAGAGCCCTGACTTCAAAGTGATAGAACACCTTTGGGATGAATTAGAGCAGAGACTGAGCCAGGGCTTCTCGTCCAACATCAGCGCCTGACCTCAGAAATGCGCTTCTGGAAGAATGGTCAAACATTCCCATAGACACACTCCTAAACCTTGTGGACGGCCTTCCCAGAAGAGTTGAATCTGTTATAGCTGCAAAGGGTGGACCAACTGAATATTGAACCCTACAGACTAAGACTGGGATGCCATTAAAGTTCATGTGCGTGCAGGCGTCTCAATACTTTTGACAATATAGTGTATATCCACTTAAGGACCAGGCATCTTTTTCAGATTTGGCGTTTACATGTTTAAAACAGTTTTTTTTTTTTTTTTGCTAGAAAATTACTTAGAACCCCCAAACATTATATATATATATTTTTTTCTAACACCCTAGAGAATAAAATGGCGGTCATTGCAATACTTTTTTTCACACCGTATTTTTTTTCTTATTTATTTTACTTGGCTTTATTTATTTTTACACTTTAAAAAAAAAATAATAATAATGTATCACTTTTATTCCTATTACAAGGAATGTAAACATCCCTTGTAGTAAAAAAAAAAAAGCATGACAGGTCCTCTTCAATATGAGATCAGGGGTCAAAAAGTCCTCAGATCTCATATTTGGACTTAAATGCAATAAAAAAAAAAAAGTCATTTTAAAAAATGACATTGAAAAAAAATATACCTTTAAGAGGTATGGGCGGAAGTGACGTTTTGACGTCGCTTCCACCCTCCTATGGTATAGAGACGAGTGGGGGCCATCTTAGCCTCACTCGTCTCCATTCCCGGCCATCGACAGGACCCGATCGCCTCCGCCACTACTGCCGGCTCCGGTAAGCGGCGGAGGGCGTGGGAGAGCGGCGGGAGGGGGGGTGGCACCTCTCCCGCCACCGATAACGGTGATCTCATGGCCAACCCGCCGCGGAGACCACCGTTATCGTACACAGGACCGCCTCTTGTAAAGAGGGATACCTCGGTTGTGGCAGCAGCTGCTGCCGTTACCGAGATATCCCTCTTCAAAAAGAGGACGTATATTTACATGAGGCGGTCCTTAAGTAGATATACACACCATAGTTTGTAGACGCTATAACTTTCACACAAACCAATCAATACAAACTTATTGGGATTTCTTTTTTTTACCAAAGACATGTAGCAGAATACATTTTAACCAAAATTGTTGAAGTAATTTGATTTTTTTTAAATGGATATGTTTTATAGCAGAAAGTAAAAAATATTGTTTTTTTAAAAAAAAAAATTTTTTTCATTTATATCGCAAAAAAATTAAAAAACACAGAGGTGATTAAATACCAACAAAAGAAAGCTCTATTTGTGTGAACAAAAATTATATAAATTTAGTTTGGGTACGACGTTGCATGACTGTGTAATTGCCAGTTATGGTAGCACAGCGCAAAGAAATGGCCTGGTCATGAAGGGGGTAAAACCTTTCCGGAGCTGAAGTGGTTATGAAAGAAGGACAGAAGACAAAAAAAAAAAAGAGAGAGGAAAAAAAAAAAAAGAAACATCTGTACAATTGTGTCTTCCTGAGAAAACATTTATGTCGTTGGTAAGGATAGAGAGTTGCTTGAAAATCAACAAATCAAGAAGTTTTGCAAAGAAAATTCAAAGACCTTCTCTAGGTAGGAAGAAACGAAAAAAGGAAGATCAAAGGCATGCAGAGAATGAGGTTCAGAAGATGGATGAAGGAGTTAGAAAATACATAGTTCCCCCAACACTGCAAAAAGCGGAAGAAACACAAGGCATCTGGAGAAGACAAAAATATTGCTTAATCATTGAAAAGAAAAAAAAGATAGGAATATTTAGGTCAATAACTACTATATTCATCCAAAAACGGATAAGGTGTAATGATAAATACACATCGTATAAAGTGTGGGCAAACACTATGGCAAACTTCACCCATCAATATAATAAAAACACAAATTAGAAAACCTACTGATCAATAATTTCACATAGGACATTGCAGAATATAAACTATCCGTGGAAAACACCAGAAAAACATAAAAAATATATATATATATACCTTAAATGATAAAAAATAAAAATAAAAAATACAACAGTTGGACTACACCTTTAGGGCAGTTGTACACTGGAGAAGAGGGGTTGATCAACATGTACAAATACATACTATAAGTGGTCCATATAGTGAACTTGGTGTTGAGTTATTCCATTTAAGGTCAGCACAGCTGACAAGGGGAAAAAAGATTTAATCTCCAAATATGGAAAGGATTCTTCACAGTAATGCCTCGTACACACGATCGGGCATTGATCGGACATTCCGACAACAAAATCCATGGATTTTTTCCGACGGATGTTGGCTCAAACTTGTCTTGCATACACACGGTCACACAAATCTTGTCGAAAATTTGGAACATCAAGAACGTGGTGACGTACAACACATACGACGAGCCGAGAAAAATTAAGTTCAATAGCCAGTGCGGCTCTTCTGCTTGATTGCGAGCATGAGTGGAACTTTGTCCGTCGGAATTGTGTACACACGATTGGAATTTACGACAACGGATTTTGTTGTCGGAAAATTTGAGATCCAAATCTCAAATTTTGTGTGACGGAAATTCCGATGGAGCCTACACATGGTTGGAATTTCCGACAACAATCGCCCATCAAACATTTTCCGTCGGAAAATCCGACTGTCTGTATGGAGCATAAGAGCTGTAAAAATGTGGAATAGACTCCCTTTATTTTTTTTGCTTGAACTAGATGGATTTGTGTCTTTTTTTTTAACCTATGTAACTTATTTGCTGCTGGATCCCTTAAGCCGCGTACACACGTAGCCGTCTGTCCGACGTACTTAGTCTGGCGGACGTCCGCCAAACTGTCCGTCGGAATTTTCGAACGGGCTACTTGCCCACACACGGCACTTTTTCAGCGGACTAGTACGGCGTACTAAGTCCGCGTACTTTCGAAATGAATGGACTCGCCCACACACGCGGAGGAAAGTCCGCTCATTTCGAGCGCGTCTCCAGGTAGGCGGGGCCCGCGAAGGAGACGTCGCTGGCCCCGCCGCCTGGTATGGACTTAAAGGGGAACCCCAACACCGAAAAAAATCGGCGTGGGGGTCCCCCCCAAGTCCACAACAGACCCTTGTCCGAGCACGCTACCCGGTCGGCCAGGAAAGGGGGGCGAGCGAGCGCCCCCCCCTCCTTAGCCATACCAGGCCGCGTGCCCTCAACATGGGGGGTGCCTTGGGGAAGGGGGGGGCCGCGCGGCCCCCCCCCACCCCAAAGCACCTTGTCCCCATGTTGATGAGGACAAGGGCCTCTTCCCGACAACCCTGGCCGTTGGTTGTCGGGGTCTGCGGGCGGGGGGCTTATCTGAATCCGGGAGCCCCCTTTAATAAGGGGGCCCCCGGATACCGGCCCCCCCACCCTATGTGAATGAGTATGGGGTACAATGTACCCCTACCCATTCACCTGTAAAATAAAAGTACAAAAAAAAACACAACACACGAGATAAAATACTTTATTGCACAGCTCCGGGGGTCTTCCGTCTTCGGGGGTCTTCTCGCCGGACTCCTCCGCTATCTTCTTGTAGCTCTTTTGCTAGTGGAGGAGTCCGGCTTTCTTCCTCGCCGCCGGCCTCTTCTCCCGACTTCGGGGGTCTTGTCCCCTCTTCGGTTCTTCTGCCGGGCCACCGCGCCTTCTTATAGCTCTTTTACAGGCGGTGGCCCGGTCTTCTGTCGCCGCTGTCGCCTTCCGTTCTTCTTCTTCTTCTCCTTCTTCTCCTGGAGATGTTGACTCGACGCTCTCTCCGGCCACAATGCCAGGGACGCGCTGCGCGGCCACTTATATAGGGACAAGGGGCGGTGTCACATGGCTTTATGTCACATGGGTTGGTGTCACATGGTGACCCCGCCCCCTTACGATGTCACAGTCCCCATGTGACATCAACCCATGTGACCAACCCATGTGACATAAAGCCATGTGACACCGCCCCTTGTACGGTACGGCTAAGGAGTGGGGGGGGCGCTCACTCGCCCCCCCTTCCCTGGCCGGCCGGGTAGTGTGCTCGGACAAGGGTCTGTTGTGGACTTGGGGGGGACCCCCACACCGATTTTTTTCGGCATTGGGGTTCCCCTTTAAGTCCATACCAGGCGGCGGGGCCAGCGACGTTTCCTTCGCGGGCCCCGCCTACCTGGAGACGCGCTCGAAATGAGCGGACTTTTCTCCGGGCGGGAAAAGTCCGCTCATTTCAAAAGTACGGCGGACTGGCATACACACGGCCGGATTGTCCGCCGAAATGCGAGTACGGCGGGCAGATTGTTGTGCAAACCGAAATTCTAAGTCCGCCGTACTGTCGGGTCAAAAAAGTATGCCGGAGGCTACACACGGGGGGATTGTTTGGCGGACTTGAGTTTGCCGGACTTTTCCACCGGATTGTTTGATCGTGTGTACGCGGCATTACGGTTCCAGGTTGAGGGGACCATGTGGACTAGAGTTGGGAGGACCTCTTTAAAGCTTCCGTTTGCTCTTTTTAGCTTGGCCATGCAACCAACAGTCATTTTTTTTCTCTCTCAGACCCTTATGTTCTTTTAGGCCAAGCATATGGCAAGTTACCCTGGAAAGATCCTCCCATATTCTTCAGTCCTCCAAAAGTTGGAAACACTCCCTTTGTCCCAATGCTACTGTGTAGAGAGTTTGGCAGACGCCCTGTTCCAAAATTCTTGACTGGCCCTCATGTCAATCCAGATCCAGGATTTTGTGGATACTGATGCTCTTTGGAGGCAAATCAGCAGTGTGTACGTAAATGATTATGTTTAATAGGAAACAACTCTTTGGAGAGGCCTTATCACCAGCTATTTCCTTAATGTGGTGTCTAAGAGCATGCTCATTTTCACATAGCAAGAAGAAACTGAAAATTCCCACAGAGAAGTGTGCCACTCCTCAGTTTTCAGAAGTTGTGATGTCATCACGTTTACCTTTTTAAGATGCCATGAAGTGGATTTGAACCAGGGTTGCTGCGGCCACAACACAGTACTAACCACTATCTGATCATGGCACAGTCAACAGGCCAGGAAGAAGTTGAACCTACAATCTTCTGGTCCATTGTTAGACACGTTATCTACTGTAATCAGACCAAAGAAGCCTAGAAACGAGCTCAGAAAAAACAAACAGTACCAGGGGGCATTTTAAATTAGTGAAAGTCATCAATGTTAAGAATTAAATCCATAGTTTTTGTTGGTCTATATCAGTGATGGTGAACCTTGGCACCCCAGATGTTTTGGAATTACATGTTCCATGATGCTCAACTACACTGCAGAGTGCATGAGCATCATGGGAAATTCCAAAACATCTGGGGTGCCAAGGTTCACCATCGCTGGCCTATATGATGGGTGCTCAACCTGTGGCCCTCCAGCTGTTGTGGAACTACAAGTCTCATGAGACATTGCTAGGCTGAGAGTTACCAGCACGACTCCCAAAGGCAGCGGCATGATGGGACTTGTAGTTACGCAACAGCTGGAGGGCCACGGGCTTATCACCCATATAGATCTGGAGCTGGAAAAGGTTGGTGCAAACTACCTAGCTCAAAAAAACAAATCCTCCCATATCATTCCCCTTGTATCACTTCTAAATAATGCTAAAAGTTGGATGCAGTGATACGTTTTTGAATATACCTGTCTTGACATTCTTTTGTACCTAAAATTTGGAGTCAAGTGTAAAAATGGAGTGTCCAATATTCCAAAGAATGCAAGATTGACCTGAAATGATGAAGTTAACATGTTGGAACTAACATTTTTTGGTGGTACAAGCTTCTAGGCCAGGGGTCTCAAACTGGCGGTCCTTCAAGTCCCATGAGGCATTGCAAGGCCGACAGTTACAAGCTTGACTCCCACAAGTCCCATGAGGCATTGCAAGGCCGACAGTTACAAGCTTGACTCCCACAAGTCCCATGAGGCATTGCATGGCTGACAGTTACAAGCTTGACTCCCACAAGTCCCATGAGGCATTGCAAGGCCGACAGTTACAAGCTTGACTCCCACAAGTCCCATGAGGCATTGCAAGGCCGACAGTTACAAGCTTGACTCCCACAAGTCCCATGAGGCATTGCAAGGCCGACAGTTACAAGCTTGACTCCCCCAAGTCCCATGAGGCATTGCAAGGCCGACAGTTACAAGCTTGACTCCTACAAGTCCCATGAGGCATTGCAAGGCCGACAGTTACAAGCTTGACTCCTACAAGTCCCATGAGGCATTGCAAGGCTGACAGTTACAAGCTTGACTCCTACAAGTCCCATGAGGCATTGCAAGGCTGACAGTTACAAGCTTGACTCCTACAAGTCCCATGAGGCATTGCAAGGCTGACAGTTACAAGCTTGACTCCTACAAGTCCCATGAGGCATTGCAAGGCTGACAGTTACAAGCATGACTCCCCCAAGTCCCATGAGGCATTGCAAGGCTGACAGTTACAAGCTTGACTCCTACAAGTCCCATGAGGCATTGCAAGGCTGACAGTTACAAGTTTGACTCCCACAAGTCCCATGAGGCATTGCAAGGCTGACAGTTACAAGCTTGACTCCTACAAGTCCCATGAGGCATTGCAAGGCTGACAGTTACAAGCTTGAATCCCACAAGTCCCATGAGGCATTGCAAGGCTGACAGTTACAAGCTTGAATCCCACAAGTCCCATGAGGCATTGCAAGGCTGACAGTTACAAGCTTGAATCCCACAAGTCCCATGAGGCATTGCAAGGCTGACAGTTACAAGCATGGCTCCCACAGGCAGAGTTTCACAACATCTGGTGGGCCACCAGTTTGAGACCCCTGTTCTAAACCAAGTCTAGATTTCTCTGTAGCTGCATCTATGGGAAAGGAATAAGAAGATAGATGAATAGGGTACATGTTTAAAAATTTTCTGCATTTCCATAAAATGCTGCTAAATTAGAATTTTGTTAAACAAAAGTAATTTTTTCAAATACAAAGAATGAAACTGGTGTTAAATCATTCTAACAGAAAAAAGGGACAATTTTAGGAGCATAATATGCATTTAAACTAAGCCATAATATACCCTTCACTCTTCAGTTATTTTTGGCTTGTCTGAAAAATTCTGATTTATTTTTTCCCCTTTACCTTGTTGAACCCAAGATGACGTACCACCTTTATTAGCTGAAACTAGTTACCAAACCGCTACATAAAATTCTAAACAGAAAACGGTTGGATAATACAACCTAAATGGTTAGGAGGAGTTAAAACAAACAACTAGTATAGTATAGCACAGTATAGTATAGCATAGTATGGAAAGAATGTCAGGTGTTATTAGTGTCCTATTGTCAACTCTAAAGTCTATGTTTTGTTACCTACGAGAATTCTGTTTAAACTGTTATATGCTGAGAGATTGCACAACTTAGGAAAGGAAACACCTACTAGAGTTTACTCGGAGGTAACCTTTTCCTCATAAATAATATAATGTGCCCCCACCCAACCCCCACCCCCCCCCCCCCCCATTTGACAAAAGTTGATCATTCAATCACATTTTGTTGAAGGGCCCACTGTAAATTCTTTCAGCCACCATTCACATACTTTGACAGCTGCCAGGACTGGCTATCAAAATACAATAGGCGCAGTGGGAGATTCGTCCATCTGTGCTGTATAGCATAGATCAGGGGTCTCCAAACTTTTCAAAGGGCCGGTTTACTGTCCTTCAAACCTTAGGGGAGCCGGATTGTGGCCAGTGAGGGTAGAAAACGTCCCGGGCCACCATCAGTGAGAATAAACATTATCTCAGGGTTGGTGATTGGTTGCATAGCACCTGTGGTCGGTAGGAGGAATAGTGGCCCATCATTGGTATTCCTGGAAGGAATAGTGCCCCATCATTGGTATCAGTGGGACGAATAGAGCCCCGTCATTGGTGTCAGTGGGAGGAATAGTGCCCCATCATTGGTATCAATGGGAGGAACAGTCCTTCTCATTGGTATCAATGGGAGGAAAAGAGTGCCCCATCATTTGTATTAATGGGAGGAATAGTGCTCCATGACTGGTATCAGTGGGAGGAATAGTGCCCCATCATTGGTATCAATGGGAGAAACGGGCTCCATCATTGGTATCAATAGTAGGAATGATTGGTATCAGTAGCACCTGTGGTCAGTAGTAGGAATAGTGCCCAATCATTGATGTCAGTGGGAGGAATAGTGCCTCATCATTGGTATCAGTGACCTGGAATAAAACAATAAAGTGTTCTTTAAAAAGTTCCCAAGTCCCCCGTCTTCGCTTCCTCCCATCAACTCAGGAGTCAGCATTATGACATTCTGTAATCCCAAAAATAAACCTTGGTTAAAGTAATTGTTAAATTATGTAATCCAATTTGTAAAAATATTATATAAAGTGCAGAGGGAGGGGCCATGATTCCCACTGACGCCAGCCCTGCTCCGAGTATTGCAGAGGGATGGCCCGAGATTTCCACTGACGTCAGCCCCGCCCTGAGTACTGCAGAGGGGGGGGCCGAGATTCCCACTGACGTCAGCCCCGCTTCAAGTATTGCAGAGGGATGGGCTGAGATTCCCACTGACGTCAGCCCCGCCCTGAGTACTGCAGAGGGAGGGGCTGAGATTCCCACTGACGTCAGCCCCGCTCCGTGTACCGCAGAGGGAGGGGCCGAGATTCCCACTGACGTCAGCCCCGCCCTGAGTACTGCAGAGGGAGGGGCCGAGATTCCCACTGACGTCAGCCCCACCCTGAGTACTGCAGAGGGAGGGGCCGAGATTCCCACTGACGTCAGCCCCGCTCCGAGTACTGCAGACGGAGGGGCTGAGATTCCCACTGTTGTCAGCCCCGCTCCGAGTACCGCAGAGGGAGGGGCCGAGATTCCCACTGACGTCAGCCCCGCCCTGAGTACTGCAGAGGGAGGGGCCGAGATTCCCACTGACGTCAGCCCCGCCCTGAGTACTGCAGAGGGAGGGGCCAAGATTCCCACTGACGTCAGCCCTGCCCTGAGTACTGCAGAGGGAGGGGCCAAGATTCCCACTGACGTCAGCCTCGCTCCGAGTACTGCAGAGGGAGGGGCCAAGATTCCCACTGACGTCAGCCTCGCTCCGAGTACTGCAGAGGGAGGGGCCGAGATTCCCACTGACATCAGCCTCGCTCCGAGTACCGCAGAGGGAGGGGCCGAGATTCCCACTGACGTCAGCCCCGCTCCGAGTACCGCAGAGGGAGGGGCCAAGATTCAAACTGACGCCAGCCCCGCTCCGAGTACTGCAGAGGGAGGGGCTGAGATTCCCACTGACGTCAGCCCCGCCCTGAGTACTGCAGAGGGAGGGGCCGAGATTCCCACTGACGTCAGCCCCGCCCTGAGTACTGCAGAGGGAGGGGCCGAGATTCCCACTGACGTCAGCCCCGCCCTGAGTACTGCAGAGGGAGGGGCCAAGATTCCCACTGACGTCAGCCCCGCTCCTAGTATTGCAGAGGGAGGGGCCAAGATTCCCACTGCCGTCAGCCCCGCTCCGTGTACTGCAGAGGGAGGGGCCGAGATTCCCACTGACGTCAGCCCCGCTCCGAGTACCGCAGAGGGAGGGGCCGAGATTCCCACTGACGTCAGCCCCGCTCAGAGTATTGCAGAGGGAGGGGCCGAGGTTCCCACTGACATCAGCCCCGCTCTGAGTACTGCAGAGGGAGGGGCCGAGGTTCCCACTGACATCAGCCCCGCTCTGAGTACTGCAGAGGGAGGGGCCGAGATTCCCACTGACGTCAGCCCCGCTCCGAGTATTGCAGAGGGAGGGGCCGACGTTCCCACTGACGTCAGCCCCGCTCCGAGTACCGCAGAGGGAGGGGCCGAGATTCCCACTGACGTCAGCCCCGCTCAGAGTACTGCAGAGGGAGGGGCTGAGATTCCCACTGACATGAGCCCCGCTTCGAGTATTGCAGAGGGAGGGGCCGAGATTCCCACTGACGTCAGCCCTGCTCCGAGTACTGCAGAGGGAGGGGCCGAGATTCCCACTGACGTCAGCCCCACTCCGAGTACTGCAGAGGGAGGGGCCGCTGACATCAGCCGGGATGAGAGCAGCTCTCCGGCAGGTCACGTGATCGTCCAGCGGCGCTGTAAATAAGGTATTTTCCACAAGTTACAAAAAGGAGACACTGCACATTATATCATCTTTTTACAAAACGGATTACATGTTTTTACAAGGACATTACTAGGGATTATTTTCAGGGTAGGGCTTATATTGCAGTCATCCCTGAAAATCAAAATAGGTCTTATTTTCGGGGTAGGGCTCATTTTCGGAGAAACAGGATAGTTCTTGAGCCTGCCAACTTGCACCTGGCTGTCTACTGGTCTGCCCAGTGCCTGCTTCTCATCTGTCTGTGACCAAGCCAGTTTCTGCTAGACGCTCCCTGGAGCCTGTCATCTCTTCTGTCCTGCATCCACGTTCTGGTCTGCTCCTTGGGACGCACAGGCGACTCGTCAGCACCAGCCATTGCAAGAACTGTCAAGCGCTCCTGTCACTCTGTGCTCTCATGCTTCCTGTTATCTTACCAGGGTCCTTGAGCTGGAGGGGACCTCTCTTTTCTTAACTGCGCTAATGCAATACACCCCCAGCATGACCCTCCTCCATCGTCTTAGCAGAGTTTCCGCCTTCAACCAAAAATACACAAAATGTAAATAAAAATGCAATTTCAGTTGCCGCAGAATTGATCAGGTGCATCATTTTAGAACGATTTAACAAAACAAGCAGAAGAATAAAATTGGCATTTTGTAGCTATAATTAACTAAATCAATGTGCATTCTCTTGGAGGGCAATGTCACCAAAAAGAAGCCTTAGATGGCCACGTGAAAATCAATGCAGTACCACAGTGATAACAAATTTACTGACAAATCTAATTCGCTCAAAGCTAAAAATTCCTCCAAACAAAATTTACGTCATTTTTTCCCCACAAATAGAGCTTTCTTTTGCTTGTATTTGATCACCTCTGCGGTTTAAATTTTTTGTGCTATAAACAAATAAATAGCGACAATTGTGAAAAAAATTTATATACATTTTTTTACTTTCTACTATAAAACATACCCAATAAAAAAAAAAATGTAAACAAATCAAATTTCTTCATCAATTTAGATTAATATGTATTCTGCTACATATTTTTGGTAAAACAAATCCCAATTAGCATATATTGATTGGTTTGTGCAAAAGTTATTTTGTCTACAAACTATGGGATAGATTTATGGCAATTTTATTTTTACTAGCAGGGACTGCGCTGGACAAATCTGACATACTGGCTGGCTGGCCATACATTATACAATTTTTTTCTATAGATTTCCTTTAGATTTACCAAAACCATATAATATGAGGTCAAATCTAAACACTTTCAATTTATGTGCAATCAGGCAGGCCCTTCTACTACACAGTTGAAGGTAAATCTAAAGGAAATTGAATAGGAAAATTGTATGGTGTATGGCCAGCTTTAGGGGGTTATTTACGAAAGGTAAATCCACTTTGCCCTGCAAGTGCACTTGAAAATGCAGTCACTCTCAATCTAAGGGGTAGATCTGAAATGAGGGGAAGCTCTGCTGATATTATCATCCAATCATGTGCAAGCTAAAATGCTTTTTTTTTTATTCCCCTTGCATGTCCCCCTCGGATCTACAGCTACTATACTTTCAAGTGCACTTGCAGTGCAAAGTGGATTTTCCTTTAGTAAATAACCCACTAAGTGACATTTTTTGGGGACTTGAGACACCAATACAGTGATAAGTGCTAAAAAGATGCACTGTAACTGTATAAATGGCACTGTCAGGGAAGGGGTTAACATCAGGGGGCGATGAAAGGGTTAAGTGTGCTCCCTGGGAGTGCTTTCTTACTGTGTGGGGGATGGGCTGACTGCAGGAAGAGAGACATCTGTGTTCCTGATTAGCAGGAACACAAGATCTCTTTCTCTCGCTGGGACAGAACAGCGGTCTGCCTTGTTTACATAGGCCGACCCCCGTTCTGTCATTCTCCCAAGCAATCGCGGGTGGCCGGTGGCCAACCACAGTGGTAACGGGTCGCCAGCGGCAGGCGTGCACCCGGAAGTCGCAAACGACATACAGGTCAGTCGTTTTGCACAGCGTTTGTTACAAAAAAAAGGACGACGCTTAGATTCAAAAATATGCGCAGAGGGTAAAAAAACAAAAAACAAAAAAAAAAAACGGACAGACATTCTAATGTATTTTACCTGTAAATTCTCAAAATTAATCATTTATGCAGAATTGCTGTTTAGGAGTTCCATTGTATCGGAGTGGGGGCAGGACGTTTCCGTGTTTATAAATAATATGGACCTGTAGAACCTGCTCTCCCATGACGTAGAAGGACATCTTGCATAACGCATAGAAGTATGTCACTTATTATTTTTCTAGAAACTTGAGTAATATAACTTAAAGGATTAGTTCTTATTATAGTCTGAAGCAAATGGTTGGGGTTCAACCAAAGAAAATTATGCAAAGACCAGAAAGCGTGGCGAGCGAGAAAATGAAGGTACAGTCCAAACCAACCTTCCCATTGCGGAGAAAAGTTATATGGAGGACCATGTAACTGTAGTGAACATTGTACATCCATCATCCCAGCTGCTTAACCACTTGCTTACTGGGCACTTAAACCCCCCTCAGTCCCAGACCAATTTTCAGCTTTCAGCGCTGATGCACTTTGAATGACAATTGCGCGGGCATACAACACTGTACCCAAATGAAATTTTTATCATTTTTTTCCCACAAATAGAGCTTTCTTTTGGTGGTATTTAGTTACAGCTCGGAGTTTTATTTTTTGCTAAACAAACAAAAAAAGATGCAAAAAAAAAAAAAAAAAAAAATCATGTTTTAATAGTTTGTTATAAAATTTTGCAAACGGGTCATTTTTCTCCTTCATTGAAGTGCGCTGATTAGGCGGCACTGATAGGCTGCATTGGTGGGCACTGATGGGCTGCATTGGTGGGCACTGATGGGCTGCATTGGTGGGCACTGATGGGCTGCACCGGTGGGCACTGATAGGCATAGTTAAGGCGGCACTAATAGGCACAGATAAGGCGGCACCGATGGGCACAGATAAGGCGGCACTGATGGGCAAAGATGGGCACAGATAAGATGGCACGGATGGGTGGCACGGATAAGTGGCACGGATGGGCACTGATAGGTACCACAGATAGATGGGACTGATGGGCACTGATAGGTGGCACTGATAGGTGGCTCTGATAGGTGGCACTGCTGGGCACTGATGGGCGGCACTGCTGGGCACTGATGGGCGGCACTGGGGTGCAGCACCTTTGAGGCAGACTGGGTGGCACTGTGGGTGGCACTGTGGGTGGCACTGTGGGGTGGCACTGTGGGTGGCACTGTGGGCACTATGGGCACTGACGGGGGGCACTTACTTTTGCTTTTATTTTATTTCAGGATGGCACTGCGGGAGGCAGGTGGGCACAGGCAGGTGGCAGGTGGTCCCTTGTATTGATGGCCGTGATCGGGACTGATGTCCCGATCACGGCCGCCGGCGATCGGCTTTTTATTTCTCTCCTCGCGCTGTCAGCGCGAGGAGGAATAATAGCCGATTACCGGCTCCGTTCTATCACATGATCAGCTGTCATTGGCTGACAGCTGATCACGTGATAAGGGGTCGGGATCGACCCCTTACACGGATCGGTGATCAGGCGAGTCTCACGGACTCGCCGATCACAGAGCGCGCCGCGCGCGCCCCTCAGGGGGCGCGCAGGCCGCTCGTAACCGGGACTACGTCAATAGACGTAGTCCCGGAAATGTAGGTCCGCGCTAATGCCGTCATTTGGCAATAGCGCGGATCTGTAGTGGTTAAAGTGGAGTTCCACTCACAAGGGGAACTTTGACGTATCCGTCTCCTCCTCCCCTCCGGTGCCACATTTGGCACCTTTCAGGGGGGGTAGGGGCGGGTACCTATTTTTGACAGGTACCGCTCCCAACTTCCGGGAGATGAGGCCATGGCCCAGTATCTCTGAAGTTCGGCCCCCTTCTCCTTCCTCCGCCGCCGGACCAATTAAAAAGCGCAGTGCAGTAGGGAACCGGCCGAAAGGCTTCACTGCCAGGTTCTCTTACCAGGAATGGCAGCTGGGGTGCCGAAATCGTGGGCGCCCTGGACAAAGTGTCCATATATTAAAATTCCGCAGTTGCAGTATTTGCAGGTGCTGACTTTTAATTTTTTGTGGTGGGGATGGACCTCATCTTTAACCGCTTCAGCCCCGGAAGATTTTACCCACTTCCTGACCAGAGCACTTTTTGCGATACGGCACTGCATCGCTTTAACTGACAATTGCGCGGTCGTGCGACGTTGGACCCAAACAAAAATGACGTCCTTTGTTTCCCACAAATAAAGCTTTCTTTTAGTGGTATTTGATCACCTCTGCAGTTTTAATTTTTTGAGCTATAAACCAAAAAAAAAAAAAAAGCGCCAATTGTGAAAAAAAATATATATATTTTTTTTATTTTCTACTATAAAAACATACCCAATAAAAAAAAATGTAAAAAAAAATCGAATTTCTTCATCAATTTAGGCCAATATGTATCCTGCTACATATTTTCATATTCCCATAAATCAAGCTTTCTTTTGGTGGTATTTGATCACCTCTGCGGTTTTTATTTTTTGCGCTATAAACAAAAAAAGAGCGACAATTTTGAATTTTATTTTACATTTTGCTATAATAAATATCCCCCAAAAATATATAAAAGAAACATTTTTTTCCTCAGTTTAGGCCGATATGTATACTTCTACATATTTTTTTGGTTAAAAAAAACCCTGCAATAAGCATTTATTGATTGGTTTGCTCAAAAGTTATAGCATTTACAAAATAAGGGATAGTTATGGCATTTTTATTATTTTTATTTTTTTACTAGTAATGGCGACGATCAGCGATTTTTATCGTGACTGCGACATTATGGTGAACACAGCGGACATTTTTGACACATTTTTGGGAGCATTGTCATTTATACAGCAACCAGTGCTATACAAATGCACAGATTCCTGTGTAAACGACACTGGCAGTGAAGGGGTTAACCACTAGGGGGCAATGTAGGGGTTAAGTGTATCCTGGGGAGTGTGTCTAACGGTAGGGGGCGTGGCTACGTGTGACAAAACACCAATCTCTGCTCCCGGTCACAGGGAGCAGAGATCAGTGACACTTTCACTAGGCAGAATGGGGAGATGCTTGTTTACATTAGCATCTCCCCGTTCTTCCTCTCCTTGAGGCGATCGCGGGTATCCCCACGGCAATCGGGGTACGCGTGATCCGCGATCCAACTCACGGAGGTCCCAGGTGGCGCGCATGCGATGGCATGGTGGCAAATTTAAAAGGGACGTACAGGTACGCCCATTTGCCCAGCCGTGCCATTCTGCCAACGTACATCGGCGTGCGCCGGCCGGGAACCTGTTAAAGTACACATGAAGACAAAACATTTCCGTTGTGGATAGCCTAGGGAATAATTAAAGTGGATCTTCAGCCTAAAATTTAAAGTGCCTACTTTAAGGGGGTTTGGACCCGCCTCTTATACATGCCATTCACTTAGGCCACTGATGGCGAACCTTGGCACCCCAGATGTTTTGGAACTACAGTTCCCATGATGCTCATGTACTCTGCAGTGTAGTTGAGCATCATGGGAAATGTAGTTCCAAAACATCTGGGGTGCCAAGGTTCTCCATCACTGACCCTCACTTCTCCAGGAAACATCAAGTTCTTTTCTCTTCCTCTACAGGAGCCCACCAGTGGGTACTCACAAACAAACTGCAGAAACAGGACATGTTATCTGGCTGTCGGTGAGTCACTGTAAACCTCCTTCAGGGAGGCCACACCAGATCTCTATCATGGGAGCGTGGTGGTAGGGGTACAAGCTTTGGGTAGTAGGCAGGAAGGGCCAAAAGGTACACAGGAGGTGGTGCTTCACAGTAGAGAGATACAATGGTGGATTTACTAAAACTGGAAAGTGCAAAATTGCAGCCCTGTGACCCACAGGAGAAATATAGCCAAAATAGCTTTGTCTGTTAGCCCCGGTTCACACTGAAAGCTGCCAGTGAGTGCGATTTCATGTGTGGCTTGCAGACATCTGTGCGACTTCACACACACAGATAGGGTTGCCACCTCATCCCTTTAAACCCTAATACATTAATTACACAAGTTCTGTGGTTGATTAAGGTGGTAATTAACCACTTCAGCCCGGAAGGATTTACCCCCTTCCTGACTGTGACGACAAGCCCCCCACCCAAAGTGACTCCTGTCACGCTGACCAAAGCACTTTTTGTGATACGGCACTGCAAGGTTTTAACTGACAATTGCGCAGACGTGCGACGCTGTACCCAAACAAAATTGACGTCCCCCCCCCCCCCACAAATAGAGCTTTCTTTTGGTGGTATTTGATCACCTCTGCGGTTTTTATTTTTTGGACTATAAACATAAAAAGAGCGCCAATTTTTAAAAAACACTTTTTTTTTTACTTTTTGCTATAATAAATATCCCCCAAATACAGTGCCTTGCGAAAGTATTCGCCCCCCTTGAACTTTTCAACCCTTTGCCACATTTCAGGCTTCAAACATAAAGATATAAAATTTTTATTTTTTGTGAAGAATCACCAACAAGTGGGACACAATTGTGAAGTGGAACGAAATCTATTGGATTTTTGAAACTTTTTTAACTAATAAAAAAATGAAAAGTGGGGCGTGCAAAATTATTCGGTCCCCTTGCGTTAATACTTTGTAGAGCCACCTTTTGCTGCGATTACAGCTGCAAGTCGCTTGGGGTATGTCTCTATCAGTTTTGCACAATCGAGAGACTGAAATTCTTGCCCATTCTTCCTTGCAAAACAGCTCGAGCTCAGTGAGGTTGGATGGAGAGCGTTTGTGAACAGCAGTTTTCAGCTCTTTCCACAGATTCTCGATTGGATTCAGGTCTGGACTTTGACTTGGCCATTCTAACACCTGGATACGTTTATTTGTGAACCATTCCTTTGTAGATTTTGCTGTATGTTTGGGATCATTGTCTTGTTGGAAGATAAATCTCCGTCCCAGTTTCAGGTCTTTTGCAGACTCCAACAGGTTTTCATCCAGAATGGTCCTGTATTTGGCTGCATCCATCTTCCCCTCAATTTTAACCATCTTCCCTGTCCCTGCTGAAGAAAAGCAGGCCCAAACCATGATGCTGCCACCACCACGTTTGACAGTGGGGATGGTGTGTTGAGGGTGATGAGCTGTGTTGCTTTTACGCCAAACATATCGTTTTGCATTGTGGGCAAAAAGTTGGATTTTGGTTTCATCTGACCAGAGCACCTTCTTCCACATGTTTGGTGTGTCTCCCAGGTGGCTTGTGGCAAACTTTAGACGAGACTTTTTATGGATATCTTTGAGAAATGGCTTTCTTCTTGCCACTCTTCCATAAAGGCCAGATTTGTGCAGTGCACGACTGATTGTTGTCCTATGGACAGACTCTCCCACCTCAGCTGTAGTTCTCTGCAGTTCATCCAGAGTGATCATGGGCCTCTTGGCTGCATCTCTGATCAGTCTTCTCCTTGTCTGAGCTGAAAGTTTAGAGGGACGGCCAGGTCTTGGTAGATTTGCAGTGGTCTGATACTCCTTCCATTTCAAAATGATCGCTTGCACAGTGCTCCTTGGGATGTTTAAAGCTTGGGAAATCTTTTTGTATCCAAATCCGGCTTTAAACTTCTCCACAACAGTATTACGGACCTGCCTGGTGTGTTCCTTGGTCTTCATGATGCTCTCTGCGCTTTCAACAGAACCCTGAGACTATCACAGAGCAGGTGCATTTATAAAGAGACTTGATTACACACAGGTGGATTCTATTTATCACCATCAGTCATTTAGGACAACATTGGATCATTCAGAGATCCTCGCTGAACTTCTGGAGTGAGTTTGCTGCACTGAAAGTAAAGGGGCCGAATAATTTTGCACGCACCACTTTTCAGTTTTTATTTGCTAAAAAAGTTTAAAATATCCAATAGATTTCGTTCCACTTCACAATTGTGTCCCACTTGTTGGTGATTCTTCACAAAAAATTAAAATTTTATATCTTTATGTTTGAAGCCTGAAATGTGGCAAAAGGTTGAAAAGTTCAAGGGGGCCGAATACTTTCGCAAGGCACTGTGTGTATATATATATATATATATATAAAAAAAGTGTTTTTTTCCCTCAGTTTAGGCAGATATGTATTCTACATATTTTTGGTAAAAAAAAAAAAAAAACCAAACGCAATAAGTGTATATTGATTGATTTGCGCAAAAGTTATAGAGTCTACAAAACAGGGGATAGTTTTATGGCATTTTTATTATTTTTTTTTTATTAGTAATGGTGGTGATCTGCAATTTTTATCATGACTGCGACATTATGGCGGACACCTCAGACACTATTTTGGGACCAATGCCATTTATACAGCAACCAGTGCTATAAAAATGCAGGGAAGGGGTTAAACACTAGGGGGGCGATAAAGGGGTTAAGTGTGTCCTAGGGAGATGTTCTAACTGTGGGGGGGGGGTGGGCTACCACTGACATGACAGCGATCACTGCTCCCGATGACAGGGAGCAGTGATCTGTCATATCACTAGGCAGAACGGGGAAATGCCTTGTGTACAAAGGCATCTCCCTGTTCTTCCGCTCCGCGACATGATCGCAGGCACCCGGCGGACATAGAGCCCGTGGGACCCGTGGTCACGGAGCACGCGCCCACAATTCCGAGTCTTAACCTGTATACCCCATTTGCCCACCCATGCCATTCTGCCAAGGTATGTCGTCATGCATCGGTTAGGAAGGTGTTAAACTCACTCTGTGCCTCATCTGCATTTAATTAGCCTCAGAACCCATGTAATTCATATGCGTTCGGGTTTAAAGGGATGAGGTGGCAACTCTACACACAGATGTCAATGCAAGTTGCACATGAAGTCGCCAAAAACGTCACAGGAACCTTTTCAAAGTCGCTGCAAGTTGGAGTCGCACCGGTACAAACAGCTCCATAGCCAGGAATAGTGTGTGTCTTGTCATGAGAGGGATCTGTCGAATCGCATCGGTGTGAACGGGGGCCAAATGAAGCACAAAAGAGATCCTGGAAGCCTGCAATTTGGGAAATGTGGCATCAACAGTATCTGTTACACCGAATACATCTGGTAAGGTATGTGCGTTCCGGCTGCAAAACATAGGTAGCCTCCTGCATTTTATTACTTTATGATTGAGTTACCATCAAGAGGCATGTGCTACTTCAAACATTTACAGCTTAATGCTCTTCTAAAGCAGTGCCAGGCGCGTTATAATTCAGAACATACTAGGAGTCCTTAGAATCTTTTACAAAATGTATTAAACATACACAGTAGCCCAGCACAGTCAATGAGATCCACAGTTAAAGCTCATCTAGGCATTTCTGTTGGAAGTTAAACATTCCCATATTCTTTATTAAAATGTTATATTGCTGGGTGTTTTTTTTTTAGGTCATTTTCTAAAAATACAAAAAAAAAATATTAAAGTTGCATTACGTATGAAAAATAATGAAAAATAGCAGCCAGCATCAACAATGATAAATTGTGAAAAAGCAAAACAAGAAAAAAAAAATGCAGCGCTAAACAAAATAAGTCCGCCCTAGAAGAACGCTTCTTAGGGAAGAATATTCACTAAGGTGTGCGTGGAAAGTAAATATATTAAAAATGTGTACAATAATGCAAAAAGGGATGGTATTTTCTAAAAATGGTTACTCTTCATATCTTACATCTTTAAATCGCATATCAAGCAAAGTCCCAAACGCTATCCAAAATATAGTTTCCATGAAAAATATTTAATGCTCAGGACAGGGCTTAAAAGCAAATTCCTCATCTTCCCAACTCTAAAAATAGGCTAGTTTTTTTTTTCTACCTCCCCTTGCATATCATGGCACGCACTGGGCTACCTGGGATGTGTGTCACATATATAGGGTTGCCACCTTTTCTTCAAGTCAAACCCAAACACTTTAGCGGCGCACGGCAATTGAACCTCTACTCTCCAGCTGTTTTGAAACTACAAATCCCGTAAGACATTGCAAGACCCCAACAATCACAGGCATGACTCCTAGAGGCAGAGGCATGATGGGATTTGTAGTTTCAAAACAGCTGGAAAGCCGAGGTTCTCTACCCCATATAAACTATACATATATTTTGTTATAAAAATAACATTTCTAATCATGGCACGTTTCCCTTTCACTGTAAGGGGGGACTCTGCAGACTCTGATGTGAGGGAGAACTATGGGGACTCTGACATAAGGGATGCTCTGGGAACCCCGATTTAAGAGGGAACACTGAGAACTCTGATGTAAGGGGACACATTGTGGCCTCTGGTGTAAAGGAGAACTCTGATGTAAGGGGTGCTCTGAGAACCCCGATTTACCTTAGTGTACTTACTCAGATGCGGGAGAGAGAAGGGTGGATGGTGAGCTCTCATCCCTTGGCATCTCTCATCCAGATGCATCTGAGGCTGCCGGACTTCAAATTTGCAGCCCCAACTTTCCTTTTCTGAGCCACAGCACCGGGGATTGGAATGTGGGCAAACACCGATGGGTAGGGATTGGAGGTGGGTGGGTGAGGTGCAGATCAAGCCCTCTCTCGTGTGTGTTAATGCTGACTTTGGGCAGTGTAAAAGAGTGCAACAGACACTCTTAGACAACTGCAGCCAGCAACCCTGCTTGGAAGCCATAGTCCAAGTCTAAATAAAGCGTCCGGGTTTCAGGCAAGGCCTCGGCCCGCACCAGAACCTGCGACCAGGCAAAACATTTGTGCAAACACCATTCAAGTTTACGGGAGTCGAACGTGTAAAATCAAAAATTGCTAATTTTAAAGACTTATATGCAAGTTATTGCCATAAAAAGCGTTTGGGGACTCGGTTCTGACCCAGGGGACATGTATCAATGCAAAAAAAAAAAAAAAGTTTTAAAAATGTCAGTTTTTTTTTAGAAGCAGCAATTTTAATGATGCTTGAAAGTGAAACAAAAATGAAATATTCCTTTAAATAGCGTGCCTGGGGGCTATTGTATGCCTTTAAAGTGGCAGTTTTCCCGTGTTTAGAACAATACCACAACAAAATTACATTTCGAAAGGTAAAAGTCATTTAAAACTGCTTTCGGCTGTAACGTATTGTCGGGTCTTGGCAATATAGATTAAAAAAAATCATTTAGAAAAAACGGCACGTCCAACCCCCCCAGTCCATTACCAGGCCCTTTGGGTCTAGTATGGATATTAAGGGGAACCCTGCACACTTTTTTTAAATTACATAGGGGTCCCCCAAGCCCTATACACTTTGAACAGCAGTATCTATACACTGTACAGCCTGCCATATATACTCTTCTGACAATACGTTACAGCATTACAATTTTCTGGTCTTGGCAATATAGATAAAAATCATTTAAAAACGGCATGGGTCCCCCCAGTCTATTACCAGGCTCTTTGGGTCTAGTAAGGATATTAAGGGGAACCCTGCACACTTTAAAAATGACGTGGGGGTCCCCCCCAAGCCCTATATACTCTGAACAGAAGTATATATACTGTACAGCATGCCATATATAATCTTCAGAAAATTGGGCCTTCGGTGTTGGTGGTACCAGAACACTAATCCCGCACAGTTAATCTTGGTGAGAACTGGAACGGGCCCTGCTGTGAAATACTATATCAAAAATTGTAATTACATGCCCCTGTTAAATGGGCAGAAAAATTGGGCTTTTGGTGATGGTGGTACCAGAACACTAAGACCTCACAATTATGCTTGTTGGGCACAGGAACATGCCCTGCTATGAAATGTATCAAGAATTGTAATTACATGCACCGGTTAAACAGGGGCAGAAAAAAAAATGGGCCTTGGGTGGTGGTGCCACAACACTAACCCCTCACAGACACTCTTATTGGGCACAGGAGCAGGCCCTGCGTTAACATATCAAAAAATGGTAATTGCATGACCCTGTTAAACAGGGGCAGAAAAACTGGACCTTGGGTGGTGGTGCCCTAAACCAAAAATATTGTTGGAAGCTATCAAGATTGAGGAGGAATAGGATAGTCACTCAGCACAGGCAGTCTTAAAGAGATCCCACATCCATAAATAATTCGTTCAGTTACATCAGGTGCTTGATAGTTGCTGATCCAAGACTGATTTTCATGAATGTGAGCCCATCAATGGAGTCTGTGGACAGGCGCACTCTATGATCCATTACAAACCCTCCAGCAGCCCTGAATGTGCATTCAGAAAGAAAGCTGGATGCAGGACGGGCCAGTAGCTTAATTGCATATTGAGCAAGTTCTGGCCAGTGGTCCATCCTCAAGACCCAGTAAATGCTCTGTTGGAAAGGTCTCCAAGTCTGCACTAGTCCCTAGATATTACTGCACCATGTAATGCAGAAGCTGGCAACGGTTGTTTGAACCAATCAGACCTTGGCGCTGAGGACTGAAAAACTTGAACAGTTTTCATATGTGGGCGCTGCGCACATATACGTTCGCTTCTGCGCGTGAGCTTGGCGGGACGGGGAACGTTTACATTTTTTTTTATTATTTTACCTTATTTTTACACCGTTTAAAAAAAAAAAAAAAGGTCACTTTTATTTCTATTACAAGGAATGTAAACATCCCTTGTAATAGAAAAAAGCATGACAGGTCCTCTTAAATATGAGATCTGGGGTCAAAAAGTCCTCATCTCATATTTACACTAAAATGCAACGAAAAAAAACCCTGTAAATTAAGAAGAAAAAAAAAAATGAATAAATCGGCCCTTTAAGAGCTGGGTGGAAGTGAAGTTTTGACATCGCTTCCACCCATCTTCCCCTCACTCGCAGCGGGAGGGGAGGGGCACCTCTCCCGCAAATCCGCCGCAGAGACCACTTTTATCTTGTAGCGGACCACCTGCTGAAGAAGGGGATGCCGGGGTTATGGCAGCAGAGTTAAAGAACCAAACAATGCTCTTTTACAATGTGTGGGGCACAGTGCCCCCCCCCCCCCCCTCAGTGCAGGTGTGGGGAATTTTGAAATTGGGGTGCATTAGTATCTCACTGACACTTCCCTGTGCTGCTCTGCTTATGGGGAGAGAGTTGATTGCTGCCAAAAGAGGCCTTGTGTGCCGCTTGCGGCGCCAGTGCCGGGGGTTGCCTACCCCTGCACTGGATTATGTGACCCACTGTCTCCATGCTGATAAGGCAGAGTCTTCATAGGTCAGTGCCAATTTTAACAACCTATAGCTGGTGAATCTGACCAAACCCAACAGGACAATAGCTTAAACTAATAAATCTTAATACGAGGGTTGCACCGATACTCTTACAATAGGTGCGGTTCTTTCAGCCGTCACCTTCAGCTTCGGTTCTTTCACCCGTTAGCGGGGAAATCCCACTAACAGCTGAAATGTAAAGAAAGAAAAATGCTGGCGACTGGTTAAGGAACAGGGCCACCGCATCCTTAACCACCATTCACGTCCTCAGGATTCCCTCCCCCCCCCCCCCCTCCAGCTGTCACTTGGCTTGCATGTCTGCGGACCTTCAATTCTGGAAGCTGCCTGCATTAGAGGTGAGCAAGCCCAGCTCTCCCCCCCCCCCCCCTGCGCAGCTCATTTGGCTTTGCCATTCACAGCTTGCCTTGCCTCTTTCTACCCATCTGGTCAGGAGCGAGTCCCATGTGGCCCAGCATAGAACTGTTCCTTGGCAGCTCCACGGCTCTGCACACAGCGAGGCTTCTTCCTGTGCCCTGTCCGATGGGGAAACACACACAGCCCCTCCCCCCTAAGCAGTGCCACTGCACCATTGCAACAGATCACAGTGTGATTAGATCTCTCCCCCGCCCCGGCTCCATGTTAAGTGAGGGTGTCCTGGGCTCCCTGTACAGGGCAATAGAGAGCAGTATACAGTAAATATATGTGCTGCACTTCTATGTCAAATACTAATAATCTATATAGTGTTAATACCATTGAAAAGAACTCCAATATCAATGCCTAAATATATCTTGGCATGTTAATCTGAAAATTAGTATCTATAATGTCCATGTAATCACAGCAAATAGAACTGTTTGCATTGGAGTTTTGGTTTCACCAACCAGTGGAAAGTTGGGAGTCAGAACAATACGTATGAAGTTTTGTTTATGCATGGACACTATAGATGCCAAGTATCAGATTAACATGCATATGATAATTGGCATCTATAGTGTCCATGCATAAACAAAATTTCATAAGTAGTGATGGACGAACGTTTCGCCCGGCGGTCGTTTCGCGGCGAATTTCCGACATTCGCGGTCCGCACGTTCGAACGCCTTTTTCCGTCGTTCGCCGCGGCGGACTTACGTGTTTAATGTATACAAGAACTTTAACCTTTGGTGACACGTTTATCATGTGATACAGGACAGCCAATTGAGACATGACAGCACATGGACACTTGTACATTCCCCCTAACCTATAAATACACCCGATCCGGTGGCCATTTTACATTCTTTCTTCTGTTACGATAGGGACAGGTTCCTGTGTGGAGTAGGGAGAGATAAACCACTAGCTATTTGGTACACAAAAGTTCTTTTCAGGACTGGTATAGGTGTTAGGTGTTGATAGGTTTGCTGTGCTGCTGATTCTTGCAGCAGCCTGAGTGTCTTTTGTTAGTTTAGAGAAAGGGAAAGGACGGTGTATGCTACAGGGACAGCCAGATTAGTCTTTCATCATCATCATCATCATCATCATCATTAGCTGTTACTATCAAGGTCCACAAAAGAGCTGTTCCAGTAACCACTAATCGTTCTCTTTTTTTGCCAATTTGTATAGGGACAGGAAGGAAGCAGTGTTGTCAGGCAGTGAGGGTAATTTTAAAGACTTGCTGTTATTATTAGTTCCACAAAGGTTCTTTTCAGGACTGGTATCAGTGGTACAGTAATAGGCTTGTACATGTATAATATTCTTTCTTCCAAATATAGAAAGGATATTATACTTGACTGCTGCCCTTCTGCTGCAGTCTGCTAAACATTCACAACTCACTTGTTCCACAAAAGTTCTTATAAGGACTGGTAACTTGGTATAGGGTGCTACGGTACATAGGCTTGAGTGCGGTACAGTCTGCTGTTCTGTAAGGACCGCTATCGGTCCACAATAGATAGGGTTGACGTGCACCACTGCTGACCGCTGCCCTATACTGCAGCAGTCCTTCAGCGGTATAGGGACTGACGTACAGTCTGCTAATCACTAACACACAACCTGCTTGTTCCACAAAAGTTCTTATAAGGACTGGTAACTTGGTATAGGGTGCTACGGTACATAGGCTTGAGTGCGGTACAGTCTGCTGTTCTGTAAGGACCGCTATCGGTCCACAATAGATAGGGTTGACGTGCACCACTGCTGACCGCTGCCCTATACTGCAGCAGTCCTTCAGCGGTATAGGGACTGACGTACAGTCTGCTAAACACTAATACACAACCTGCTTGGTCCACAAAAGTTCTTATAAGGACTGGTAACTTGGTATAGGGTGCTACGGTACATAGGCTTGAGTGCGGTACAGTCTGCTGTTCTGTAAGGACCGCTATAGGTCCACAATAGATAGGGTTGACGTGCACCACTGCTGACCGCTCACCTATACTGCAGCAGTCCTTCAGCGGTATAGGGACTGACGTACAGTCTGCTAATCACTAACACACAACCTGCTTGTTCCACAAAAGTTCTTATAAGGACTGGTAACTTGGTATAGGGTGCTACGGTACATAGGCTTGAGTGCGGTACAGTCTGCTGTTCTGTAAGGACCGCTATCGGTCCACAATAGATAGGGTTGACGTGCACCACTGCTGACCGCTGCCCTATACTGCAGCAGTCCTTCAGCGGTATAGGGACTGACGTACAGTCTGCTAAACACTAATACACAACCTGCTTGGTCCACAAAAGTTCTTATAAGGACTGGTAACTTGGTATAGGGTGCTACGGTACATAGGCTTGAGTGCGGTACAGTCTGCTGTTCTGTAAGGACCGCTATCGGTCCACACTAGATAGGGTTGACGTGCACCACTGCTGACCGCTCACCTATACTGCAGCAGTCCTTCAGCGGTATAGGGACTGACGTACAGTCTGCTAATCACTAACACACAACCTGCTTGTTCCACAAAAGTTCTTATAAGGACTGGTAACTTGGTATAGGGTGCTACGGTACATAGGCTTGAGTGCGGTACAGTCTGCTGTTCTGTAAGGACCGCTATCGGTCCACAATAGATAGGGTTGACGTGCACCACTGCTGACCGCTGCCCTATACTGCAGCAGTCCTTCAGCGGTATAGGGACTGACGTACAGTCTGCTAAACACTAATACACAACCTGCTTGGTCCACAAAAGTTCTTATAAGGACTGGTAACTTGGTATAGGGTGCTACGGTACATAGGCTTGAGTGCGGTACAGTCTGCTGTTCTGTAAGGACCGCTATCGGTCCACAATAGATAGGGTTGACGTGCACCACTGCTGACCGCTGCCCTATACTGCAGCAGTCCTTCAGCGGTATAGGGACTGACGTACAGTCTGCTAATCACTAACACACAACCTGCTTGTTCCACAAAAGTTCTTATAAGGACTGGTAACTTGGTATAGGGTGCTACGGTACATAGGCTTGAGTGCGGTACAGTCTGCTGTTCTGTAAGGACCGCTATCGGTCCACAATAGATAGGGTTGACGTGCACCACTGCTGACCGCTGCCCTATACTGCAGCAGTCCTTCAGCGGTATAGGGACTGACGTACAGTCTGCTAAACACTAATACACAACCTGCTTGGTCCACAAAAGTTCTTATAAGGACTGGTAACTTGGTATAGGGTGCTACGGTACATAGGCTTGAGTGCGGTACAGTCTGCTGTTCTGTAAGGACCGCTATCGGTCCACAATAGATAGGGTTGACGTGCACCACTGCTGACCGCTCACCTATACTGCAGCAGTCCTTCAGCGGTATAGGGACTAAGAGTTTTGTCACAGGGTCATTTAAAAAATGACAGGCAGAGGAAGAGGCAGGCCCTTCCGCAGGGGTGGTAGGGGTAGGGCAGGAGCAACAGGCTTGAGCCAAAGTGGGAAGTTGCAGAAGGTGCGTTCAATTACTTTAAAGGATGCACCAGACTTGGTTGAGTGGCTCGCTCAGCCTTACTCTTCTGCACCCTCCTCATCCTCTCGATCTGCACCCTCTTCTTCACTCTCTGCTATGTGCACCCCCAAAGACACTACCACCAACAACACGACCACCACCACCACCACCACATACCTTCCGCTTGAGTCACTGGAATTATTTTCCGATCCATATCAAGAGGACATTTCTGATGCGCAGCCACTCTTGGTATTGGATCAGGAAGAGGAGGTAGCAACAAGCGCTACTCAGCAGTCTGACGCCAGTACCCAGATCAGCCCAAGGAGGAGGTTGGTCCCCGGTGTTGCTGCCTACTCCGAGATCTCTACTTATAGCGGTGGGGAAGGTGACGTTGATGATGACGTGTCTAGTGATGTCACGTGGGTGCCCACAAGAGAGGAAGAGGAGGGGAGTTCAGAGGGAGATATGGACCAGCAGATAGGGAGGAGAAGCAGCAATGACTTACATTGCACAGCAGGGACAAAGCAGACTGCAAATGTATCAGGAGCGAGTCATCGACCATGTACGGTCACATCTGGCGCTCCCAGGACACCGGCACATGGCTCCGCAGTGTGGGCTTTTTTTAACGTGTCCGCTGCTGACAATAGCGTTGCCATCTGCAATCTTTGCAGTCAACGCGTTAGTCGCGGTAAGCCCAATACTCACCTAGGGACGACCGCCTTAAGAAGGCACATGAGCAGCCATCACCGAGCCCAGTGGGAGCAACGGAACACACAAAGCCACACTGCAGGCTCTCACCGTCCAGCCTCGTCTTCTACTTCTCCTTCTCCTCTCTCCTCACAATTGTCCTCCACTCCACCTTCCATCACGCCAAGCTCACATTTTTCTGCAAAAAGGCAGGCTTCCGTGGGCCTAATGTTTGAGCGTAAAAAAATGATGACGCCGGATAACCCTCTTGCCCAACGGTTGGCGGCTGGCTTGTCAGAACTCATAGCCCGCCAACTACTGCCATATAAACTGGTGGACTCGGAGGCCTTTCGCAAATTTGTGGCCATTGGAACACCACAATGGAAGGTCCCAGGAAGGAAGTATTTCTCAGAGAAGGGCATCCCAGAGCTATATGGCCATGTTCAGCGGCAAGTGAATGTATCTCTGGCACACAGTGTCGGTGCCAAGATACATCTGACCACAGACACGTGGTCTAGCAAACACGGGCAGGGAAGGTATATCAGTTTTACTGCCCACTGGGTGAACCTTCTGACGGCCGTCAAGCATGTAACCCGTGGCACCCGTGTAGATTTGGTTTTACCGCCACGGATTGCATGCAGGCCTGACTCTTCTTCTCCTCCTCCTACTCCATCCTCCTCCCTCTCCTCCTCAGCTGCCTCCTCCTTTTCCGCTGCTAGCGTCTCTTCCACTGCACCGCCCAAGCTCCCCAGAACCTATTCCACATGCCAGGTGAGACGTTGCCATGCCGTGCTGCGTCTGTTGTGCCTGGAAGCAAAGAGCCACACTGGCCCGGCACTCCTTTCAGCTTTGCGTTCACAGGCAGATGAGTGGCTAACACCGCTCAATTTGACAGTTGGTAAAGTGGTGTGTGACAACGGTGCCAATCTGCTTAGCGCATTGAAACAGGGCAAAATCACGCACGTGCCGTGCATGGCACACGTCTTAAACTTGGTCGTGCAGCGATTCCTTGTCAAATACCCTGGGGTCCAGGACATCTTGCGGCAGGCAAGGAAAATCTCGGCCCATTTCAGAAGATCTTACACGGCCATGGCTCGCCTTGCTGACATTCAGCGGCGACACCATCTGCCGGTCAGACGTCTTATTTGCGATTGCCCGACGCGATGGAACTCAACCTTCTATATGCTTGATAGGCTGCTCCAGCAGAAACGTGCAGTTAACGTCTACCTGTATGAACTCTGCGAAAGAAACGGTTCTGGGGAGCTGGGTTTTTTTTCACCGCGCCAGTGGCTGCTCATGCGCGACACATGCAGACTTCTGCGGCCATTTGAGGAGATCACCAAACTGGTCAGTCGCAGCCATGGCGCCATCAGTGACATGGTACCTTATGCCTTCTTTCTGGAGCGTGCATTGCGTCGTGTCATTGATCAGGCTGTGGAGGAGCAGGAGCGGGAAGATGAGGAAGTCGCAATGCTGGATGAATTCCCAGGGGGGGCTACTCTATCTGAGACAAGTCAACAACAGGAGTCTGATGAGGAGTCAGAGGAGGATGGTGCCGGGGCGGATGAGCAGGAGCAAGAAGAGCATGCTTTAAACCTTTCTGGGATCCCTGTTGTGCGAGGATGGGGAGAGGAGAATGAAGAGGACGACATTATCCTGGATGATGAGCAGGAGCCAGGCCACCACACCGCTTCCACTTTAGTGCAAATGGGGGCCTTCATGCTCCAGTGTTTTAATAGGGACCCCCGTATAAAAAGCATGAGGGTCAAGGACCAGTACTGGGTGGCAACGTACTTAGACCCCCGGTACAAACACAAAATGGCGGAAATGTTACCGCCGTCGCAGAGGGCTGTCAGAATGCAGCACTTCCAGGCCTTGCTTCGAGAAATGCTGCATTCTGCTTTTGCGTGCGCTGGCAGAGGAGCAATTCCCACTCCCAGAGAAGGATTTGCGGGTACCAATCCAACAGCGCCTGCAAGAAGAGGCCGGTTTGAAGATGTGTTGGTGACTTCGGATATGAGGTCATTCTTTCAGCCGACCCATCGACAGGTGTCATCCGGATCCAGCATCAGGGAACGCCTAGACCGTCAGGTGTCCGACTACATTGGGTTAACGGCCGATGTGGACGCTCTGAGGAGTGATGAACCCCTAGACTACTGGGTGGGCAGGCTTGACCTCTGGCCAGAGCTTGCCCAATTTGCAATCGAACTGTTGGCTTGCCCCTCATCCAGTGTCCTGTCCGAAAGGACGTTCAGCGCAGCAGGGGGGATTGTGACCGATAAGCGTACTCGCCTAGCTCACCACAGTGTTAACTACCTCACATTTCTAAAAATGAATGAGGCATGGATCTCGGAGGAATTCAACACATGTGACCAGTAGACCATGTATATGTCTATAAACTATTTTTTTAATCAAGCACACAGACCTTCTTAATTCATTTGGCTCACTTCCTTGACCCAAAAAAGCACACCGTACTATATGCCCCTACCCTCCTCTTTGAAGAGGTTGAGCGGTGTCATATTTCTACTGGGGCTGCTTATGATATCCCTGTGCTGTGCTGACTTCCTCCTGGGGGTTCTTATTATGAAGGGATCACACTATCCCTGTGCTGTGCTGACTTCCTCCTGGGGGTTCTTATTATGAGGGGATCACACCATCCCTGTGCTGTGCTGACTTCCTCCTGGGGCTGCTTACGGTGCTGCTGTCAGTGCTGTATGTCACGGTGCTGCTGTCAGCGCTGTATGTCACGGTGCTGCTGTCAGCGCTGTATGTCACGGTGCTGCTGTCAGCGCTGTATGTCACGGTGCTGCTGTCAGCGCTGTATGTCACGGTGCTGCTGTCAGCGCTGTATGTCACGGTGCTGCTGTCAGCGCTGTATGTCACGGTGCTGCTGTCAGCGCTGTATGTCACGGTGCTGCTGTCAGCGCTGTATGTCACGGTGCTGCTGTCAGCGCTGTATGTCACGGTGCTGCTGTCAGCGCTGTATGTCACGGTGCTGCTGTCAGTGCTCTGTATTACGGTGCTGCTGTCAGATGCCTCTATCACGGTGCATGTGTCATTCCGGTATGTCACGCTGCTGGTGATCATCTCCTGCACCCTCTTCTTTGCCTACCCTGGTCCCTGACCTTCCCTCTCCTCCATTGCCTTCATTAGCTCCATAGTCCTGAATTGTTAGAACAATTTCCCAAATAAAATAAAAATGCTTGTAGTTATCGATCCCAAATTCACCTCATACATGTATTATGTCATTGTCCAGATGGTGGGACTACGTTTTACCCCCTAATAATTACCACGTGGCCGCAAATTCGACATGAAGGTTTGCAAAGTTCGCCTCCCATTGAAGTCAATGGGGCCCGCGGCGAACGTTCGGTTTCGCGAACGTTTGGGTCCGTTCGCATTTCGCGTTCGCGAAACGTCCCGTCGGAAGTTCGTCCATCACTATTCATAAGTATTGTTCTGACTCCCAACTTTCCACTGGTTGGTGAAACCAAAACTCCAATGCAAACAGTTCTATTTGCTGTGACTACATGGACATTATAGATACCAATTTTCAGATGATTAACATGCCAAGATATATTTAGGCATTGATATTGGAGTTCACTTTTCTATGCCAGTAATTTGTGTTTGTAAAGCCTATATAATTAGAATTTGACACAGCAGCGGAGATTTATATTTTGGTGGGGAACATTCAGCTGGTTCAAACACCCAGTGTATCTATTCATTCAGGCTTAAAAATGTATAATATATACACACACACACACACATCATAGTATTGTTAAATCCCCAATACCACTGAAGACCTCACAATGTATTTGTCCACCAAGGAGAGAGCCATTGAAAGACTTTGTTCTATTGGACTCAGTTTTGATACTCCTCGGCATACCAGGACCTTTGGACCACTGCCACAACCCAGAAGGTAGAATAGGGAACGACCCCCCATTTTTTTTTTCTGGGAGGGGTGTTGTAAAGAGGGGATTGGGAGCTAATGGGACAGTATCCTTCTCCACACTTAAGAGGAAATAAGGAGATGAGGAGAAAAAAGAAGAAGAGGGGAGAGAGGAAAGTGAAAGAAAATGTTAACTAATTTTTTTCAGAAATATGGCCATTTGAGAGGCGATGATAAAAAGAGACAATTTTTTTTTCTTGTATGTATTTTCCTTTTTTGAATGTTTTGTGTATTCATGTATTGGAAATTATATGGAAGAGTCTGTATATTTATAATAATTTAATAAGAAAGACTTTGTGCTACTGGACTCAGTTTTGATAGTCCTCAGCATAACAGCCTTTGGGCCACTGCCACAAGGTAGAATAGCAAACGACCCCCCACATTTGTGTTTCCCGTTGCTTACGTAACAAATTCATTCTTCTTCCTTCCTCACACACTCTACACCGCCCCCCCACTTTTTTTATTCCCCTTCCATATCCTCCTCATCACATCTTGGCTCAACCCCAAAATGTTCTACCCCCCCCCCATCAGGGTTTTTGTGTTGTCGCACTGTCACGGTCCCCAGGTGCTCAACCTTTGACTCTACAATGCTTTAATTTTGGATACAACTGCACTGTATATATTTGCATTTATAATTACATGGCTTCTTGAGACCGTACACTTTGTATTAATACACAAAAGGTTTGTATGTTATGAAAAAAAAAAAAAAAAAAAAAAAGGAAAGGCAATTTGCCTTTGACAAACAAATTTGAAGAAAAACAGCTCTCAAACAGTAAATTGAGGAGTGACAAATGTGTGTAAACAACCAATGAGAAGGTCATGAAGCATACTGTCATTTTTCATTGAACATTTTATTTAACATTTTGCATAATCAAAAAAAAAAAAAAAAAAGTGAAATGGGAAAGGGACTGAATAAAATAAAAACATAATTTAAAACATTGTTCATTGAGCACTATTGTGCCACCAGAAAGAAGAAAAGCAGACAGTATAGGAAAGGGATGAGACCTGAGGACCCCGAGCTCATAAGATGTATTTGGTACAGACTTCAGTGCCTGGTATCCACTGAACTGTCCCCCTGCTGCAGGGAGATGGGAACGTTTAAGGCACTGGAAGAAATCTAATAGAAAGCTTAAAAAGGGGGGGGGGCACTAAAACCTAAAGAAATAACACTTTGATGAAGTCTCACGATTCACAGGATACATTCCCATGTTGGTAACAGATACCTTACCAATTGTTCAGAGGGACGAATGGGATAGCAAAGAAATGGGCAGAGGAGGAGATGTGGAGTGCATCTATATAAAAATGGAGGTAAGGCACATTGTAAAAATGATTTTTAAAACACAGAAGATAAACACCACTGGGAATGTGCAAGTATTTGGTCATTAAAAAAAAAAGAAAAAAAAAAAAAATGTACAGGTAAAAAGCTGCTGTAGTGGCAGGATTCCAGTATAAACAATAAGGACACATTATGGGGTGTAATGGCAAGAGGACTCTGCACAGACCGTGTGCGAGTCGGTGAACATTCAGATCCTGCAGTGTACCAAGGCCATCCTAGAAAGTGGCATCTGATGCAAGTCAAGTGTTATTTCAACAATTCGATAGACTATGTGCGTTTGTATGTGTAACCCAATGGACTTAGAGCAGAATGCAGTGTGTAGAAACCTTTGGGAACCATCGCATATCTTTTTCATTTGTTTTGCTACACTAAACAGATGAAACCAAAATCAGAACCCTGGTCTCTAGTTACTGCACAGCATCGCTTTTCTATCAGTTATTAAAGTGGTTGTAAACCTCAGATTTAATAAAAAAAAAATATAAAGTTCTGCAACAACTGGTGGGCCACAGGTTGAGCACCCATGGTCTATGCCAAGGGTGTCAAACTGGATCTCATCACAGGTCGCATCAGCATTCTGGCTGCCCTCAAAAGGGCCGGTTGTAACTAAGACTAGATGTTCAGAGAACCCTACCCTCCTTACATCACAGTGCACCCCCTGTGCCAGGTAGGAACTGGAAAGCAGAAAGTGCAGGGTCTGCAAGAGAGCTGCAGGATCTGGCAGAGGAATTGCGTCACTCTCTACTGCCAACCTGCCGAGACAAGGTGGGGTGGAGATGAGGGAGGTGCTACAGCTGCAGGAGAGGTGCAAGGGCCAGATTTGGCCTGTGGGCCTTGTGTTTGACACATGGTCTAGCACATCCGTTCTTAAAGTGGGGTTCCACCCTAAAGTGGAACTTCCGCTCATCGTAACCCTCCCCCCTCCGGTGTCAGTTGGCACCTTTCAGGGGGGAGGGGGGTGCAGATACTTGCCTAAGACAGGTATTTGCACCCACTTCCAGGCATAGACTCCCACGGGAGTCTATGCGGTTTCCTGTCCCGCCGCACTGTCTGCTGGGACACACACGGGCGGACCATTCTTAATGCGCTGCTCAACTTTCGCATGCGCAGTAGGGAACCGGGAAGTGAAGCTGCAACGCTTCACTTCCTGATTCCCTCACCTAGAATGGCGGTGGCAGCAGGCGAGAGCCAAGCGATTGATCGGTCTCATATGTCGACATCGCTGGAACCCGGGACAGGTGAGTGTCCATTTATTAAGTCAGCAGCTGTAGTATTTATAGCTGCTGGCTTTTAATATTTTTTTGTAGGTGGAATACCTCTAACCTTTTTACTAGGAATGCAAAGATACCGGTGCTGACTACTCGTGAAAATACTCCCAATTTCTGAAACCATTACTTTGTGTTGCGATTTGCGCCCATACAAAAAGAAGATACAAAATGCAATTTGAAGAGGTGCTCCTTTGTGAACACAAAATTAAATCACTATGACAAGCCTGGGCTCACAGGAGCGGTGGGAAAAAGCACCGGCGAGTTGGACAGGTATCAAATCGATGTTAAAATCTTGGGATTCTTTGCGGTGCAATATGCACGCATTCATTTTGTATGGACGCAAATCGCACTGCAAAGCATGAATACTCAGTATCAATTAGTACCTGACTGAAAGCATCGGTACTCACTGATTTTTTTGGTCTCTGCATTCCTACTTTTTATTCCAAAGAAGCGCTTGCAATAAAGTTTAGACCTCAGGGAACCCCTGCAAAAAATTGTTCATAGTTGGTGGTCTGTGGTGAGAAAGCCTTACATTGGTGGTCCCAATGACACCCTTAGTCATGGCTCTGCCTTACATGGGAGGTTAGTTAGCCACAGCCCAAGGAATCCCTAGTCAGTTCTGAAAGAACCCTATGGTTCCATAGAACCCTGGTTGAAAAGGACTGGTTTATGCCGACACCAGACAATCCTGGTGGGGTGGCCCTGCCACCCCCCAGTACATAGCAGGTGACCGACAGCCTCAGCTGTGCATGGTTCCCTATGTGACTTTGTAGGTGGGGTGGGGGGGGGGGGGGGGGGGGAATTCTATCCACTCAAGCCTCAGATAACACTTAGCTCCCTGCTGTGCCCAGTGTGACATTAGATCATGGGTGTCCAACCTGCGGCCCTCCAGCTGTTGCAAATTGAGAGCCGTGCTTGCAATACCTCATAGGACTTAGTTTTGCAACATCTGGAAGGGCCAAAGGTTGGACAAAAATACATTAGATCTTAGCCCCCGGAGCTAAAAAAAAAAAAATAGCCTTTGATCTGTGTACTTTAGAAGGCTGAAGGCAAAAAACACTGTAAACAGGTACAACTTATGTAGGAGGATTTGCTTCACCTCGATCACCTGGGGATAGTCTCTTCAGTTGGTATATGTAAGGGTTTACAACCACTTTAAGTAAAGCACTATAGACTCAACTACTAAAAGGAGCAGTAAATTGGTACTTAAAGAAAATTTTTTTTTTTTTTTTTTTAAAGCGTACATTCAAAAGACTACCCCCCCACACCCCTTTAATTTAGAGGGGTATATTGAAGACAAAGGGGGGCTAATATTTTACATGCATCTTTAAATTTATAAAAAAAATTGGTAAAAGCATTCAGACAAAACAAAGGGGCCAAGGTCCATACAACGATGTCAAGAACACACTACATCCTCAAATGCTGACTTTAAAACCAATTTCAAATAAAGACTGTCATAATTATGAATGCTTGTAACTAATGTGATTGGTTCAGAAAAAAATAAAAATAAAAAAAACCGATGGATTGATGTTTGGGGCAAACAAACCAGAGATATCCCAGGTACAGTGCAGGGTCTACTGGCCATACTCACTATGTTGCAGAAGAGGGATTGGGGCAGGACAGAAAACAAAAGACATCATGGAATGTGACAAACAGAGATCTGTACATAAAAAGCTTCAAGTTGTTGTGTATTGCAATGTTTGAAAGGCAAATACTGATCACATTTCTTTTTTGTTCAAAAAGTTCATTTGGGAGCAGAGCGCCTCATAAGAAAAAAAAACAAATAAAAAATAAAAATAACTAAAAACTATGGTTTCCTTAGCTAAAGTTTTGAAAACAAAAAACAAACAAAACCAAAAAATAAAAATAAATTAGATGGCTATGAAAAAGTTCATTGTGGGCCAGCTACGCTGGCTCATCAGGCTGTCCTCACAGTATCATTTTTGTGAGTAGTTTTGCCAAAGGCTGGGTCATTTTTTTCAAGCCATAGTTCTGCCAGTCTCTGGGTGGAACCGTACGTTGATGCTTTGGATCCCAAACACATCTTGTATTGCTTAGGATCAATATTTGGGTCGCAAAACACCGGGTGGTGTACATGGACCACACCAACCTCCTGGCTTCTAAAAGTCTTCAAACCTGCTTGTACTACTTTATTAAAAAGGTCTACATCCTCCAGTCCCCATCCCTGTATAGAAACGTCAAATCCTCCAGCACGAAGGAGGTCTCCCTTATGAACACAAGTAATACCAAAGCCATAGTTCCTCCACAATCCAGTTTTTTGTGTAAATGCATAATGATTGTCGCTGGGAACCTTCCCGGCATAAACAATCTTAGGATCATATTGGCTGAAGATAATGGGAAAGTAGGTTTGTTGTCCTAAGATAGTGTTGGCTCTACAACGCTGAAGAAACTCAGTGGTGAACACCAAATCCACATCGCAAAAGAAGAGCAAAGAATCGTTGCTAAACTGAGAAGATCCAACTTCCAGGGCCAATGCTCTAGAAAACTCCCCAGTCACCGGCAATATTTGCATGTCTGACTTTGGATACTTAACGCGATAATCTCTCATGAGGTCGATTTGTTTCTCCTTGTCGGGATTGGAGTTAGAATTGAACAGCAAAACAACGAGCTTCACGTTTTGGTTGGTAAGAAGGCAGGTCTTTTCAAAATTGGCCATGAACCTACTGAACATTTCAAAGCGCCCAGATAATGGAACCAGAATGTTGACCTTCTTTTCCTTGGGCTCCTTGTGTTCAGTCTTCGAAGAGGTGAGTTGGAATGAGACAAACATCTTAAGGGAATTGGAAAGGAAAGACAAGGAGCCGGAATCTTGGTTGATTCTATTCGCCAGCTCTTTAGCATCGATCTCTTCATGCTCCTTGAACTGAAGCTTACTGAAGGTTTGTTGGAGGTAGGCATGTCTCCTCACAGGGACAGTCATTTTCTTGCCCTTGTGCTTTTTGTAAAGCAGGAGCAGATCTAAAACATATTCTGCGCCGTATAGCGGGTTCAGCCTACGGTAGCCATACTGGATCTCCTTAAAGTCAATAATACGCCCTCTGGTTTTGGCATTGGCATTTATCATTTCCATGACCTGCATCACTATATCATCTAGCGCTACTTTTTGTGAAGCATCCATTCCTCGTCTTGGGGGCTGCCCATCAGCCGCTGAAAACAAATACTTGCCGGTGAGAAACTCCCATTCCAAAATCTCCTCCCGTTGGCGTGGCTGGTACCTCATAAAAGACGGAGCTATTCCGAGCTGAAAATCATCTTTGTGGACCTCGGTGTTGCTGTATTTGCTCATCAAAACGATTTCCCGGTGAAGCTGGATTGTGCGGTAGCGTAGTTCTGCTATTTTGCGGCTCAGCATGTAGCTGTGCAGTCGATACTGGTATGGTGGATTCTTATTCGGATGTAGAGTGATGGCTCTGTGGATCTTGCTGTTGTGCAGGTCCTGAATATATCCCTTCTTGTTCTGCTCATAGTTTTCATAAAACAGCTGCTGCATCTGGAAGAAAAAAAAAATAAAAATACATAAAAATTAAAGTCCGTTCCATACATGCTTTAACTGCAATCCTTATATGTACATACAGCATGTTTACCGCTTTTCCCATAGACAGGGGAAAAAAATTGCAAATGTTTAAAGTGTGATTCATTCACAGACTGAAAACTTTGCTATTGATTATATTATGGTTGCTTAATGTGCAGCTTAACACAAAACATGGAAAGTCATGACACAGATTGTACAGTAAAATCTGAATATATGTGAAACTAGATGACAGATTTATTAAGCTATATTTACCCTTCAATTTTTAAATCAAAAAATAGTTTTGGACAAATGTGGTCCAGATTACTTAATAAAGGTTTTGAAAAAGTATTTTTAACTTCAGCAGGAATGTATGGAATCCATCTGAGAATGCTTAAAGGGACAACCAAGAAAGGGGAGGGGGGGAAATAAAAATAAAAAGCAGACTTGTGCTCAATCTGGTTATAAGAACCACAAAAATGTTAATCCGTAACCATAAAAAAAAGAAAAAAAAAAGAAAAAAAAGAAAATGTATATGTATACGATAGATGATAGATATATAATTTTTATTTATATACATTTTTTCTTCTTTACTTGCCAAATATGTTGCAGAAATCTCCCTCCACTGAGTCTGGCTGCAGGCATTTTAACTGTGGGCAGCTGAAGCCGCTACCTGTTAACTTCCTGGATTTACAGACACACCTCCAGCTCTCATTGGTACCCTTATGACTCACAACACCGCCCTCACAAGAGAGCTGTGCACATCATAAGAAACAGCAAGTGAGCAATATAAAAGTATTTACTGGCAGAAAAAATAAAAAAAAATAAAAAATTAGGTACTATCCAAAAAGTTAAAAACAAGGGCAGAATATATATCCTGCCTATCTCTACTGGAGGTGAGCAGCACCTGCTCAAGTTTCCCTCCAACATCCTGCAATCTTAAAGCAGAACTAAATGCAAAAAATAAAAATAAAAAATTGTGAGCAGGCTTTTTATTGCAGAACAGACATGCAATGTCTCTAAAAATACACCTATTTGCAAGCCTCTGAATGTTTACCTTCCAGCACACTGCCAGGCTGTAATCCCACAGCGGCCAAATCCAACTGGCCAAAGATTGACAGCTGGAAGAACACAGAAGATTGCTGGCATCAGACCATTGGAACTCAAGCTGGCCATATATAGATGGTTGTAATCTGCACGGAACGACAGATTTGAGCCATCTATGGGCAGGCTCGTTGTACCCAATTCAATCGGTCGACTTGGGTACAACCACCATGTAATTACAGCCAGTGGCTATAGCTGCTAGCAGTAATCACTTTTCTGGTGGCAGAACACAATGGCTCCGTGGGAGGGATTCCCCTCCCCCCCCCCCCAACAGTCAGAATCAAGCTATTTTCTTTCCTGCAACCTGCGGCTGTAGGAAAGGAAAAATCACATCAGTTAAGTATCTACACTTTCAGAGCTGCTTTAAATCATTTGGATTGAGGACTAACTCATGTACCCTTTGGGGTTTCCCCAATTTCACTTATGAAGTGCCAGAGTATTGGGAGATGAAAATGGGCACCAATTATGTCCTAGAAACCAGTTAAAAGATGCAGAACAGCACCAAATACCAAGACGCCAGAGCCTTCCCAATTACTAGATTACATTTAGATCACACAGAAAAAAAAAAAAAAAAAACATTCAATAAAAATAAAAAGTTTTAAATGCTATAGTAGAGCTCTTCTATAATAACTCATAGAAGAATCCTGGTTCCTAACAAAACACTGTTTAAAAAGGGGCCTAAGGCTCGGTTCACACAGGGGGCAACATGACTTTTGGAGGCAACTTGGACGTGACTTGAGGTGACGCGACTTACAACACTACTCCAGGCCCGGCGACTTGCCATGGCCAATCAGAGAATGAGCTCGGGGCGGGGGGGGGGGGGTTGACGACTCCTTTTGAGAGCTGATAATTCTCTGAGAGTCGCCTCTGTATAGACAGAGATCCGACTTGGAGGCGACCTCCATTGAAATCAATGGGTACCAGTCACCTACAAGTCGGATTGAAGTAGTACAGGAACCCTTTCTGAAGTCGGAGCGACTTCAGTAGCGTGCATTAAGACGGCTCTCATTCACTTATTGAATTCTACATGTTGTGCGACCTGAGGCGACTAGGGGCGACTTGAAGTCGGATCTGAGTCGCCCCTGTGTGAACCGGCACTAAAGATTAAGACAGGCGAGAGGAAGCTTTTAATTACACAATTTCATCCATATTAAAGCCGGGTTATCCACTAGATGTTTACTGTTAAAGCATTTTTTTATACTTTTTGGTCTTTTCAAACGAAAGAGTTGATAAAAAAAAAAAAAAAAAAAAAAAAAAAAAAAAGGGACACGGAGCCTCCGCCATCATCTGTTTACCCGAGATCTGTGAAAGCCTTAAATGCTCTAAAGTTCTCCCATCCATTAAAGGCTGAATGTTTGTGGTCCAGCTGTTGTGGACTTCACTGGCTGCTTTCCAGCAAAGCGACTGAAAGAGCGAGTGTGTTGTGTTCTTGAGTTTTAATGAAGACAAACTCCTGCCAGCGAGCGCTCAATGTATTGGTCAATCCGCGGCTCTAATAGAAGACCCGGTTTATAGAAAAACCTGGCATCCTGCCTGTGGAGAATCCCATAGGATTTCATCACAGTCAGAGATTGTACTGCAGAGTCAGACTCCAGAGCTTGGCATACTTCAATGAACAAGGCCTCATGTTCAGTGGGTTATCAATGCATAAGTGCAAGCAATATGTGATGGCTTATTATAGAAGACGCGCTCCTCTCTACCTGGAAATGGACATTGCGGATGCCGATATTCTTTAGAAGCACATTCTACAGGTGACGGATATGAGAGGGCACTGCCCTGGTCACACTCCGTACCCTACATCAAGTAATCCACAAATCCTGGCATTATCCAGGTGCCTATACAAAAGGGCAATTATAAGCAAGATCTAAAGCAGCCCCCTTCTCAACCTCATCTCAGTGGAAACATTAAAATAATCAGGTCTTGGGGAATCCCTGCTAAAAAGAAATTAGTTGGGTGGTGAGAACAGCAACCTTACAGACCGCTATATTAAAAAAAAAAAAAAAAAAAAAAAGTAATAATAATAATATACATATATAATCACTGGTTGTGGCTCATTTTTGGATTTCTGAAAATTCTTAAAGCGGTAGTAAACCCAATAAAAAAAAAAAAAAACACTTACATTCCCGGGATGCCGGAAATGCTAACATTGGTTGTGCTCTCAACCAAACTTTCAAACCATCCAATGGCTGGTGTCATAACTGATCACATGTGCAGCATTATGGCAGTTGAATTATTAGAGCTTACAAGATGGCAGCTTCCTTGCCTGAAAACGATAGGAGGGTTTACTTCCACTTTAAAGCAGAGCTCCACCCAAAAGGGGGAGTTTGGTTTTAAAATAAAACCCCTGTAAAAATGTATTTTTTGGTATCTGGTTTTGACAGGAATCTGCTCCCCACTTGGATCACCTAGGCCAGTGGTCTCCAAACTGTGGCCCTTTGCTTGCCTTGATCGGGCCCTTGGGACACTATTCCTCCCACTGATACTATTCCCTCTGCACCAACAATGGGGCATAATTCCTGTCACCGATACCAACAATATGGCACTATTCCTTCTACTGACACCAATGATGAGACACTATTCATTCTTCAACAATAGGGCATCATTTCTGTCACAGCTAACAAAAATGGGGCACTAATACAACCAGTGACCCCAACAATGGTAGGTTCTATTCTTCCCACCAACATCAAGGTTGGAATACTATTCAGCCAACTGACACCAACTGCAGGACCCCATTTTTCCCCACCGATACCAATGATGGGGCACTAATCATTGCCCTTATACCAACAATGCGGCACCAATTCCTCCCATTGGCACCAATGATGGGGCACTATTCCTTCCTCTGATACCAACAATGGTGCCCTATTCCTCCCAATGACAAATGTTAGTGCACCATTTCTTCCCCCAATACCAACCCAACGGGGCAATATTCCTCACACTAATGCCAATTATGAGGTACTCTTTACTTGCGTTGGTGCCAGGGCATTTTCTACTCACACTGGCTACAGTTTGGAACCCCCCCCCTCCTCCACAAAGTTTGAACAGTAAACTGGCCCTTTGTTCAGAAAGTTTGGAGACCCTTGACCTAGGCAATCCAAGCAGAAGTTGTCATTTGCCCTACCCCAAGTCTTCTAGACTGCTGGACCATTCAGCAGCTGCAGCACAACGCACATGGGCACTCAGCTGTAAAGATGGCAGCTGTCACATCCAGGTGCCCACAATTGAAATGCCAGCTCTGGGGAGAAGAGAGGGAGAGAACCGGCTGTACAGGTGACCACATCGCTGCATCCCAGGGACAGGCGCGTGTGTTCATAAATTTTTTTTTGTAGCTGCTGACTGTA
Source organism: Lithobates pipiens (assembly GCF_037356315.1). Lineage (NCBI taxonomy): Eukaryota > Metazoa > Chordata > Amphibia > Anura > Ranidae > Lithobates > Lithobates pipiens. Next base: position 254,422 of record NW_027507892.1, on the reverse strand, counting down.
AAAAACAAACAACTGGAGCGCCTCTAATGTGAGGGGGGGGGGGGATCACTGATGTCATGCAACCCTTAGCAACCTCTGGGGGAACCCTGTTTGGTTTGCTTTGGATCAGCCATGCTCAATTTGCAATTACCTGCTATGTAGGTTACATTGTTATTGGCTCAGAAAACGGAAAAACCTGTGTGCAATCCACCACTACTCTACGATTGTCACCATGTGAAAAAAAAAAAAAAAAAAAAACTACCATATTTGGGGAAAGTTTTTTTTTTTTTTAGTAATGTCACTCAGGTTTGTGTCCTTAGCTTTGTGAACCAAGAGTTCAAATCTATTAATTTCTGAAAAGACAAAGCTATTACAGCAATATGAATGTGCACACCATATAATTACCGCACTCAAAAGTTTATTTACGCAATGGGTGCTGTAACGGCATACAAGTTATAGTTGCATAAATGGCACACCCAGACTCCAGTGCCAACTCATCTGGAAAGCTGTTCATTCAATGTACCTGAAGCAGGTTGAGTGAAAGGCTTGGCCTCGGTTACACAAAGGCAGAAGCAGTGAAAGTAGAAAAGTGTATCCAGTTCAAAACTGAGCACCTTCTCCGTCCTGCCAAAGCCAACAAAAGCTCTGGCAACAAACCATTAGCAGCTTCTAGTATTGATTCTTTGTATATATTGCGAGGCTTTTATATCCTGAACGGATCACTCCAGGTAACAAACTCAACCAGAACAGTCCTGCCCAGAATTATTTTATTCTTAAAAAGTAAACCTCAGGAAAGAAATATTGAGACCATCGGAAAATGCTCGTTACTTGGCTGTTGTACCCCTCTGCTGGCTTCTAATACTAAAGCTGGCCATAGTAAGAACAAAATTTGGCCAGTTCAAGAGAAACCGAACGAATGTCAAATCTAGGGGCAGGCTGGTTGTACTGACATCGATCTACTGATATTAGCAGATGAGTTGCAAGATGGAGGAAAAAAAAAAAAACGCACACCCCTCCATGGGGTTTTAACAATAGTTTATGCCAGGGGGCTCCAAACATTATGGGCGCGCACGCCTCACCCCGGGTCGAGGGGGGTGGGGGCGCGCACGCCTCACCCCGGGTCGAGGGGGGTGGGGGCGCGCACGCCTCACCCCGGGTCGAGGGGGGTGGGGGCGCGCACGCCTCACCCCGGGTCGAGGGGGGTGGGGGCGCGCACGCCTCACCCCGGGTCGAGGGGGGTGGGGGCGCGCACGCCTCACCCCGGGTCGAGGGGGGTGGGCACGCCTCACCCTGGGTCGAGGGGGGTGGGCACGCCTCACCCCGGGTCGAGGAGGTGGGGGGCGCACGGTCAGTGGTGTCAATGGGAGAAATAGTGGCTCATATCAGAAGAATAGTGGCCCGAGTGCTGGATGAAAGGCAAGCAAAGGGACACATTTGACCTATGGGCCGCAGTCTTGCGATCACTGGCTTATACAATGCCAATTGAAATGAAAAGGTTTTGCTTTAGACCAGGTATATGCAATTAGCGGACCTCCAGCTGTTGCAAAACTACAAGTCCCATCATGCCTCTGCCTCTGGGTGTCATGCTTGTGGCTGTCAGTCTTCCTATGCCTCATGGGAATTGTAGTTCTGCAACAGCTGGAGGTCCACTAATTGCATATCACTGCTTTAGACTATAAAACCAGTCCTCTTCAGAAGCAGAAAGTAAAATAAAAGATGAGCCAAGTTATAAACAGTATCTGTTTCCATCAAGAACTTGGCCATAAATTCTGGATGTTTGTGTACAACAATGAAGCATGAAAATATATATAAACCTGTAGTCCATATACCGGGTCTATCATAATACAAGGCAACCCAGTCACCCAACCAGTCTGTTAGCCCACAGCTTAAACCTAGAGATAAACTGCATTCCAGGGGCTTACAATGTTCTTCGGCACAAGACTGTCTGATTTTCAGTAACATTCATTTTCTGGAATACAAACTTGTTCTCCGCTGAAAATCCATCTTGCTGCCAATATTAGAAAGAGGAAATGGATGATGTGGCACCGGAGTAAATGAGATGTCACCTAGTCACTTGATCCTGGCACGATGGCACACAAGCGGTTCTCGGTATACCTCGGAGGACTCCAATACACATAATTAGGAGAAGAGTGCCTAGTAGTTCTCTTTTTATAGAGGCAGAACAGTATGCTTATTTGCCCTGTGCCAACCACAAGCCTTTGCCCACAAGTTTAAATCTAGCAAGTTAACCACTTAAGCTTGGACGGCTGCAGACAAAATGACAACGTTGTACGGGATTCTGGACATGTGCTTGGCAACAGAAACACCCCAATTCACCAAAACCTCTGCCAGGACACTCCTGTACAGCAGAATACACCGACTAACGATTCCCAAGGATCCATCTACCGTGCCCTGTACGGTTATTCCTCGTGCATCACTCAGCAGGATTATATCTGTACATTATAGAGTACACTACTACTGAATAGAGTCTCGTTCTGCCTGGTTAAACCTTAATTGCTCCACCCTGGGAGACGCTGCCAAGGCAGGTCAGATAAGCAGAACACATCAGTTGTTATAAGCAATTAGGAAGTCTAATGCGCAATAAAAAGGTTACAAGGTTCAATGGGAAATTGCCACAAAACTACTTTTTTTAACCACTTGAGCTCCGGAAGATTTTACCCGCTTCATAGCCAGGGGAGTGGTGTGGCTGGTGGTGAAGTTGGCACTTTAGTAGACATGTGTTTACCAAGATCCCCCCCCCCCCCCCCCCCCCCAGTAGACGAGAGGGCACATGCAGCAATCCCAACTGACAGCTGAGTAACCACGAGAGCTGACAGTCTGATGCATTGTATTTTTTGAATGAAGAATCTATACAGATTCTCAATCAAGTGATACAGTAAAAAGGGACCATCTTCAGTCTTTTTGTCTCAAAAGATGGGGGTCTGCTTAGACCTCCGATATCTCAAATTAGTGAGTGCACACCTTGTATAACAGTGTAAATTTGCTGTCCCCTCAAAGTAACTCACACATCCATTAATGTCTAAACCACTGCAATAAAAGTGAGTACACCCCTAAGTGAAAATGTGCAAATTGGGCCCAAAGTGTCAATATTTTGTGTGGCCACCATTATCTTCCAGCACTGCTTTAACTCTTGGGCATGGAGGTCACCAGAGCTTCACAGGTCACCACTGGAGTCCTCTTCCACTCCTCCATGGACGACATCACGGAGCTGGTGGATATTAGAGACCTTGTGCTCCTCCACCTTTGAGGATGCCTCACATATGCCCAATAGGGTTTAGGTCTGGAGACATGCTTGGCCAGTCCATCACCTTTACCCTCAGATTCTTTAGCAAGGCAGTGGTCGTCTTGGAGGTGTGTTTGGGGTCGTTATGTTGGAATACTGTCCTGCAGCCCAGTCTCTGAAGGGAGGGGATGATGCTCTGCTTCAGTATGTCACAGTACATGTTGGCATTCATGGTTCCCTCAATGATTTGTAGCTCCCCAGTGCCGGCAGCCCCAGACCACGACACTCCCACCACCATGCTTGACTGTAGGCAAGACACACTTGTCTTCGTACTCCTCACCTGGTTGCCCCCACACACGCTTGACACCATCTGAACCAAATAAGTTTAACTTGGTCTCAGACCACAGGACATGGTTCCAGTAATCCATGTCCTTAGTCTACTTGTCTTCAGCAAACTGTTTGCAGGCTTTGAGCATCATCTTTAGAAGAGGCTTCCTTCTGGGATGACAGCCATGCAGACCAATTCAATGCAGTGTGCGGCGTATGGTCTGAGCACTGACAGGCTGACCCATCCCCCCCTTCAACCTCTGCAGCAATCATATGTCTATTTCCCAAAGACAACCTCTGGATATGACGCTGAGCATGTGCACTCAATTTCTTTGGTTGACCATGGCGAGGTCTGTTCTAAGGGAACCAGTCCTGATAAACCTCTGTATGGTCTTGGCCACCGTGCTGCAGCTCAGTTTCAGAGTCTTGCCAATCTTCTTGTAGCCTAGGCCATCTTTATGTAGAGCTCAATTCTTTTTTTCAGTTCCTCAAAGAGTTCTTTGCCCTGAGGTGCCATGTTGAACTTCCAGTGACCAATACGAAAGAGCAATAACACCAAATTTAACACACCTGCTCCCCATTCACACCTGAGACCTTGTAACACTAACGAGTCACATGACACCAGTGTGGTAAAAAAAAAAAAAGCTAATTGGGCCCCAAGTAATAGCCCTTGAAAAAGCACACACACTTACAAGGGACAGAGATAACATTTATAAAAGGGCAGGTATATTACAGAAAACCGCAGAGGAGATGAAAAGCAGAAGGAAACGTTTGCCCATGCAAATAGGAGAGCTGCAGCCAGGCATCTGGCCACCATATAGACGGGTTTAGACTGCCCTTCAGCAGTTTTTGCCTGTTAGAAAATAAATCCAGTCAATATTTTAAAGAAACGGAACAGTCCTGCAGGATATTAAATAAGAGCAGGAGATAGATAGATATATATATCTATCTATCCATCTATAAAAATATAAAAGCCATTAATCCATTCATGTACATCTACATTACAAAAATACAAATAAAAATGAAAGGCAACCTGCCTTGGGGGGGGGGGGGCGTAGGTCAAATATTCAGGAGGGCCAATTTGCAGCTCTGCCTGAACCAATATCCATTTCAATGGCTGAGATGACCAAATGCCATGCCAAAAAGGCATTGGTGTGATGTGACTGGCACTGGAGGGAACCAGGAGCAGTTTCTTCAAGATAGGTGGATATTAAAAAAATAATAATAAAAATAAAAACCCTGATGTTTTACCCATTATCCAGCTTTACCAAAAAAGCAAAACCATGAAAGCTCCTCACTTTAAAGCCAGGTACACACCATTTTTGTGCAACCCCCATGAAAAAATAAATAAATAGCAAATTAAAAACACACACAAACATATCTCCGGTCGAGAGCCGCTGTACTAACCATGCAAGGCAAGTTCAGTGGTCTACCCCGCTAAGTTGTTGTGCCCTGACAGGGGGATGCCCCAATACCCCCCCCCCCCGCCAGAACACTCCGACTATTGTTCTCTTGACATTGGCTGAAAGCGCTGATAGAGAGTAGGTCGGCTGCTGGCATTTTACAGCATGCACATGGGCAGAATGCCGGCTGGTATTTTTTGTAAACGGCAAATGTCTCAACATTCTGCCCATGTTTACAGGGCTTAAAAGTGAGAAAAGGACAAAAATAAAAAGCAGCCAAGAACGAGACCACTAAGGCTCCATTCACACCTACGTGATTTGAAATTGCAAAAAACGTGGGACATATATTTGGAATGCCATTATTTAACAGCACCTAAATGCAGTGCGATTTTGACATGATTAGCAACAAAACACGCTAAAATTGCAACACCAAACACTCCAGGATCTGTGCCAAGCTTCAGGACATGAGCTTAGGAGCGATTTTTGGAGAGGGAGGCCCATTCAAATGAACGGTGCGGCCCAAAAAAAAAAAAAAAAAAAAAAAAATAAAAAAAAAAAAAAAACACACAACCTCGCTGCAGCAGTTGTTGCTATGCTCAGGTGTAAATGGAGCCTATAAAAACAGACAATGAATGCACAGGTCTGCAGTGACGATGAAGAATCTCTGAATGGAAAAAGAAAACCATGAATGAAAAGCCCGAAATTCTTTGGAAAGCTTTTCTGAAGCCAAACTAAGGGGGCGTAAAATGCTAAAATATGCATCTTATTTCGCAAATACTGGAACCGATAAATCACATTTCCTGGCAAAAGTAGACTACAATGATAGGAAATATGCTCCTAGAGGCCCCAATCTAAAGTTACACAGTTACATAGTTAGTCAGGTTGAAAAAAGACACAAGTCCATCCAGTTCAACCTTAAAAACAAATAAATAAAATAAAAAATAATCGTACAATCCAGATACCCAATTTTATGCCCACAATTGATCCAGAGGAAGGCGAAAAAAAAACCCAGCAGAGCATGCTCCAATTTACTACAGCAGGGGAAAAAAATTCCTTCCTGATCCCCCAATAGGCGATCGTATTTTCCCTGGATCAACTTTACCTATGTTAGTACCTAGTTATATTATGTACCATCAGGAAAGTATCCAAGCCTTTCTTAAAGCAATCTACTGAACTGGCCAGAACCACCTCTGGTGGGAGTCTATTCCACATTTTCACTGCTCTAACTGTGAAGAAACCTTTCCGTACTTGAAGCTGAAATCTCTTTCCCTCTAGACGTAAAGAGTGCCCCCGTGTCCTCTGGGTTGACCGTACAGAGAACAACTCAACACCAAGTTCACTATATGGATCCCTAATATATTTGAACATGTTAATCATATCCCCCCTTAATCTCCTCTTCTCAAGAGTGAATAAATTTAGTTCCTCTAATCTCTCCTCATAGCTGAGTTCCTCCATGCCTCTTATCAGTTTGGTTGCCCTTCTCTGCACTTTCTCCAGTTCCCCGATATCCTTTTTGAGAACTGGTGCCAAAAACTGAACGGCATATTCCAGGTGAGGTCTTACTAATGATTTGAACAGGGGCAAAATTATATCTCTTTCTCTGGAGTCCATACCTCTCTTAATACAAGAAAGGACTTTGCTCGCTTTGCAAACAGCAGCTTGGCATTGCATGTTGTTATTGAGCTTATGGTCTACCAAAACCCCCAGATCCTTCTCCACTATGGATTCCCCCAGTTGTACTCCCCCTAGCATGTATGATGCATATTCTTAGGCCCCAAGTGCATAACTTTACATTTATCAACATTAAACCTCATCTGCCACATAGTCGCCCAATTAGACAGTGTATTGAGGTCGGCTTGTAAATTGGAGACATCCTGTAAAGACGTTATTCCACTGCATATCTTGGTGTCATCTGCAAAGACAGAAATATTACTTTTGATGCCAGACCCAATATCATTTATAAAGATGTTAAAAAGTAAGGGTCCCAACACTGAACCTTGGGGTACACCACTGATAACCTTAGACCATTCAGAGTAAGAGTCATTAACCACGACTCTTTGAATTCTGTCTTCTAGCCAATTTTCTATCCATTTACAAACTGATATTTCCAAACCTGTAGACTTTACCTTACACATGAGCCGTGTGTGCGGAACTGTATCGAATGCTTTTGCAAAATCCAAGTATACCACGTCCACCGCCACCCCTCTGTCCAAGGTTTTACTTACCTCCTCATAAAAAGAAATCAGATTTGTCTGACAACTTCTCTCTTTCATGAATCCATGCTGTCTGTTGCTTAAAGTGTTTTTGTTCAGCAAGAACTCGTCGATGTGGTCTTTTATTAAACGCTCCAGTATCTTCCCAGCTATAGAAGTTAAGCTAACAGGTCTATAGTTACTTGGTAAAGACTTTGATCCCTTTTTAAATATAGGCACCACGTTCGCCCTGCGCCAATCCAGTGGGACTATTCCCGTCATTAATGAGTCCCTAAAAATTAGATACAATGGCTCTGAAATTACAGAGCTCAATTCTTTTAGGATCCGTGGGTGGATGCCATCAGGGCCAGGTGCTTTATCCACCTTTATTCTGTCTAAGTATTTCTGGACCATATCCCTTTTGAGCCATTGTGGATCATTTGGGGCTGTGTCACTACCACCCCCATTATGGACATGAGCTCCCCCATGCTCTTTTGTGTACACAGAGCTGAAGAAAGTGTTTAATAAATTAGCCTTCTCTTTGTCCCCAGTCACAAACTCTAGATTGTTTTGTAAAGGGCCTACATGCTCAGACTTGACCTTTTTACTATTAATATATTTGAAGAATTTTTGGGGGTTTGTCCTACTATCTTTTGCAATCTGTCGTTCGTTTTGAATTTTTGCATCCTTGATTTCCTTTTTACATATTCTGTTATATTCTTTGTAACATTTAAATGACACTAGTGATCCTTCATTTTTATATTTTTAAAAGCTCTTCTCTTACAGTTTATAGCTTTTTTAACTTTGGCCGTGAGCCACATAGGTTTTGTTTTTAGCCTTTTAAACTTATTGCCCATGGGAATATACTTTGCAGTGAGGTCCCCAACAGTCTTTTTGAAGAATTCCCATTTCTGTTCTGTGCCCATTGAAGCGAATATTCTCTCCCAGTCTAAGTCCTGGAGAGTAGCCCTCATCCTTGGAAAATTAGCTCTCTTGAAGTTAAGTGTTTTTATCTTACCCGTATGTATTTCTTGTTTAGCGCTAACATCAAAGGAAATCATGTTATGATCACTGCTACCCAGGTGTTCCTTTATCTGGACATTAGTAATAAAGTAAAACCATTAGATTGCTAAATATTAAAAAGGAATTTTTTTTTTTTTAAATGGGGATCATGATAGAGTATATATATATATATATATATATATATATATATATATATATATATATATAATATTTTTAATATATATATATATAATATTTTTAATATATATATATATAATATTTTTAATATATATATATATATATATATATATATATATATATATATATATATATATATATATATATATATATATATATATATATATATATAATATTTTTAATATATATATATATATATATAATATTTTTAATATATATATATATATATATATATATATATATATATATTTTTTTTTTTTTTTACACACACACACACACACCTTGGGCCTTGTCCAATTGTTGGTCTTCACAACCAAAGCCTCCATCTTTTAAACAGCATAAGAAAAACAAACAAATCGGGACACATGCAGGCCACGCTTGCTATTGCATCCACCCTTCGCTGCATATAGCCTTTAGAGATGGCTGCACACAGCACCACATGTCAAAATAGTACATGCTTGCAGGAGTGGTGCACAAATCCCAACGCAGGCAGCAGCTGCGTCACTTGCATCCACCTCAATAGGCTGCCTGCAGGCACAACACACCGGCTACATACAGAATGGGTGTCAACACCTGTCTGAATGAAGCATTTAGCTGGCGCCAGATTGTTCACTCAACCTGCAGGCTAAAAAAAAATGACATTAACAGATTTCTCCATCCACACTGGCGCTGGTCATACATTATACAATTTTCTTTAGCTTTACCTTCAACTATGTAGTGTAGGGGCCTGTCTGATTGCATATAAATTAAAGAGCGTTAGGTTTGACCTCAAATTATACAGTTTGGGTAAATCTAAAAAGGAACAAAAATTGTATAAAATGTTGCATTGTATAAAGTCTGGCCAGCATAACGGGAGCCTTGGACCATTTTTATTTAGACAGCCAGCGCAACAGAATACACAAACCGCTCCTGCATCTTTTTGCATGCAGACGCTGTTCAGCCAACAATTTTCCAACCAGCTCCTTCATCAAAAAAGTCGATTGAACTTGAACAGTGTTGCTGGAAGGGTCGTACTCAATTTCTGCCAAGTCAGCAGGAATTAGCCAAACTATAAAGTAGAAGTCCGGCACCAACACTAAAATCCCTGCATTTACAGACACCCAAGATCACCAACCTATCTAACCCTGTAAAGAAAAAAAAAAAAAAAAAAAAAAAAAAAAAAAAAAAAAAAAATCGGTATGCATACCTTTTCTGAAGCCACTCTGACCCGATCCCACACTGAGCTGTCAGCTGCGGCGGAGGGTGCAGCCAACAGAAGCCCCATAGTAAGTCTATGGTTGATGTCACAGCTGTTATCGGCCATGTCCTCTGCAGAGCTTCCGCCACTGGAGACAGGGCTGGTTTGGCTTCAGAAAAGTTATGTATACCGATTTCTTCTTTACAGGGTTAGTGTTAGATTGTAGATGTCTGCAGAAGCAGGGATTTTTAGTTTTAGGGTGGAATTGCCTCTTGAGTATGGCCAGCTCTAGGTTTGAAATGATCAGAACTTTTTAACTTCAACACAACTATTTGTGCGCCTAAAAAAGGGACCAGGACATATAGAAGTGGAATTATTTCTTCCAGGGAATCTGGTAGCAATCACTATTTTTAAAAAGAGCAACATTTCAGACGACACGTGTCACAAAGGGCGAGACGTAGCAATTGTGCCTTCTGTATAATGGAGTATTCTGAGCTGTATTTACAGACCCGCGTCTGCCATGTCCTGCTGCAGACCATCTGTTGCTGGCCACAGGTCGGACCCGTGCCCAAGAATAGTTTTTGCGTTGCTGTGAAAGGGAAGGTTTCCTGTCCAGCATGGCAGATGGGCCTGAGGTTTCCTGGACAAAAAATTCACACAACCCATTCACTTTTCAGTCGTTATTTCTCTTCTCTGTATTGTGGGACGACGATCTAACCACAACATTCAATCTTCTTCCTACAATTAGCATTCCACCAGATGGAACGCTCGCTGCTTATCACTAAATATAGAGCCATTTTATAAAGTTGTATTTAGAGCCCTATGATTTATTTTACCAAATAAGACATGTCATTGTGCCTGTTGGAAGACATTCATTCTATTTAAATCTCATTAAAAACACCAAAAGCATATCCTACGTCATCTGTAATTTCTTGATGAAAGCATCCTGTATACTTACGAGTTCTTAAAGGGTTTCTAAAAGGCACAAAAAAACAAAAGAAACACCACACACATTATATACATATATACACACATACATATATATATATATATATATATATATATATATATATATATATATATATATATACATATATACATATACACACACACACACATCTACTTGGTATTGCACATAGGAGCAGCTCTGAGCCTTCTCTTCTGGGGCTCCCACATTGAGATATTGGCTCCTCTTCTGCATGAGCCCCCATAGCAAGCCACAAGCTATGGGGGCACACAGTTATGCTTGCTCCTGAGCTGTGTCTATGTAGCAGTGCTCACAGTGCAGCCTGGTCTCGCCCCCGCTTCAACATTTGATTAACAGCAGTAAGAGCCAATGGCTCCCACTGCTGCCCGAGTCCCTGTGCAGAGGAAGGGAAGAGAGAAAGAAGAGATGCAGCCATGCACAGCGCTGGATCACTTAATCTCTACTTGTAATAAAAAACTTCCATACGAACTTTAGAGCTTCACATGAATGCAAAAACCTCAAAACCTACGTAGATAGTGCCACAATAAAGTGAAAAAGACGACTGTTTACGTATTCTTTACATTCTCCAATTATAGATACACAATTGCAAACATTTCAATCCCAGGGATAATTCTCCATGAGTGTACGGCAGTAGCTCACCTTTTCATTTATTTTTGAAAAGGTGTACCTAAAAACTTTAAAGTGGTTCTAAAAAGGGCAGGTTTTTTTTTTTTTTTTTTAAATTTTATCTTAATGCATTAAGGAAAAAAAATAAAATAAAAAATAAAAAACCCACCCACACACCCCCCCCTGCGTGAAGCAGCCCCCTCTCAATACTGCAACATTGCACAAGGTGTGGGCTTGTCCATGACGCTTCCTCTTGATTGGCTGAGACACGGCAGCAGGCGCTGCCTCTGCTGTCAAAGTCAGCGAGCCAATGAGGGAGGGCCAAACTGCAGCTCTGTGTCTAAATGGACACATCGAGGCTTGGGTGCCCCCCTTATCAAGCTACTTGTTGGGGAACTTGGCAGGAGGGAGGGACCAGGAGCGCTAGCGAGGGGCCCGAGGAGCATCTGGGCTGCCCTGTACAAAAATCACTGCACAGAGGTGGCAAGTAGAACAGGAAGGAAGGAAGTGGAGAAAAAAAAAAAAAAATAAAGAAAAAAAAAAAGAAGAAAAATAAAAAAAAGAAGAAAAAAAGAAAAAGAAAAAAGACAAAAGAAAAAAAAAAGAAGAAAAGAAGAAGAAGAAGAAGAAGAAGAAGAAGAAGAAGAAGAAGAAGAAGAAGAAGAAGAAGAAGAAGAAGAAAAAAAAAAGTAATATCCCTTTAAACTACTGGGGTTCAACAGAAAAATGCCAAATTATAGACTGGTGATGGTAGTAAAACCGCAGCTCAATTGCTGGATTTTACCACAAACCAGCTGCAAGTGTGATCAAGCCCTTTGTGCGTCCTCATCTGTGCAGAACACCCCGGCTTAGCAGGCACACACATACACAAGGAATCAGCTGCAATCACCATCTACATTTGAAGGCCGTTGATTTGAAATCAGAGGAGCCAGAGGTGGCCTGACCCCCCTGAACAAAACTAGGAGAAGCAAAGACATGTGCCACATTTTCTCAAATCTATTCCCCCCCCCATGTAACCCCTCCATCAAAGACTTTGTATAATGATATCTACAACATTCAGCGTGTGAGGTTTAGAACTCTTGCCTCCAGGCTCTACTTTATTGTGGACGGATTTCGGCTCCATGCATGTCAGAAGAGAAAGCCTACGACATCGCAGCACAGACTTCAAGGAGCGAGAGCGGAAAGACAGAGCTCAGACTTTCTAGAACCTGAACAATGGGCAACGAGTGGCGGTTCCTATATACAAAAAAGGAAAACCAGATCTTAATAGAGATTTATGCATCCACTAGGGTTTGTTTAGACTAGAAGGGGGAAACACCTCATTTCCTGGCTTTTCCAAAAAACTCAAAACACTGCTGGACACGTGTCATTTCACACAGGCTGGTGGTTTCACGTTTCTATATGCCACGGGGGGGGATTGCGCAACTCGACCAGGACAGAAAGGTTATAGCTGGATGATCGCATGGCGCATTATATATATATATATATATATATATCTGCCACCAATGAGAAGCCTCATAAATAAGCTAGATCTTAGGATGCCCCAATTAAAAACCAACATCTGATTCGCTTCCTTTTGGTTGGTTAAAAACCATACCTGGAGTCCAGCTTTAGTGGATATAGTTCCAGCTTGGACAGATTTAGGTATACATGATAAAGCCACACATGTGGGGCCACCGTCAGAATCATTTTAGTCACTGCTACTATAGAGATCTCCATGGTCTTCTGGTGGGGCATCGACGTCACTCAACCTCGTCAAGTCAGAGAATTCCTTGTATTCATTGAAAAATCCTACAAAGCGTCCTGTGAACGGTGGCAGCGCCAAGAGAACCACCCGTGTTCACTATGCAGCAGTGCAGCCACTCGACATGGGATGCAAAGACTGGGTTGCTCACCACAGTAGGTCCACAGAAGTAAATTTGGAACGGAGTGCATATCTGGCAGATCAAGTGGTATGTTTTCTCTACTTGCAATGTCATAAGATGCAACTAACTTTGGAAACTGTTCCAAAAAAAAAATGGTAGGCAGATGGTAAAGGACTAATCGCCTGGCTTGCCAATGGTTTTCCTACAGTTGATCATTCCCACCCATTACCAGCATCCCATGTCAGGCATTGTATAAGTGTAAAGGGAGCCATCTTGGTAGAGGCAGGGCTTTGCTTCCTCGTGCCAGAAACTTCAGCAAGGAGAACCGTGAGCAGTACAATAGTGACACCTCCAAATCTACACTAATAAGTCCGATCACACTGCAGATACACAGCTATGAGGCTGTAGGCACAAGAGTTCCTAGGCACCCACACATACAAGTGCACTTGTTTTTGATAGAATGCAAAACAAGTGAGTGATTGGCCGTGTTTGATCACTCGGTTCTCAGCGTTGGAGCTGGTGGGGACAGATGCAGCATCAGACCGCTAGGAAAGTACAAAAAAAAAAAAAAAATTATCATCATTAATAATTTGGCAAGTCAGCCTGCCCATAGACGATCCCTGCTGAACCGGCCAAGCTGTGAACCATATATGGCCGGCTTAAAGGATCATTTCACCTTTGGAAACATGCAACTTGGTCTCAATGCTGCAGCTGTTGCCCGATCACACAAACCACCCCCGCTGACAGTACTAAATTCCACTTTTTGAAATCAGCGTGGCCATGCAGGGCTTCGCCCATGCGGGCGTATAATTTATACAGCTCTGTGTGAATAAACTACAAGCCCCAAAATCTTTTGCGACTGTCGACTTAGTTCTCCAAAAATAAAAATGCACATTTTAACTGAAAAAAGTTAAATAAAAATAAGTGCATTTCTAAATTTTTAACAAAAGTGAACCCTTCTCTTCACTATCTTTATGAAGATTCCATTTACAATCTAATTAGGGCTTATAAATTGGTTGAAAAGTTGCTGTATGTTCCATAAATTTATAACATGACCTAGAGATCCCTGGTCTTCTTACTTCCCAACCTCGGCACAATTCATATCACCTACAACTAGGGCTGCAACTAATGATTTTCATAATTGATTAGTTGGCCAATTAATCGGGGGGGAATTCATTTTGCTGCGATTTGCATTTTTACATTTTTTGGGCCAATTTGTTGCTGGGCAGATTAAAAAACACAAATTGCTGCAAAAACACATTACATGCAGTTTCTCCATTGAAGTATATTGAACCAAAAAGCACCGTTTTTGCGTTAACAAAAAGTCCTGGTCTTTTCCAAATACACAGCAGCTGAAAAAAAATAATGGATGTAAATGAACTGTAGTGTGTTTCTGCAAAAAGCACCAAAAAACACAGAGGTGTGACCCAGGCCTGAGATGTTTAGTAACACATAATGGGGTTAAAAAAAAAAAAAAACTACAAATTAGTTCAAAGCAAGCAAATAAATTGATACTGTAAGGCTCGGTTCACACAGGGGGCGACGCGAGGCGACACGACTTGCCGTGCCGCGACCTGACAAGTTGCCCCCGTTCTGTACTACGGAACCGTTCTAAGGAGCGACTCGAGTCGCTCCGACTTAGAAAAAAGGTTCCTGTACTACTTTTGGGCGACCTCGGGTGACTTGCATTGACTTCTATACAGAAGTCATTTGCAAGACGCCGCTGAGGTCGCGGCGCAGCAAGTCGTGTCGCCTCGCATCGCCCCCTGTGTGAACCGAGCCTAAGGGGTTAATTTACTATGGGACAGAGAAAGTAATATTTACAGTAGCGATTTGCTCTTTGTACTATAAAGGGCTAATTTTAGTTTTTTTTAACCCCATTATGTTAGTGGCCGATTAATAGATGAAAATAGTAATCTATTAATTTCATAATCGATTAGTTGTTTCGCCCCTAACTACTACTGCCAACCAATCATATCAGGTACTGCTCACTACATGCCGACTCGGTATACTATGTGGATTTCATTACCTCTCAATGGATGCCAACATGTAGACAAATCACTAATTGGACTTTCTTCCATGTATGGGTGACCGTAGCAGAGTACAGTCTAGGTCCAGAATCTGCCAGCGTATTACTGTAGATAAAATTCTAGACACACCTGGCAGAAAATTATTCTGTAATGGTATTAAATAGAACAAAAAAAAAAAAAAAAAAATGCACCTAGAGAGCCCTGCACTCCCATGAGAGAAGATGAGGTGATTTTACGTAATTGTAAGTTTTTCCTGGCTGTGGCATTTTTTTTATTTTATTTTTTTAGCATACGTCTCATGCCAAAGAGGAAAGTCGGGTGGATAAGTGACTAGACCATGGGCAGAGGACAGAATGCATCATCTTGCCAGTCTCAGGAAAGTACAAAAAAAAAAAAAACCCACGCCTTGAGAGAATTTGAGTTGATGCAATCCATAATTCTAAAAAAAAGATTATATAATCACCTTAAAAGATATATAAATGAGGATTTTCTGAAGTCTTGGTAATCTATGGTTAGAGCTGCACTATTTTTGGGGGGGGGGGGGGGGGGGGGAAGCGATTTTTTTTTGCTTAGAATAAAGATCACAAATCTCACGGCATATCTTTCACATAAAAAGAACATTTAAAAAAAAAAAAAAAAAATTGGGCTAACTTTACTGTTTAATAAAGAGGCCAATAGCTTTAGTCTCGTAATTTATTCTGAGCATGGGTGGCACTTTGTGTATCGGCATTGTCTACACACGATCGGAATTTAAACGATCGGATTTTGTGGTTAGAAAATTTTAGATCCAGATCTCAAACTGTCGGAAATTGCGACAGAAAAAGTCTGATGGAGCCCCCAGACACGATCGGATTTTCTGACAAGATCCGATCGCACATTTTCCATCGGAAAGTCAGACCGTGTGTACAGGGCATTATAGTAAACTCATCCTATGTAGGCTACCACAGTTTATCTTCTGCCAATGCCAATTACTTGGTTGCCCATGTGGATTCATAGGGTTCAATACTGTAAAGCAGTTCTACAGCAACTTGCGGAAAAATTAAAAGTCAGCAGCTACAAAACTGTAGCTGCTGACTTAAGACTCAGCTATCTCCAGGATCCAGTGCGGTCCTCAACTGGTATATATCAACTGTGGGCAGCCGACTTACTGTTTGCAGCTTCACAGCTGGCTGGCCATTTTGCATGTGTGAGAGGGAGCGAGTACCTGTCAAAACCAGAGTACCGCCATGATTGGCAGTCACGGCAATCACATGATCCAAAAAAGCAAAATCGGGAGCTTTCTGCTAGCGGACGGCAACTGTGGCGGGGAGGTGCACAGCTGTGTCTGCTAATTGGTACGCAAATATGCGGTCGCTCAGCGTCAAGGCCCACCCGCCGAGAGGAAATATAATTGAGTACTGTCATCACCTAGGGGTTAAATCACCATCCCAGAAAAATCAATGCGATCGGGGAAGATTTTACTGATTTTGGAGCATGTTTGAGCCAGGTCTCTGACTCAGGACTGTTAAAGCCAGTTACAGCCAGGCAACTAGCATTACTTGGCCAGTCGCTATATTTCTCTAAAAAGGTGCACTTAAAAGTGTGTGTGTGGGGGGGGGGGGGGGGGTCGGGAAGCAGACCAGCTCTTTATTGCAGACATTATTGGTACTTGTATAGCGCCGTCAATTTACGCAGCGATTTACATATACATTGTAAATTCACATCAGTCCCTACCGTCAAGGAGCTTACAATCTAAGGTACCCAACTCATTCATATACTGGGCCAATTTAGACAGAAGTCAACTTACCAGCATGTCTTTGGACATAAAATCTCAGCAATAGAAGATACTACTTTTACAAACAGGCAGATAAGCATGTTTTTATTTAAGTAAAATTTTTATAAGAATAATACTTGCCTAGGCGGATGTAGCATCGCCCCAATGCTGTATCTGTCCCCCAGCACCTCTAACTGAAAACCAAGCGAATGCTGTCGATCGCTCTGTTCTTACAGGTTCTTGAGCAGAGTGGTGACCGATGGTCAGCAGCTGTCTCCTCTGCCCCCGGAGAGCCGAGTTGTGGAGGGGGCGGGAGCGGCCGGCGCAGTCTCTCAGCGGTTTTGAGAGACTGAGCTGGGTGCCGGTCCAGGCATGTGGGCGGATTCAGCCCGCTGTCTGCTGAAAACAGGTCACAGGCATGCAGGACGAACTGCACTCCTGTGATCCATAGATATACAGCCAAACAAGCTTTGGTCGTACTCCTTTAAATCCCTGACAGTCTACGCGCCGACACACACAGTCTACGCGCC
The DNA here is from genome assembly GCF_037356315.1 of Lithobates pipiens. Lineage (NCBI taxonomy): Eukaryota > Metazoa > Chordata > Amphibia > Anura > Ranidae > Lithobates > Lithobates pipiens. The sequence continues at coordinate 237,128 of NW_027507892.1, read as the reverse complement.
GACACACACAGTCTACGCGCCGACACACACAGTCTACGCGCCGACACACACAGTCTACGCGCCGACACAAGAGAGGTCTTCACACACCAATCACAGACAGGCAACTGAAAGAAGCTGGGGAGAAGATGCCGGTGTCAGCAAAGGACCTAGTGGGCATCAGATGGGTAAATTTTCTTTAAAATGTTTTGCAACATACATAGTGCAAATACAAAAAGGACATTTTGGAACAAGTATTTTTGCCTCTAGTTCTTTAACTGTAACGCGTCATCAGAAAAAAAGACACGGAGGCCGCTATTGCTCAACCCTCCCTGCGGAAATACTAGTTGCTGGGTTGTAATGCAGATCCTTTAGTATGTTGCATTACTAAGAAAGGGGTGAAAAGCCTAAACGGCAATTTTAGAAGCTGGTAAACAATGACAGCCTACATATTTCCGACAGGTGGACTCCAATTACTTGTGTGGGTGGACAGTCTGTATGGGAACCTGTACTATTGTTGACCTGTACACGTTACTAGGCAATAGCTGCTGCCTTTCTACTTTATTATAATAGCAACAAAAAGGTTTGAAATCAGCTGGAATTTCCCAAAAGTAATCATAACTTGTTTTCAACTTTACTAAGCAAAATTATAAATAGGAAAACAAAAAAGGTCCTTCAGAAGCAGACCGGACGATGGTAAAAATGTACCATTTTCGGGTGAATGGGTTATTTGTTAGCCCTCCACTTTGGCATGGCACCTTGGGACCTTGGCATGGCACCATCGGGCCTGTAATTACGGTCACCGACAGCAGAGAGATGTTTAGTCTGTTGCAGGCATTGTTTCTCCAATCTAAGGCATGGTTGGATTTTCTCCAGAACGGTCATTACTGGGCCAGTATATACTGTCTACACGTAGGAACAAGATGCCAAACTAGATAATGACCCAAAAAAAAATTACCATCATTAGGCACCCTTTACCAATTAGGTTTACATCTCTGCACAGCAAGTGATAAAAAGCAGCTAATTGAAGTCCTGATCATAAGTAAAAGCACCGAAAAATCAAATATTTTATATTCTTACTTTTGCAGGGTTTATCCCTCCGAAAAATTTCTATTCACTTGCAGTGTGCCTTTGAACCTACTATGAAAATTTGAATACTCAATTACCTAGCACAGCCCCCTTCCTGCCATGTCATCAGCCCATTCCTCTGTGCTGGCCCAGCTTCTCCCCCTTCATTTGCCTACATATTTTATGCCACTGCCAGAGAAGGAAAATAAATATTGTTTTGTATACTCAAATTTGAGGGGAGCACACCACCGGACAGCAAGGGGAGGGGAGGGGGAACACGACGACGACACACCGGACAGCAAGGGGGGGGGGGGAGGAACACCATCGGACAGCAAGGGGGGGGGAGGGGGGGAACACCATCGGACAGCAAAGGGGAGGGGAGGGGGGGAACACCATCGGACAGCAAAGGGGAGGGGGGGGGGGGGGGGGAGGAGAAGAACACCGGACAGCAAGGGGGGGGGGGGACACACATCGGACATCAAGGGGAGGGGGAACAACACCTCCAGACAGCAAGGGGGGCGTACATCAGAGTTGTCAGTTGGCCGCTCTGCTGTAAGTTAGGAGGCACAAATTATCTGCCCTGCCTCAGGTGCTGAAAAACCACACTAAGCTTCAAGAAAAGCGGATCCTAGATTCAAAGCAAATCTGTCAAGCCCTGTAGTAGGGAACTTTACATGGACCTGCAATTCTGGATGTCCAAATTCAGAAGCTGCCGAGATGAAACACGGCTTCTGGAGAAGAGGACAGCCAGATCATCAATATGCACCGGCTGAAACATTCTGCTGCAAAACACGACTCAAAATGGCCACAGAAGACAGTTTCCCTTTCTGGTGACATTCCGGTGACATTCCCTGGGGACCATTTTCTGCAAAACACTTGTTTTGTGTGAAAGGGACATTGTTGTGCCCCCACAGCGAGCTGTGCCCTCAGTGCCAGCACCCAAATATGTGAGCCTTGGTGGAACACGGGTGCAAGTCCAGGTGTGATCCAGGTAAGACTTCTATCGGAGCAAACTACACACTCCATTAACTGCTCTGTGCTGTCATCTCGACTAGTCCTTGGAGCAAGTCTTGGCCCGCTGGCCAGGCCCCATGAAGAAGTCTTTTACTTCCCTGATAACTAACAGGCCTGTGATAACAATCTGCTGAAAGGAAGTGCTGAGGCTCTTTATGAGGTCTGGAGCTCGGCAATGAAAACGACTTTGACTCGGCAGCTTTCTAGGAGAATGTGAGCCGTCAGTCGGCTTTATAAGACCTCTGCTAGTCACCAACAACCGGACTCTAGATTTACACATAATGGAGTTTTTATATAAAATATACGGCAGCAAATCACTGAGGAACAATATAACTGAGGAACAATAGGCTTGTTGTATCAGAGCAGAGAATAGAAATGTCACAGGTAATCACATTGCCAGGATTTCCCAAGAATGTTTCCAGTTTACGTCAAATAGATCTGCTGGCCATCGGTGCACACCGGAATCCGAGGGGTAAAACTGAGGTACTTGGAGATAAACCTCAGACATGAAATATGAGAAAAGCAAATCCCTCTATGCTGTGTACTTGTCTCAATCCAGAGCACTAAGTGCAATCTCTCACTGCTGTCTAGTTTCTCTGCAATCTGTATGAATCACTTCTGACACGATTCCGACAAAAAAAAAAAAAAGTGACCGGGGAGAGAGCACCAGCACATAGCCTGTGATTGACCCCCTTTCACACAGGGACAGAGCTGTGGCTGTCACTTTCCCTCCAATCAGCTCTCAGAGCGATCCTCACCGAGCTTCAATGTGTGCCATTTTACAGCTTTGACAGCTCAGACAAGAGTTATAAAAATTCTGGACTTTGAAGAGAACATTGTAGATAAACAGGTGCAACTTAGGCCGTCCACACGATAATTTCTTTGCTGCAACCACAGGCAAAAAAGATTTGCTCAGTTCCCCCAGCAATACAGCCAGTGTTGGTGTGGAAATCTATTGTCTTCTCCTGGTGCTATAGCAGCCCAGTAATATTCTAACAGACTTTGCAGGGCTGCTGCATGCGCAAAAAATAAAAAATAAAACCACAAACACAAACATCCGTTCACACTGTATGGTAGAGCTGCACGATTCTGGCCAATATGGGAATCAATTTTTTTGCTTAGAAGATAGATCACGATTCTCAAGGCTTTTTTCCCCCCCCCCCCTTTCATGGAAGTGTATTTTTTCCCCAAACAATTTTCCTAAAACACACTTTTTTTACTCACCTCTCAATGGCTGTTGCTAGGGGGTCCCTCGTAGTCTGCCTCTTTCAGTGCCTGAGCTCGTGACATCACTTCCCCTCGGCATAGGAAGGGCTCAGCTCTGCCCCCTCCCTCGTCAATCTGGGACACGCGACAGGTCCCAGATAATTGCATGGCGCCTCTCGGGCATGCGCAGTGGGTGTCCGGCTGTGAAGCCACAGCCGGGCGCCCACAGTTACAATGCCAGCGCCCGCTGGAGGGGGGAGTTGAGCGGGGCTTCGATCCCATGCATTGCTGGACCCTAGGACAGGCAAGTGTCCGATTATTTTAAAAGGCAGCAGCTGCATTATTTGTAGCTGCTGACTATTTTCTTTTTTAAATGGCAACACCTCTAAGAAAGAAGTGTCAGAAAAAGATTTAAGTGGTTAAACTTCCAGCATTTGTTGAAAACTTGGCAGACTGGCTGGATTTTTTCTTTACAAACAGAATTGTATCCTTTGATCTAAGAAGGAAGCTTAGTTACAATGTTTCATAAAAGAAAACAAAATCGGCAGTCTGCTAAGTTATTGACAGCTGAGTGAGCAGATAAGTCTCTCCACTTGTTATATGAAAGAATCTGCAAACTCTGCAATAGAGATCTCAGAGGGGTTGAATCGAGATCACAATTTTTTTTAAATTGTGGAGGTCTTCTATATGGGCATCATTGCCTGTGAAACCGAGGCCCAAGTGTACAGATATAGGTTTTCTTGAAGCGGTATTAAACCCAGAAGCAAACATTTTATTATATTGTGGCTTATCACTCTTTAGATGTGATGGCTGCATTGGGTGTTTTTTTTTTAATTTTTTTCCTTCTTTAGTTTTATTTTTGCTTTAACGTCTTAAAACTGCCTCTGTGCTATACCCTATACAGGGATCTCCAAACTACAGCCCTCCAGTTCTGGAAATACAACTCCCATCATGCCTAGTCATGTCTGAATGTCAAGTCTTACAATGCCTCATGGGACGTGTAGTTCAACAGCTGGAGAGCCGTAGTTTGGAGATCCCTGCAGCTATTGGATATACAGATAGTTTAAAGGGCAAAAAGGAAATTTTTCCACCTTCATTCTGAGGATGCTGCACTTGTAACCGGGTGGTAAAAAGCCATATTTTTTTTTTAATAAAAAAAAAAAAAAAAGTTTTTGAATTCTCAAATTTTAATAAGATGCTTTAGGAATAAAAATCTATCTAAAGTTTTTCCTTCACTTTAGTTTTATCCAGCATGAAATGGAGCTTAGTTATGTAGCACGAGGCTGTATATTCTGCAATATTTATATTTTTGGTAAACTCATTCAATGAATCCAAGCTCTGCAAGCTGATCTAACATGCACTGCATTGATGCATTCACACAATTTCACAATAACCATGAGATAAAAAAAAAAAAAACGGTTCATGAATATTCCTTCATTCCATTGTTTTGCAAATCCATGTACACTACAAACTGTATGATTGAATCAGTTCCGATATCACGGCTTTACTGACATGACATTTTTTCAAATAAAAGTTTTTAAGGTTTGCAAATATTAAAGATTTTATTTATCAAGAATAAGTCCTTACATTTAAAGAGCACCTGTCATTTCAGATTCATCATGGCAGTGCCCGTTGGCGGGCATCCACTCACCTGCTGCCGCCACGTCCCTCACATTGTTGTGTCACTGCCACATAACCAGCCGACCCATTAAAATGAATGGGACTGTCTGTGAGTCAACAGCAGGTCAGAGGAGGAGCCGCTGCGGGACAGACGGCAGTCGCTCTTTAAAAATAAAGTTGATTTAAATTAAAGCACTAGTAAAAAAGCTTAAAGCCAAATCCACCCCGAGAAGAAAAAGCATTTTAATAAAATGTAGAAACGTTGAAAAGTCAGAAATGCAAAATCTGAATGTTTCCCACAGCTACTGACTCAAGCCGCGATCTTCAAAACCGGATATCTGACGGGTTTAAAGCTGACATTTCAATGGCACATTCCTATGCCAGCCATGGCTGTCAGAGATAAGATAAAAGTAACAGTGCAGCAATAAAGCCGCTTAGACAATTTACTGACAATATGGAATAGATTATCTCATGTACTACAAATCTTCTGAGTCACATCCAGACCTCCAGAGATCACGTCAGCTGGCACTCTTCTGTACTTTGGACTGCAAACACGTATGACTTGGTGTTGTATACATTACAAGTCACACTAACTATACAATCCATGCCGAGGCAGTAAACTTCATATACCGTGTACTGCGTGTAAACAGACGACGATCATTTGGCATCAGTTATGCAAAACAAGAGGCCACTAAAAGGTGGATGCGTCAATGTGAGATCCCCAATAAATCAGCAGTGCGAGTGTCAGGATGTTGGATGAAGTCAGAGTGATGAGGCCAAGAAACCTCCGCTGATCCACTCCAAGAAAACACAAAAAGCAGAAGGAAGAGCGGAATCCCGATCCCCCGGACACCACAATGGAAATCCAGTTCTGAGGTCTACAAGCCGATTCTTAACCCCTTCCAGGACAGAAAGCAACTATACACTGCACAGTTCTGCTGCCGAGGCCATAAAAGATTTCTTATATAGTACCCCTAATAAGGAGGAGATCTCTCCCCCAATTTAAAGCGGAACTTCAGTCATATTTTTTTCCCCATCTTTCCATCTATTAAATCTTCTGCCCTTGTTGTAGTTTTAACTTTGGATAGTAAAAACTTTTTCTGCCAGTAAATACCTTATACAGCCCCCTTCCCGTTTGGTCATTAGCCTAGGCTTGTGTCGTCATGCACAGCTCCCTCTGTTTTCCAGGGAGGCGTGAGGAGTCATAAGAGGGCCAATGAAAGCTGAAGGTATGCCTCTGCGTGTCTAAATCCAGGAAGTGAACAGGCAGCAGCTTCAGGTACCCACAGGTAAAATGGAGGCAAGACTCAGTGGCGGCAGATTTTTTTGCAGCATGTTTGGCAAGCACAGAATATAAAAAAATAAAAATAAATTATATAAATATAAGGAAGCTTCAGAACGGCAAATATGTTATTCTTACAAATTATGTGAGCAGACTGCAGTTCCTCTTTAAAGGCCAACTCCAGACAAAAAATTTTTGGGATAGAAGGGTCCCCCTGTCAGGGCAGGAAGTGGTGGGAAAATTCACAAGGACACTTCAGTTAGGACAGGGAAAGCCTAGTATTTCTGACACTGTATACATACACACACACACACCAATATAAAATAAAATATATATAATATAAAATATATACAAAATAAAATATATTTTATTTTATATTTTATTTTAATATAAAATAAAATGTATATATAATATAAAATAAAATTATTTTATTTTATATTATATTTTTTATTTTATATTAAAATAAAATAAAATGTATATAACATAAAATAAAATATATTTTATATTATAAATTTTTATATATATATATATATATATATATATATATATATATATATATATATATATATATATATATATATATATATATATATATTATATACACACACACACACACACACACCTTCATACTAGAAGTATAGTAGTAAGTAGTGCAGTTACCAAGAAAGCACAAACACCAATACTTTGTCAGAAATCCTAGGCTTTCCCTGTTCTAACTAAAGTGTCCATTTGTGAAGATTTCCAATCACTTCCTGTTATCTATGCGACAGGTCCTCTTTATGGAGAGCTGCGGGGGGTCAATTAAAAAAAATTCACCCACCTCATGTGGACACCCGGGCCTCTGATAGTCAGAGATGACCGGTGACCAGAAATCTCTATCGTAGTCATCCAGCACCAGGCCCCAGATGGCACAGGAGAGCCCAGAGAAGCACCGAAACGTCCCCTCCTGCCACCTATAAGAACGAACGATCAAGCGGCAGAACTGCTGCTATAATCATTCTTATGGTGCACAGAATCGCCAACTGGAAATAAGGATATCTGAATGATGCCTCTAGCTGCAGGCATCAGATATCCATCCAGCCCCGCCTCCAAAGTCAAGGACGTCATTTTACTATGGCCCGGTAGGGAAGTGATTAATGATGATTTAAAGCAAGTAGATTAAAATAAAGCCTTTTTACTAGTGATTTAAATAGTTTAAATCAAATCCACCCCATTAGTAAGGTAGCCCCCCCCCCCATTAAAAGGATCTCTTTTCAATGCACAAAGAAAGCAAATTCCCAGGAAGTGGTTGAGACGCACGTACAAAAAAAAAAAAAAATTAAAATAAAAAACCACCACACAACAAAGAGTGGTAATGGGGTGTTGAAGTTGTGAGATGGAAAAAAAAAAAAAACTGAAGACATGCAGAGCAGAGAACGATCGTTATCCTGTGTGCGCTCATCCAATACGAAGGAGGCAGAAATCTGAGTTATTAGCTGCCAGGAAGAGAATCTGAGAAATTGTGAAACTTTATGCATAAAGATGGAACTGCGTCATGTATGGCTATGAAGTGACAGCAAGAACGTCCTCAGCGCTCGTCTCCCCGACTAGAAGCACGTTCAAAATGCATTAAAAAAGCCACAGAAAATATCCAGCAATCCCCTTTCATAGGAAATGGCCGTTCTCTAGTGGGGGAAGAAAAAAAAACTAATGTTTAGTTACTTTGATACAAGTTAATAAAAGTAGTTTTAAAGTCAGAATATTTGTTTTTTTTTTTAAATCTTAAAAACTGAGTTCAACACGTTCATTTTTTTTTTCTTAACCACTTGCCTATCAGACACCAACACCCCCTTACAGCCCAGGCCATTTTTCAGCACTGTCGCACTTTGAATGACAATTGCGCAGTCATGCTACACTGTACCCAAACATGTTTTTTATTATTAATTTTCTTCACACAAATAGTTTTCTTTTGGTGGTATTTAATCATTCCTGTTTTTTTTTGCTTTTTTGTAAACAAATACGTTTTTTTCTGTCAGTAAATTTTGTAACCAAGTCATTTTTCGCCTTCACTGATGTGTGCCGATGAGGCGGCACAGATGGGCACCATCAATGCCCACCAGTTCAGCCTATCAGTGCCCATAAATGCCACCAAGAGGCAGTGGCTGGCACCAATAGGTGGCACTGATGGGCATTGATTGGTGGTACTGATGGACAGCAGTGATGAGCAGCACTGACTGGCATGGCTAATGGGCACTGATTTGTAGGCCCTGATTTTCGCCACTGGTGGGCAACTGTATGCTGGCATTGGTGGGCTCTGTATCGTTATACTATATTTCTTTCTTGTAATCAGGGAACTGATGATCAGTGCCCTGATTACATCCCTAGATGTCCCCCTGTGAGGAGATGCCACTGATAGTTTCTCCTCACCTCAAACTCTGACAATGTGAGGCGAGGAGAGCCGATTAAAAGGCATCTCCGTGTTTACATGTGACCGGATGTGATTGGACACAGCCAATCACATGGTTAAAGAGCCACGGACGCAGCTCTTGACACAGATCTGGATCGCACCGTGTCCGAGCAACATGGCGCGATTGCCGTGCACCCCCACAGGCATGTAAGGGCGGCTGTTCTGGGACGCCATCATATGACAGTGGGCGGGCGGCAACAAGTTAATGCACATCTTAGGATCAGAGCAGACATTATACCACTCACATGTTTTGAAAAGGTCGCCGCTTTAAGATAAGAAATATCCTGGCAGTTCCCATATTGTTTATGGGCATGTGAAGCCCACATGCATGGTCTTCCGGTATACGGCACTGCTGTATTCCCAGCATACACCTCCCATTCTCACATATGCACAGTACTAATGCGTAGCAGCGCTGTAAGCTATACAGGCTGCCATCACAATGGGCGGTGTCGTCAGAAGTGCCCGCCCCATTGTGAAGTCAACAAAGCCCTCGGTGCTGCCCACTGACTCTTGGGAAATGATGACTCGTCTACCAGGAGCGAGCAGAGGAGCCGAGGGAAGTGACGTCAGGCGTCGCAGTGAGGAAGGGGAAGATTAGACTGGACCACATAACAAGGATTAAAAACGCAAGTTTAAAAATAAAATTCTCCCAATGTCATTTGCCATGTTATTTGTTGCAGTTATGCAAAAGTATTTTTATGAGTGGAAGTCCGCTTTAGGACTCCTTTCTTTTACACCGAGGTGCTTCCCATTCATGTCACTGGATGCTTTCACACTGCGGCGGTGAAAAAAGTATTGCAAGCAGCATCTTTGGCACCTCAAAAACTCCTCTCCATTGAAATAAATGGAAAGCAATTCAAAAGCGAACGAAAAGCACCGCAAAATGTTTTTTTAGAAATGTGACTAAAAAAAAAAAAAAAAAAAAAACAAAAAAAAAAAAAAAAAAAAGGCGCATTGCCAACGCCGCAAAAAAACACCAACATTTTATGGGCAGTTTGAGCGCCTCGGTGTGAAAGGGGTCTAAGGTGTTCTATACAAGGAAAAAAAAAAAAAACCCCCGTGTACAGCAGCCCCCCCCCCCAATACTTACGTGAGCCCATCTCAATCCAGCAATGCTGCACGAGTGCCTCAGCAGTCTGGGAGTCTTCCCCCCGATTGGCTGAGACAGTGGCACCATTGAATCCCACTGCTGTCAAAGTCAGTTAGCCAATAAGGAACAAGAGCGGGTGGGGCCAAAACACTGCTGTGGCTTGGCTCAGGTGCCCCATAGCAAGCTACTTGCTGTGGGGGGCACTCGAAAGGAGGGAGGCCCAGAAGAAGAGGATTGGGGCTGCTCTGTGCAAAAACCATCCCTAGTGCCGAATGCTCAACCAAGTGCATAATGTGGGAGGGAAGTATGATCAACATCTCTGGGTTGAAGCAAAGTTTTGTAGCAAAAGCATACACACACGTTACAATTCTTTATTACTCTCCCAATGTACAATAGTGGATTACTAATGACAGATGGCAGTTAGGTGAGTTCAAGGATCCTGGTATCAAAAAAAATAAAAAAAATAAAATAAATAAAATAAAAAGGACAGCCAATTTAAGGCCTGGGTGACTGCTGCCGGTCTTCCCTAGACTGGGGGAAGATGGGTGGAAGTCTATTACCAGTTAGAAATCCCAGTTCCTAAGTTGTGCTCATTAAGATAAATGACAAGTGAAAGCGGACAGCCAGGAAGCCGGTCTATGGAAGAGAGCGTCTTTGTAAACAAATCTTGGATGTTTTAGTGCAGCTATTCAGATGTGAGCAGTCAATGCCGACTTCCAGGAACACTAAATGACTGCACTGGATTACATAAACAGCCTTGTTTGTCTATTCCTGAAATGCACGCAGAATCCCGATCTGCACAATTAATGGAAAGCCGTGTGTGATCTACTTATTCTGCAGGATGCAAATTTGAATGAATGTGCTGACTTTTTTTTTTTTTTTTTTTTAAACCAATATAGGACAGCTGGAAAGAGCATCTACTTGGTCTAACATTTAGAAAATTGGGGTATATATTGTGGGGTTTTGCATTGAAGTGTCTTTTTTTTTCCCCAGAATAGCATAGACATTGACAAAAAAATAAAAAAAATAAACGGATTGCCAATTTATTTGCTAGGGCAGGGATGGCGAACCTATGGCACACAGAGCCATCGCTTTGGGCACACGGGAGGGTCCAGGTTTGGGACTGGGAGATCACAGCAGCAAGCAGAGGGAAACTACACGAGTGAGTGGGCAGGCGGCCCCGCATACTCCGTGCGGAAGGCTACAGGGAGGGAGAGAAGAGCTTCACCGCTTACTTGACCGAAAAGAGGGAGGCAGCGGGCGCAGCATCCCTGGCACCTTCGGGAGCCTGGACTAATACCTCTTCAACATTGAGGCTGGAGAACAGGTGGACTCTGGGCCCAGAAGACAAGGACAGGTGGGAGGTGCAGCCTGTGAGGGAGCCACTGGATGGAGCAGAGAGCTCTCCCGGATAAAGGACGGAGACAGGTACCGGGGACAATTATACACCGACTACATGTAGACAAAGATTGGGACTGCAGAGTAGGACAGCTAGAGGTCTCCTTCTCTCAGCCCCCCTCTTTTTCAGTCTCCCCCACCCCTCTCTTTCACGAACTGACATGTTGGCACTTTGCAACACAACTTTATTTCAGTTTGGGCACTTGGGGTCAAAAAGGTTCGCCATCACTGAGATAGACACACACACACACACACACACACACACACGGGGTTATTAGTAATTTTCTAGTAAAAAATACTGACTTAAAAACGTGACGAAAGAAAAGTTTGGTCTTCAAGTAAGCAAACAGGGCAAGCTGCATTCCGCACAATATTTCTGGAATGTCACCAACTTATTCCAGACACGTATAATTGACATAGCAGCCATTGTGGAATAAATGTAGGCACAGGTGACGGTGTAAGCGGTCAATGAGCCACAACAATTTCCATATATCACGGGCAAGTCCTGGCACCGGTTTACCACTCAGAATGTAACCGGTAAAGTTAATCACAAATCAGCTCATCAGCTTCCTTGTAGTAAGAATGGAGAGCGGCTTGGGATTCGGCAGTCAGTGGGGTGAAAGGGTTTTTTTTTTTGTTTTGTTTTTCGCCATCTCATGGAGATCTTCTACTGGCTCAACAAAACACTCCTTTTATTCAGCACTGCTCCCTAACCTTAAGTGCCAAATGTTTTTTTGCAGCAGATGCACTGAAAAAGGAAAAAAAATAAAATAAAGAAAAAAAAAAAAAAGAAAAAAAAGAAGAAATTAAATTATGATGCAGATTTAATAGTCGTGTGTCTTATATCTGCAAATAAAAAGGTCTTCTCATTTTTAGAAGCTTGTGAAAACCATTGGTTTCCACTTAACGAGTAAGGCAACTTTTGTGGGGGAAACAAAAAACGATAGCAAATAAAAAAATACTGTATACAATTGCTACGCAAGTCATTGTCACTGAATGTTATTAAAAATGACTTTTCCTTTTCAATCTGCAGCTCTGTACAATAAAAAATGGAGGTGTTCTGTACACAGATGGTATACATCCCATCTAAAAAGGGATGTAGACCCAGCCAATTTCCTCAGAACCCTGCAAGTGCAGCAGCTGATAATTATAAAACCACTGCCATTAGGTTCACTTTGCACATTGACACTGAAACAGCTGTTTCTTCAGAACACCAAAGTAGTTTGGAAAAAACTCTGCAGATTGAAGAGGATAGTCAATTTTTAATAACATTCAATTACAAATGTGACTCGTGTAGCAAACAGAGGGACACGGAACAGACATTTGGTGCTGACACTGAAAACTCAGGATGCACTCGGCCGAAAAAAAAAAAAAAAAAAAATTAAAAAAATAGACAGACGAGAGCTTTGGCAACTTTGGCGCAAGAAAATGCACCCCTTTTCATTTACTGTACGTCTTTACACTGGTCCGTTATGTTTCCATTGTATTAAAAATCTTGTTTGTTGCATTGCTGGTCAGTAAACCCCCCGAAAAAAAATAAACACCTCCCCGTTGAAATGCATTGAAAATACAACACACACATACCTGTGGTTACTTTGAGTCACATGACCTGTGGAAAATAAAAAATCATTGTGGTGTGCATTTTCACCATTTTTCTCATTTAGCCCCCCAGGCTAAGATCTGATACTAGGAATACCAACCACTTTACTACTCCACACACCCCCCTCTTCACTAATCACGATCTGCAGCATCTTACAGAAAAAGCTATGGCGTTTTACTCCGGCAACCCTCCCTACCAGTCACCTGCTTGCCAACCTGGGAAACATAATAGTCTTTGTTCAGCTCTTTGCCCAGACCACAATATTTGGATGGGTAAGGTGTTTTCCATCTAATCTTTGGTAAATAGAATGCGCTCTCTATGCATTGTTAGATTAAACACACTCTCCAAACAATGATAAAAGTAGTGCGGCTTCTACATTCCTCCTCCCCGTGCCAGCCTGGGAGCAGACTTGGCATCCACCAGACCTGGAAGCTGCACAAGAGAAACACAACCTAAAAAAAACAAAACAAACATTAACAGAACAATTAGAGATCCGGATTTGTGGTTTTCTGGAAAGGTTGTATAAAGGTTTATGAATGACGGAGGATACGATAAAACAATTTACCGTTTCATTAGATGAAGATTAAAACTTACTTCTGCCAAGTATTGCTAAAACGCTCTGCGTGACCAGTTAGCATTAGAAGAATTAATGCCTGGAAAATTCCGGATCGTATCTTTTAACCACTTCCGGAGCGCTCACTGCACAGACTGCGGCAGGTGGGTCCAGCTGTGTGAAAGGACATACCTGTACATGGTTTTGTGCATTAGATGCTGTGGACACGTGCGCCGATGCACGAGCATGCATGCAGATCTGGCAGACCGTCTTTCGTTCACACGCGATCGCTCCAGAGGCAGAACGGGGATCTGCCCATGCATAACAAGGCAGATCCACATTCTGACAAGGGGACAACACTGAGATCGGCTGTTCCTAGTAATTAGGAACAGTGATCTGTTTTTCCCAGCGAGCCCATCCCCCAGTTAGAACACACACGGAGGGAACACACTTAACCCCTTGAATGTCCTTCTATTAACCCCTCCCCGAACACTTTTATACGGTGATCAGTGCATTTTTTTTCTAGCACTGATCACTGTATTGGTGTCACTGGCCCCAAGAAGTGTCAAAAGATCAGATCTATCCGCCGCAATGTCAGAGTCGTGCTAAAAATTGCTGATTGCCGCCATTAGTAAAGTCTAGTAAGAATAAAAAATTAAAAGTAAAGTTCCTAAATCTATCCCCCCCATTTTGTAGATGCACTAACTTTTGCAGAAACCACACAGTAAAACCTTAGTTTGACGAGTTTTTTGCAAGGCGAGCAGAATCTTCCAATAAATTTTGACTTGATAAACAAGTGATGTCTTGATATAGAAGTAGCGTCATGTCACAACAGAGTATAAAAGAAGAGAAGAGAGGCTCCTCTAAGTGTAGTAATACGGTTACATTTAATGAAGTCACGTTTATCAACTCACATGGTCGATTTAAAACAGACACATCTAAGTATGCAGGCATCCGGGTTAAAGCTGTCTATATAGACCGCCCTCCACACCGCCATCGATGCCATCCCTTCCACGAGCGCTTCAAGCCTCGCTTTCAGATCACTCTACTGCAGGGTAATCTTCCCAGTCACAAATGCAGACTGACAGCAATGAGAGCCGGTGTTGTGTCGAATAATAACCCCCATCGGATAGTGTCCGCCCTGTACTGCGCTTGCGCAGTACGGAGGACAAGGAGACACTGAAAGTCTCCGAAGATGGACGGCACCTGCGCACTGAGTCCAGGTTCAAGCCCCACCAACAAGTGGACATAGAGTTAGAATGAAAAAATTGCAGAGCGAAGCGAGGCCGTGTCCGGAACGTGACGAGCGAAGCGAGCCTGCAAGGGGCCTGGTTACTAAGTGCTACCGTATGTCCACTTGGATGGTGGGGCTTGAACCTGGACTCGGTGTGCAGGCACCATTCATCTGAGATTTTCAGAGTCTCCTTGTCCTCTGTACTGCACAAGCGCTGAGCCTGAGCTGTATGGGGCAAACACTATCCAATGGGGGGGGGGGGGGTGGCAGTTTTTGGCACACGGTGTGGAGGATGGTCTACGTGGACAACTTTACCCCGGATGCCTGCATATTTAGATGCGCCTCTTACTCAACCATGCGAGTTGCTAAATGTTGTACCTTCATTAAAATGTACTCATATTGCTACACTTAGAGGCGCCTCTCTTCTCTTTTATACTCTGGAGCTCCGGCTGGATTTTGCTTCTAATCCCCTTGTGGATGGACATTTTATAGTTACACAACCTGGTCACATTGCTATAATCATTTTATATGGACTATAAACTGAAGGATTTATGAATAAACTGTTGTGGAACGAACCATCTGAGTTTCCATCATTTCTTATGGGGAATTTGCTTTGATATACAAGTGCTTTGTATTACAAGCAGGTTTCTGGGATGAATTATGATCGCAATCCAAAGGTTTTACTGTATTCTTGTGATTTTTTACCAAAAAATATGTAGAATACATATTGGACTAGTCTGCTTCCAGGCTGGCACGGTGAGGAGGAATGTAGAAGCCGCACTACTTTCATCATTGTATGGAGAGCGTTTAAACAATTCATAAAGAACATTCTAATAACCAAAGATAAGATGGTAAACTCCTTACCCAGGCAAATATTGTGGTCTGGGGAAAGAGCTGAACAAAGACTATTATGTTTGGCAGGTTGGCAAGCAGGTGACTGGTGGGGAGGTTTGCCGGAGTAAAACTCCAAAGCTTTTTCTGTAAAACGCAGATCGCAATTATTGTGTGGGTGAGGTAGTGAATAAATTTGTTTTACATTTTTTTGGATATGTATTCTAGCAGAAAGTAAAAGAAATGCTGTTCATTCAAAATTGGTCTTGTTTATAGTGCAAAAAAACTGCAGAGATGATCAAATACCAGCAAAAGAAAGCTGTGCGTTCGTGCGTGCATTTAAAAAAAAAAAAAAAAAAAAAAAAAAAAAACACAATTTTGGTTTGGGTACAATGTTGCCCGCCTGTGCAATTGTTAAAGCGACAGTGCCGTAACGAAAAACGCCATGCGCAGTACACAGCGGACACTATCAGATGGGAAACCTTATATGATAGGACCAAGACACCAAGGGTCAGCTTAAAAGCGGAGCTCCAGGCATATTTTCCACAGGAGACCAGAACTCTTTAAAATAAGTGAGAAAAAAAAAAGAAAAAAAAAAAAAAAGAAAGCAGCCAGCTTTAGGACCGGTAAGCTGAATACAATCAATTTTAGTGTTTGGGTTTAAACACACTTTAATCTTCTGGGCACACATGAATGCACAGAAGCTTTCACAGGAAAGGCAATTTTGGCCTTTAACCACTTCCATGCCGTGCCTTATTCTGGCACTCCTCTCCTAAAATGGAAAAATCTTTTTTTGCTAGAAAATTACTCAGAACACTCAAACTTTTTATTTATTTTTTTTTTTTAGCAGACTCTAGGGAATAAAATGGCGTTCATTACAAATTTTTACGTCACATGGTATTTGCGCAGGAATTTTTTCCCCCCCATGAAAAAAATAAAAAATAAAAAATTAAAAGTTAGCCCAATTTTTTTTGAACAATGATTAACGTCAAGTAAACTGACATCTAGCATGTCACGCATTAAAACTGTTAATGTTTAGAGTTAGAAGTCTTGGGCTAGAATTGTTTCTTTTACGCACGCTGCGATCTCACATGTGTGATTGGAGCACCGTTTACATATGCGTGCGCGCTTTTCTTCATTTTACCTTTACACTTTCAATTTTTTCTTCTTTTTGATCACTTATTCCCATTACAAAGAATGTAAACCCATTGTAAAAGGAATAGTGTAGGACAGGTCCTCTATGGAGAGAAAAAAAAAAAAAAAAAAAAAAAAAAAAACCCAAAAACCACAGTGTCAGATTTTCCGACAGAAAATGTTCGATGGGAGCTTTTTGTCGGAAATTCCAACCGTGTGTAGGCTCCATCGGACATTTTCCACCGGAATTTGCGTCACAAAATTTGAGATCTGGATGACAAATTTTCCAACAAAATCAGTTGTCGGAAATTCCGATCGCGTGTAGACAATTCCGACGCACAAAGTTCCACGCATGCTCGGAATCAAACAGAAGAGCCGCACTGGCTATTCAACTTAATTTTTGTCAACTCATCGTACGTCACTGTGTTTTTGACGTTCGTAATTTCCGACCAACTTTGTGTGACCGTGTGTATGCAAGACAAGTTTGAGCCAACGTCCGTCGGAAAAAATCCCATGGATTTTGTTGTCAGAATGTCTGATCCTGTGTACGCGGCATAACAAGCCTCAGCCTTCCCAGCCGAGTCCCCGGCATAGTTGTCACAACATTGCGCCTGGGCCTCCGAGGGTCGTAGAGATGACCGAGGACCATCTGATCACCAGAAATCTCTGATCAACTTCCAGCGGCGACCGATTCGTTCCCCAACTCACACGTGGAAGCACCGGAGGAGGGCGGGAGGGGGGATGTCCCCACCTGTAAGAACGATCAAGCAGCTGAACTGCCGCTATGATTGTTCTTATGGTACGCAGAATCACCGGCCAAAAACACAGTAAAACCTTGGATTGTGGGTATAGTTCGTTCCAGACACATGCTTGTAATCCAAAGCAAAATTTCCCATAGGAAATAATGGAAACTAAAATGATTCGTTCCACAACCATTTATTCATAAATCCTCTAGTTTGTAGTCCATATAAAAAGATTACAGCAATGTGATCAGGTTGTGTAACCAGAAAATGTCCATCCACAGATGGAAGCCTCCACAAGGGGATTAGAAGAAAAATCCAGCAGGAGCGCCAGAGTATAAAAGAGAAGAGAGACGCCTCTAATGCCCCATACAGATGATCAGAAAACCGTATGGAAAATACTGATTTTGAAGCGATCGTATGATAATCGGATCGCTAGTACAGAGATTTCGAGAGCTGATCAGGACAGTTCATCCGATATTATTCTATCGGACATGCACAAAATTGTTTTATGTACAATGCCAGATCGTCCGATTTTCATTTAATCAGTACAGCCATTGTTTGAAAATGCAATACAAATTCCTTACAACACATGACATCACTTAAAGCGGGGTTCCACCCTCAAGTGGAACCTCCGCTGATCGGAACCCTCCCCCCCTCCGGTGTCACAATTGGCACCTTTCAGGGGGGAGGGGGGTGGAGATACCTGTCAAAGACAGGTATTTTCACCCACTTCCGGGCATAGACTCCCGTGGGAGTCTACGCCATTTCCTGTTCTGCCGCGCTGTCTGCTGGGACACACACGGGTCCCAGAGACAGCGCGGAGAATTCCTATTGTGCTGCGCGACTCGCGCATGCGCAGTAGGGAACCGGGAAGTGAAGCCGATTCGCTTCACTTCCTGATTCCCTCACCTAGAATGGTGACGGCAGCAGCCGAGAGATTGATCGGCCTCGCTGGAACCCGGGACAGGTGAGTGTCCATTTATTAAAAGTCAGCAGCTGTAGTATTTATAGCTGCTGGCTTTTAATATTTTTTTTGTAGGTGGAATCCCTCTTTCAGAATTTTTTTTTCTGTTGTATGGGAATTTGCAGCTTTAGTAAACGCATCAGATCCGATCTGAGATTAGCATAAAAAAATAAATAAAAAAAAAAAAACAGACGATCATTGTCCGATAATCTCATCGTGTGTACAGGGCATAAGTGTAGCAATATGTTGCTAAATGTTGTACCTTCATTAAAATGTAACCATATTGCTACACTTAGAGGCACCTCTCTTTTATACTCATTTGTGTGACATGATGCTACTTGTATATATATAAAAAAAAAAAAAAAAAAAAAAAAAAGTCTTTGTTGCAGCAATACCAGCGATTTGTTGCCCAGTTGCTGAGCAGGTTTTTTTGCAGCGTTTATAGTATTGTGTATGGGTAAGATATGACCAGGATGAAGCAGTACAATGACAGGGGGACCAATTGGGGGCCCCCCGGCTTCCTCCACTGGATACCTCCCTGAAACCCCAAGCAGCCCGCAGATCTATTTCCACAGCCTGCAATGAAATATTCAACATTTCTTGAATCAGACTTTATGACAGGCCATGGATTCTGCTCACCTTCAGTCTGCATGCAGTCATCATTATACAGAGACTGAGGAGGGGGGGAGGGGAAAGATACATTTATAGACAAGCAAGCATTTGAGCTGTACACTTCAGCCGATTTGGTGGAAATAAATATTACAGAATATACATTGTAGATTTTCTCTTCCTTCACTATAATTTGCAAATAGATGAGATTTTTGCACTTTATTTGGAAACATGGCAAGTGTGGCAGCAGATTGCCAGGAGTAACAGGAGGTCACTGCTACACATGGGGTTCACAAGCCGGCCGTAATCAGGACTGGGGTTCATTCACACTTGCCATGTGTGCTGAAGAGCCATCGGCTTTCAGATTGCCCTTCAAAATTTAGGGTTCCACCAATACCTGCCCCCCCCCCCTCCCCAAAAACAACAAGTACCGATACTTCACAAAAAAAAAAAAAAAATGAAACAGTAAAGTTAGCCCAACTTGTTTTTAGATTGTGAAAGATAATGTAATGCTCAGTAAATCGATTCAATACCCAACATGTCACGCTTCAAAACTGCGCCCGCTTGTGGAATGGGGTAGATTAGAACTCTTACCCTTAATCTCCATAGGCGATGTTAAAAAAAAAAAAAAAAATCTACAGGTTGCATGTTTTGAGTTATAGAGAAGGTCTTGTGGGCGTTTTCATATGCGGGTGCCACTATTGTATGCGTTCGACGGGACGGGGCACATTTAAAAAAATGTTTTATTTATTTTACCTTTTATTTTTACTTAAAAAAAAAAAAAAACACCAATTTTTTTATGGGGGGGGGGGGGAACAAAAATGCATGACGTCCTCTTAAATATGAGATCTGTGGTCAAAAAGACTTCAGCTCTTATATCAAAAAAAAAAAAGGTTAAATAACTAAAAAAAATTTTTTTTTTTAAATGTGCCCTGTCATGTCAAACACATACAATAGTGGCACCCGCATATGAAAACGCCCTAGACCTTCTCTATAACTCAAAACATGCAACCTGTAGATTTTTTTTTTTCTTTTTTAAGAGGTATGGGCGGAAGTGGCATTTTGACGTTGCTTCTGCCCAGCTATGGTATGGAGACGGGTGGGGCCCATCTTTCCCTCACTTGTATCCATAACCAGCTAGGAAGGAGGACACAATCACCTCCGGTAAGCAGAGGGAGCGGGAGGTGGGACCCCCTCTCACACAGATAACTGATCTTGTGGCAAATGCGCTGCAGAGACCACCATTATCGTAAACCGGACCGCCCACTGAAGAGACGGATGCTGCCACCACATCCCTCACCTTGTTGTGTCGCTGCCGCATCAACAGCCGTCCCATTAAAGTGAATATAGCCGTCAGTGAGTCAGCTGCGGGACAGATGACAGTTGCTCTTCTAAAAAAAAAAAAAAAAAAACACACAACACACAACGATTTAAAACAAAGCCACCCTGGGCAATATCCCTGCAATGTACAGAGATTCCCCAGAGGGGAATGTTTTTTTTTTTTTTGAGAAAAAATAAAAGTGAAGTGCCTCTTTAATATCTTCAATTAAAATCAGCAACCCGGAGACAAGATGTCCCGATGGTAGTTTGTTGTCACAAAAATAAACACCACTAAAGCAAAACAATAGCTTCACCGCAGACATAAAAATAGAAGAGTTTTTTGAAGAAAGACTGAAACTGCTAAACAGATTGAAGGCAGAGAGATAACACTACATGTTGTGTGCGACCGACACAGGAAGTCAGAGCTTCCAATACGTATACTGTGCAAACAAGTGGTTAACCAGCGATGACAATGTGCTCAGATGAGCTGTGGAAAGAATTGCAGAAGAAAAAGCAAAAAATCATCAAAATGAGAACAACATGTCCCCAGATTCACCACTACAACACCCACCACTCCTGTCCTATCCATACCATCCACCTACAGCACCCACCATTCCTGTCCTATCCATACCACCCACCTACAGCACCCACCACTCCTGTCCCATCCACCTACAACACCCACCTACAACACCCACCATTCCTGTCCTATCCATACCATCCACCTACAGCACCCACCACTCCTGTCCTATCCATACCACCCACCTACAGCACCCACCACTCCTGTCCCATCCACCTACAACACCCACCTACAACACCCACCATTCCTGTCCTATCCATACCATCCACCTACAGCACCCACCACTCCTGTCCCATCCACCTACAACACCCACCATTCCTGTCCCATCCACCTACAACACCCACCACTCCTGTCCTATCCATACCATCCACCTACAACACCCACCACTCCTGTCCCATCCATACCATCCACCTACAACACCCACCACTCCTGTCCCATCCACCTACAACACCCACCACTCCTGTCCCATCCACCTACAACACCCACCTACAACACCCACCACTCCTGTCCCATCCACCTACAACACCCACCTACAACACCCACCTACAACACCCACCACTCCTGTCCTATCCATACCATCCACCTACAACACCCACCACTCCTGTCCTATCCATACCATCCACCTACAGCACCCACCACTCCTGTCCCATCCACCTACAACACCCACCATTCCTGTCCTATCCATACCATCCACCTACAGCACCCACCACTCCTGTCCCATCCACCTACAACACCCACCATTCCTGTCCCATCCACCTACAACACCCACCACTCCTGTCCTATCCATACCATCCACCTACAACACCCACCACTCCTGTCCTATCCATACCACCCACCTACAGCACCCACCACTCCTGTCCTATCCATACCACCCACCTACAGCACCCACCACTCCTGTCCTATCCATACCATCCACCTACAGCACCCACCACTCCTGTCCTATCCATACCATCCACCTACAGCACCCACCACTCCTGTCCCATCCACCTACAACACCCACCACTCCTGTCCCATCCACCTACAACACCCACCACTCCTGTCCTATCCATACCATCCACCTACAACACCCACCACTCCTGTCCTATCCATACCATCCACCTACAACACCCACCACTCCTGTCCCATCTATACCATCCACCTACAGCACCCACCACTCCTGTCCTATCCATACCATCCACCTACAGCACCCACCACTCCTGTCCTATCCATACCACCCACCTACAGCACCCACCACTCCTGTCCTATCCATACCACCCACCTACAGCACCCACCACTCCTGTCCTATTTATACCACCCACCTGCAGCACCCAACACTTCTATCTATACCATCCATCTACAGCCAATCAATTTTATGGTAAATCATTCACAAGTCTGCAGCACATTAATGGATACAAGAGATGGGATTGAAAAACACTTTCTGGTGTATAAGACAAACCCCTCATTTTACATAGTTACATAGTTAGTAAGGTTGAATAAAGACACAAGTCCATCCAGTTCAACCTGAGTGAGTGTCTACAATTGTCCCTATCCCTGTACATTGCACACTCACATCGGTCCCTACCCTCAAGGAGCCCACAATCAAAGGTCCCCATTCATATACTAGGGCCAATTTTGGACAGAAGCCAATTGACCTACCTGCATGTCTTTGGAGTGTGGGAGGAAACCGGAGTACCCGGAGGAAACCCACGCAGGCACAGGGAGAACATGCAAACTCCAGGCAGGTAGTGTTGTGGTTGGGATTTGAACCAGCAACCCTTCTTACTGCTAGGTGAGAGTGCTAACCACTACACCACTGTGCCGCCCTTTACTTTTTTTTCTACAGTTTTTGCCTATACTCACTGTATAAGATGACCCCTTCCAAGGCTTCATATTTCCTTCTTGCTGAAGCCAGTCACGGCGAGCGATGTATTCTATTAAATACAAAGCCTGCTCAGATTGGCAGAGGCTGTAACATCAGCCCGCGCCTCTCTCGAAGCCAATCCTGAGCAGGCCATTGTATGTAGCCTGCTCAGACTGGCAGAGGTCATCACCCCAATCTGAGCAGGCTCTGTATTCATTAATAGAATACATCGCTCGCCGGGATTGGCTCAGCGGTGTATACCGTATGTAGCCAAAGCTACATAGAGTATTACCGCACATTCGGCAGGCTGACATACAGCTATCCGGCATATAAGACCTTTTGGCCTTTTTTTTTTATGTGTAAAAGTTTGTCTTGTACGCTGGAAAATACGGTATATGTCCCCGCAAAGTGATCAGGTAATATAGACATTTCCACCAATTTGTGACACTTAAAGCAGAAATAGGCAATTTTATTTATTTTAGATAGTGTACAGGAGGGTTATAACCAGAAATCATCATCTGTCCCATTGCAGAGATTACCCTTCACTTCCTGTCCCACAGCCAAACCGGAAGTGAGAGGAAATCCCTCCAAAATTAAAGGGACTTCCTTAGGGACCCCCCAGGCTAGCAGAACTAGTGTCCCAAGTGGAAGATTTCCCCTTTATTACTTTTCTGGTGACAACCTAGGGAAGGGGAAAAAAAAAAAAAAACACACGATTTAAATCTTGAATCGAGTTGAGAGGTCAAATCGATTCAAATTTTAAGTTTTGATTTTTTTTCTCTCCTCACCACCACACCGGTCCTGAGGAGCTGCCGGCAGGAGTTTAGGCGAGGCCGTACCTCCCGCCTAGTCCGCGGATCAGGCCGAAGCCGCGACCTTGCCTAACAATGTATTGACCCGGCATCTCTCCATAAAGAGGACCTGTCACAAATGATTCCCATTACAAGGGATGTTTACATTCCTTGTAATAGGAATAAAGTGATAGTTTTTTTTTAATTTTTTTTTATTTTACGCCCGTCAGCTCGCGCTCAGAAGCAAACGCAAGTCCCGCCCACATATGTAAACGCCGTTCAAACCACACATCTGAGGCATCGCCGTGTGTGCAACAATTCTAGCACTACACCTCCTCTAACTCTAAACTGGTAACCTGTAAACATTTTCAAAGCGTCGCCTATGTAGATTTTTAAGTACTGACGTTTGGCGCCATTCCATGAGCGTGCGCAATTTTAAATCGTGACATGTTGAGTATCCATTTACTTGGTGCAACATCTTTCACATTATACAAAAAAAATTTGGTTAACGTTACTGTTATTTAATTCATGAAATCTTTTTCCCAAAAAATAAAAAAGGCGTTTGAAAAATGATTGCGCAAATACTGTGCGAGATAAAAAGTTGCAATGACCGCCATTTTATTCCCCAGGGTGTCTGCTAAAATAACATATATAATGTTTTTGGGTTCTGAGTAAATTTTTTTTTTTTTTGGTAGAAAAAGATGATTTATACATATAGGAGAGAAGTGCCAGAATAGGCCCGGTATTGAAGTGGTTAAAGCTGAATTCCAGGTATAGATTTTATCAGTTACATTGGACCAGTGTATGCATGCATATACCGTACCTCTGATCCCTGTGGAAGCTGGGAATCACTATAGTAGTCAATGGCGCTACTACAGTGATCATTGCTGCCTTTAGGGCAGTGATGGCGAACCTTGGCACCCCAGATGTTTTGGAACTACATTTCCCATGATGCTCATCTACACTGCAGAGTGCATGAGCATCATGGAAATTGTAGTTCCAAAACATCTGGGGTGCCAAGGTTCACCATCACTGCTTTAGGGTCTTGTGTTGAGCAGCTGCCACACTGCTTAGTAACCACAGACACCCACTAGGCAAAGGCCTTCCATTTAAGGTGGGATCATCTGTACAGCCTAGACCAGTGATGGTGAACCTTGGCACCCGAGAGGTTTTGGAACTACATTTCCCATGATGCTCCACTACACTGCATGAGCATCATGGGAAATGTAGTTCCAAAACATCTGGGGTGCCAAGGTTCCCCCATCACTTGCCTAGACTAAAAAGGTAGGCAACCTGGGGGACCTCCAACTGTTGTGGAACTACATTTCCCATGAGGCATTGCAAGGCTGGCAGTTCCAATTACTCCCAAAGGCGAGATGGGACTTGTAGTTCTGCAACAGCTGGAGGACCCCAAGTTGCCTACCCCTGGTCTAGACGCACCCCCCTCTTTTATGACCTGCATTTATTAAAGAATACGACTAAAATAAATAATTCTGCCACCTCCAGACAGTTCAGTGTGGCGGGAATCTCACTAGGAGGAACGTGCCTGTTAAGGCTCTTTATTAGTCACTGGGGAGCTCTTCCTCCGGGTAATCACAAATCACAGGGAATTGAATTAAGATTAACATTGAACATCACTTATTCCCTTGTGAAACTGAAACAAATGGTCTCAAGAGACACACTCAGCAGCGGAGTTAAGATTAAGAGCCAATTGGGTATTGTCAAATGCAAAGAGGAGAAAAAAATAAAACACCCCACCCCCCCCACAAACCACATCAGTTTACCCAGACTAAAAATATTTCACATTGTTGATGGCAAAAGACAGATTAACACGCGGGGGGGGGGGGGGGGGGGGAAATGGGACTATCATGCAGAATCCAGCACCGCTCTGCGCCCCGCTTCCATGGACAGGCCTGCACAGAGAATCCCAGAGATGCCTTCCATTACTATGGAGTAACCAGAGTCTTCCTGAATAAAGGATCCTTTCAATCATTCCTGAAGATGACAATGTGCCTTTTAGTAGGAGGTAAATGGGAACGGAAGGTGTTTTTCTGTTTTGTGACTGAGCCATTGTGCAGAAAAGGCTTCTGTAATATATCACTTATCACAAGATAACTTGAATTCAATATCCTCTTGCAGGGAGAGCGCTGCAGCAAGCGCTGGGCAGGGGGCTGGCAATGGGTCTGAACAATGTGGGCTTTGTAAAATGCACGGGGAGGACTTCATTCACCCCCTTCTCTTAAACCATATCCTGAGCGATATCCTTTTACAGCTGAAGAGAGACTTTGGGGGGGGGGGGGGGGGTGCTGAATGGCTCATTAGAGACCAGCTTAACCATTTCTGCACCGACATCCCAGAGACTGGCGAGCGCTGAGACATTGGAGGTCCTCCCAGCAGCGACTGGACCAGAGCGGCGGGAGAGCAGGTGTAACTAAAACCGCCAGCTAATGCACTTCAGTCCCATGCTGCCGCCAGGGCTCATCCTGGTTTAACCACTTGCCTGCTCCCGGGTTCTTTCACCCCCTTTCTGCCAAGGCCAATTTTGAGTGAGGTCACACTTTGAATGACAATTGCGTAGTCACACAACGCTGTACCCATATGGACATTTTTATTAGTTTGTACAGATTTTTGGTGGCATTTAATCACCACTGGGGTTTATTTTTTGTTAAACATTTTTGGAAAAAAAAAACAAGGCAAAAAAAAAATACTAAATTTCTTTATTATAAGTTATAAAATTTTGTGAACAGGTAATTTTTCTCCAGCACTGTTGGGGGGGGGGGTACCGATTATAGGTGTAATTGTCTTTCACACTTGATGCTACCAGCTCACCTCTGACAGCATGAGGAAAGGAATGCCAATAACTAGCAAGTGTGTTTACATCGTGATCAGCTGCGATTGGACACAGCTGATCACATGGTAAAGAGCAGCTGTGATTGGTTCTTTACCCCAATCTTTGATCAAAAAGTTGCAGCAACAGTGCTCCCAATTGGGGTTCCACACCAGGAGAGGAGACGATTTGTATATACCTTTATCTCCCTTCTTTGATTTACATGCAATTTGTTGACTGTTAGCGAGTTCCTAATATCTGAATATGTACTCAACGTCGTTGCACGACGTACAATACCGAACCTAGATGCTCTCCCCAATGTAAAAGTATCCCGAACTACCACTTGGGTCAAAAAGGAGAAACTGCAGGTCATCTGCAATGAATTCTGAATGATCTTAGAAGAAAGCCGGTCTAAAAAAGAATGCAGCCTGTGCCCATCAAAACTGTCACTATTCTCACTTTATCCCGATGACTTCACAGGAGACCCTTTCCCTCTGGCTTATAGGGAAACTTCCACTTGCCTAATGAGAATGCCCTTAATCACCAACAAGGTGCTTTTAATGGGCATGGGGTAAAGCGGCTGGCAAGGCTCAGCCCTAAAGTTACGTCACAGAATGAAACCAGTTTTAAGAGGCACCCCGAGTTTTCTGGTTAATGAAGAGAATACGAGTTCAGCTCGATAGATCTCTCAATATATTAAAATAAGATACTACTTAAACCCTTACGCCGTGTACACACGGCCGGACTTTGACAGCAAAGGTCCAACGGAACGAATGTGGACAATTCGACTGTTGGCTACATCAGACCTTTGCTGTCGAAAAATCAGATGGACTTTAGATTTAGAACAGGTTTCAAATCTTTCCAACGGACTCGAGTCCGGTCACAAAAACAGTCTGCATGCTAGTCTGGACGAACGAAAACAGACGCTAGGGCAGCTATTGGCTACTGGCTATGAACTTCCTTATTCTAGTCCAGTTGCACGTCATCACGGTCGAATCCGTTGGATTTTGGTGCGATTGTGTGTAGACAAGTCAGTTTCGGCGGAACTTCGACAAAAAGTCCTTTGGAGTTCAATCCGACGAAAAGTCCAGCCGTGTGTACACGACATTAGGGTTATTTTTTTTTTTAACCATTTCATTACCTCTGCTGGTGGAAGCCTTGCCAACTTTTTTATTTTATTTAAAAAGTTAAAATGACAAAACCGAGCAATCACCTCAAAAACATCAAAGTGGTCATTATAAAGATTAAGGAGAATTTCTATGGTTGTGCTTTATACAAAAAGAAAGAATTTGTTTTATAAAAAAAAAAAAGGAAGCATTAATGTTGTGTCATAATGCTCTATAATACAGAACAATGAGGGAAGATTAAAGTTGGACGTGAAGGCGGTGCTCCTTCAAAAAGCCCAGAATGGCATTGCCTGGAGAGCGGAGGTGAAGACGCACGTTATTCATAGCTCACCTTGTTCCACACTTGTCTGCGAGACTTGAGTCAGCAAGCGGTAAATCAAATGGCCGCATTCTAACACTACACTCCCAGGCATGAACCCGCAACCTCTCCTCCGCCTTGTCAAACTCTACCGATCAGACACTACTGAAAATATGGCACCAAGGACGATCGACGAGAAGGAGTGGACACTCGAGCTGAAACAACTAATCAATTATGGAATCAATTACTATTTTCATAATTGATCGGCCAGGAACATAATGGGGTTAAAAAATAAACTAAAATTAGCCCTTTATAGTACAAAAATATAAATCACTACTGTAAATATTACTTTCACCGTTCTACAGTAAAGAAATGAACCCCTTCCAGTAGTGATTATCTGCTTTTTTGACTATAGGGCGAATTTTACTCTTTTTAACCCAATTATGTTACTAAACATCTTAGGCCTGGTTCACGTCTATATATGTTTGTTGGTGCTTTTTGTAGAAATGCACTACAGTTACTTTACATGGTTTCCTATGGGACACGTTCACATCTGTGCTTTTTTCAGCTGCTGCATATTTGGAGAGGGTCGGGGACTTTTAACGCAAAACTATGCTTTTTTTGGTTCAATATACTTCAATGGAGAAGCTGCATAAAAGAATGTAATGCATTTTTGCAGCAATTTGTGTTTTTTAATCTGCCCAAAAAAAAAAAAAAAAAAAAATGCAAATTGCAGTAAAGTCACATGTGCAAAAATCAAAATGCACAGCAAAAAGCACCGCAGAAACAGATCAAAAGCAAAAACTGCATATGTGTGTACCGAGCCTTATGCTGGCCTCCCGGATCAATTTTCAGGTGAGAAAATTCAGATGAAAAATCTTTGTACATTCGCTGAAAGATTTCCATTTCCAAATTTTCCCGTCACTGTGGTTGAAAATTACCGTCAATTTGGCCCACTTTTTTTTTTTTTACGGTTATTAAAGCGGAGGTCCACCCTAAAGTGGAGCTTGGAACCCTCCCCCCCCTCCGGCGCCACAATTGGCACCTTTCAGGGGGGAGGGGGGGTGCAGGTACCTGTACAGTACAGGTATCTGCACCCACTTCCGGCATAGATATCTGCAGAAGGTACACCCCTTTCCGCAGAATCTACGCCCCTTTCCGAAAGTCCCCCGCTGTCTGCTGGGAAACACACGGATCCCAGAGACAGCGGGGACCATCCTTATTGCGCAGCGCGACTCGCGCATGCGCAGTAGGGAACCGGGAAATGAAGCCGCAAGGCTCCACTTCCTGATTCCCATACCCAAGATGGCGGCGGCAGCACCCGAGAGACGATCGAGAGATCGGCGTTCGGGTGCCGACATCGTGGGCGCGCAAGTGTCATTTTAAAAGTCAGCAGCTGCAGTATTTGTAGCTGCTGGCTTTAAAAAAGCGGACTCCCGTTTTAACCGATTAATCGAAACAATCTGCCAACTAATCGATTATGAAAATAATAGTTAGTTGCAGTCCTAGTGGACACCAGTATTAATCTAGTCTATGGAGGATAATCCTTTTTTTATGCGATGAGGAACTAACCATTCATAATACACTACGCCATGGCAGCTCCACACCTGCCTTCTGAACTTTCCATGATTTATTGCACACCTTAAAAGCGGAACTTAAAAGTACAAGTTCTGATCTTTGCCTAGATAATCAGAGAATTGTTTCCCCCCCCCCCCCCCCCCCAATCCATTTAAAAGTCAGCAGCTACAAAAAGTGTCTTTTTTTTTTTTAATTGGGACACTCACCTGTCCCAGGGTCCAGCGATGCGGGGGAACAAATGTGCCGGCATTGTAACTGGGCGCCCAGCTGTGGCTGCACTGCGAATGCATGAGCCACACGCTGTGAATGGCCGGGCAATCTTCTGGGACCTGTGACGTGTCCATGAAGATTGCAGGGAGGGGAGGGAGAGGAACTTCCTTCCAGCGCCCCAGGAGGAAGCAGGAGCTGGATGCCTCTAATAAGAATCTGTGGCTATCTATGCCCAGAAGTGTGTTCAGAGCCTGAACTATACAGGTATTTGCACCCCCTCCCCTCTGAAAGGGGTCAGAGGAATCCGCTGTGTGAAAGTTCCACTTTAAGGTGGAGCTCAGCTTTAATGCGTTAAGGTGGAAAAACACACCAGGGTTTACAACCCCTTTGAAGAACTGAACGCAAGTCAGAACTTGACTTGGGCTGTCATGCATTGCTCTTTAGTCATTCCAAAAAAAAAAAATAAATCTTGTTCCTCTGGGAAGCTTGAGGACCAAATGGAGATGGATATTGGAGATTACATAACTCTAGGAAACGAGGTCACAGGTAGTGGAAGAGATGGATCAAATCACAAAATGAAAAATTTAGAAGATCAAAGGGATTGCTATGCAAAGTCTTGTTGGCATCTCATCTGCACATCAAGTCCATTGGTGTGGCTACCAGCTGCTTTATAGTCCACTTGGAACAAAAAAAAAAAAAAAACAGTAAAGAGGGACACAAAATACACTCAGGAAGTCACATACTTAAACAATGGTTCATTGAGATTGCAATGTACTTTAAAATGAAAGAATCTAGCTTTTTTTCCTTTTACTGTTTAATAGTTTATGAGCATCATTGCCATTATTATTCATCCATTAAGGCAGTGAGTATATTTATGCGTATGGGACCCAGACATGACTGCATTTATTTGACCTATGCCTGACTCCGCTTTACACACATGGACAGCACATGCACCCCTCCTCCTACAGAGCATCCCAATCTAACATCCTGGCTTTAACGTGATCTGAACAAAAAAAATTAAATGGCATGGCTACGTCTAATCCGGGCATCAGGAAAAAGGGCCAAGCGGACAGGCCAGCAGGGACATTTGCATGGGACGACGGAAGATAGAACCGCGCTCCATCTCCGCAGCTGCAATCTAAAGGAGATTGGCTTTATAACTCATGCTGGTTTAATTAACTATGGATTAGACTTGGTCTTTGCCGATTCCTGTGGTGAATAGACTCAAAGCTGAAATAGTTTACGCTGTCTGAACAGAGCGTGCCCGACAAGTGTGTGCGAGTACACCGGGGCTTAAACGGACATGAAAATCTGGAGCAATGCTACGAACAGATTACACAATTTTTATTTTATTTTTTAACATAATGCGTTTTAACGCTCGTTTAAATTGCTTTAATCTTTACAATCCTTGCAGAACAGCAAAAATCCCAGAGGCGAATATTATCCCAGTAATGATTAGGTAGGGGAGTGATACAAATGCTAGAAGGATAATAAATTTGGATGCAATTATCCAGCAGAACAAGAATGACTGGAAAACACTTGCCAGAAATGCAGGTTACATGAACTAAGAGACTTCGGACGGGAAAGAGCCATTCAGAGGCGGACTGATAACTCATGGGGCCCTCGGGCAGAGCCCGAATGGTCAGTCCGCCCCTGGAGCCATTTACTTTTTATCTGGTGACATCATAGAACTGAGAACAGCCTGGAGATTTTTTTTGTACATTTTTCCAGTACACGTAAAATGTCTGACCACCAGAAAGTCTGCTCTTCAACATGTCTGCCCACCGACGCGCGCTGTTTAGCTCATTGGAGAAGAGTCTTGCACGTTGCATGGACCATTGCCTTTTAGGTCAATGCCATCCAAGCGCACCACAATGACGTCACATTCTAGGACAGTGATGGCAAAACCTTTGCCCCCCCCCCCCCCCCCAGATGTTTTGGAACCAAGTTTCCCATGATGCTCTACTACACTGCAGAGTGCCAAAGCATCATGGGAAATGTAGTTCCAAAACATCTGGGGTGCCAAGGTTCAACACAGTTCTAGGGTGCACGTTAACAGCTTTTGCATTGAAAGAAAAAAAATAAAAAAAATAAGTGCTAATGTGTCATATTCCATTAGTAGAGCTGGGTGATTTTCTCAAAAAAAAAAAAAAAAAAAAATTATATATATATATATATATATATATATATATATATATATATATATATATATATATATAAATTAAACACATGATTCACAATTTTTTGCTGGTCCTTGGGAGCTGCAGGCAGGAGTTTAGGTGAGGCTGCGGCCTAGTCTGTGGCATCTGGCTGTGGACTAGGCCGAAGCCTCACCTAAAAACCCCTGCTCGCAGCACCAGCGCAGTGTCAGCACCTGGAAAAATTAAAAAAACATGATTTGCTGAAATTTTTAATTTGACCTCTCAAATAGATTTTTTTTTCCCCCAGCCCTATCCATTAGGCCGAGGTTTCTCATCCATGGTTCCTTCCAGAGGTTGCTAGAGGATCCCTGAGCAATGTCTGCCTCAGATAAGTTTCCACTGGCACAACTGAACATTTGCGCTGTCTGTAAGGGGGTAATTCTTTTCAAAGGCAACAAGTTTAAGACGCATTCTTTGCAGGACCATCACACCAAAGCAGGGTTTTTCAACCATGGTTCCTCCAGAGGTTCCTTGAGCAAAGGCCAATTTCTGCCTCTCCAATAATATCCCACTGGCACCATTGATGCTTTTTAGTCATCTTACCCCGTTTCCCCAAAAATAAGACCTAGAAATGATTGTCGGTGATGGCTGCAATATAAGCCCTACCTCCCAAATGAGCCCTACCCTGGAAATAAGACCTACAAGGACTTTAAAGAGGAAGTAAACCCTGATGGGTTTACTTCCTCTTTTTTTCCCTGCAAAGGTAAAGCATAATGGACTACTATGCATCGCATAGTAGCTCATTATGTGTCACTTACCTGACACAGGAGCCAGCGAAGTCGCCGCTGATCCCTGTAGTCCGCCGCGTCCATCTTGCTGGTGGCGTCTCGCAGCTCCGACCAATGACAGCGGCGCAACCGCGATGACGTCACTCCCGCGCATGCGCACGGGAGTCGCGCCTCGCAGCTCCGTTGCTGTCATACGGCGAAGCCGCGATGACGTCACTCCCGCGCATGGGAGTCGACAAATTTGGCAAATCCATTCTTGGATTTGCCGCATTTAGTGTGCCTGCGCGCCGCTGTCTACGGCGCATGCGCCGTAGACAGCGGTGCCCATTTTCGGGCAAATATCTCCTAAACCATATAGGTTTAGGAGATATTGCTTGGACCTACAGGTAAGCCTTAATCTAGGCTTACCTATAGGTCCAAGTTGTTTGGAAGGGTTTACTTCCTCTTTAACAAGGGCTTATTTGGGGGGGGGGGGGGGGGTAGGGCTTATATTGCAGCCATCACCAACAATCACGATAGGTCTCATTTTCGGGGGAAACAGGGTAGTTAAAGTGGTTGTAAACCCTTACAAACCACTTTGACCTACAGGCAAGCCTAGATTAAGGCTTACCTGTAGGTCCAAGAAATATCTCCTAAACCTATACAGTTTAGGAGATATTTGCCCGAAGACAGGCACCGCTGTCTACGGCGCATGCGCCGTAGACAGCGGCGCGCAGGCGCACTGAGCGTGGCATCGTCGATGACGAAGACGTCGCGCGTCTCGGGTCCCGTGCGCATGTGCGGGAGTGACATCATCACGGCTTCGCCGAATGACAGCAGCTGAGCTGCGAGACCCCACCGAGAAGATGGATGCGCCGGACTACAGCTGTGACTTCGCTGGCTCCTGTGTCAGGTAAGTGACACATAATGGAATACTATGCGATGTATAGTAGTCCATTATGCTTTGCCTTTGCAGGGAATGAAAGAGGAAGTAAACTCATCAGGGTTTACTTCCTCTAAGTTAGAGGTCATTTTAGTTGTAAGGGGAGGGTAACTCTTCCCAAAGGCCACAAGTGTAAGCAGCATTCCTCCCACTGACCATCACACCAATGCAGAGTTCCTCCACGAGGTTGCTAGAGGTTCCTTCAGCAATTTCTGCCTCTTATATAGGTTTCCACTGACAATTGATCTTTTTAGACATCTGTAAAGGGGGTAATTCTTCCCAATGGCCACAAGTGCAAGGAACACTGACCATCACATTAAAGCGGTAGTAAACCCGCATTTTTTTTTTTTTTTTTTTAAAACCTGCAAAGCAAAAGGCATAATGAGCTAGTATGCACCGCATACTAGCTCATTATGAAATACTTACCTTAGAACGAGGCCCCGACATCTCGCCCGATCCACGCCGAGGAAGCCGACATGCTCCCTCGGCGTCTCTTCCGGGTATCGCGGCTCCGGCGCTGTGAGTGGCCGGAGCCGCGATATCGTCACTCCCGCGCATGCGCGCGGGAGATTTAAATCCGGCCGGACGAGCGCTGCCGGATTTTCGCGGAGAGAACCCCCTTGTGCGCATGCGCCGCTGCAGTCAGCGGCGCATACCGAGGGGAATATCTCCTAAACCGTACAGGTTTAGGAGATATTTTTTTTACCTACAGGTAAGCCTTATTATAGGCTTTCCTGTAGGTAAAAGTTAAAAAAGTGGGTTTACTTCCACTTTAATGTATTATGAATAGATAGTAATTTTTAGCAGGGGTTCCCTGAGACTGGAAATTTATTTCCAGGGTTCCTCTGTGTTGAAAAGGTTGAGTAAGGCTGCATTAGACTGTAGAATATTTAATGTCTTTTCAGGAGAAGATGACAGATAGGCAAAACCAGAGAGAGAGCGGAGTACAAAACGACTTCTGTTCCTCCCATTTTAAATTAAGTGAATGCAGCATTTATCCTTGATAGTCACAGAGACTACAGAACCTTCTGCTGCTCACTAGGACAGTATAGGACAGTATACCCACCGAACGGCTCTAATCAGCTGCACGCATACCTTTGCTGCTCCAGCAGTGTGCTTGCAGAGGAAAGTGTCCCGTACTAATTATAGAGAGCAGTGTTGGAGCCTAGGTGAAGAGTTGTTACAAACAGGCCTTGTGCCATCCAGAATCCTAACAAGGCTCAGTCTGTAAGATATACCCTCGGCAGGCCAGTAAAGTAAACAAGCTGTTGCTCAGTTGGTAGGTTTGGAATTCACATTTTGCCTTTTCCTCCACATCTTATCCCCGAGACACCAATACATGAAGCTCTTCACTCTGTGCCGGACTTTTCAATGACTCCTTTAGGACAGAAGTCAAAATGTTTTCTTTAGAGTACCAAATGTACAAATCAAGAAAATACGAAACGTCAACACATAATGCCAACAAATCTCGGAACACGAGATGGGTAACTTCAGAGGCGCCTTAAAAAGCGGTTCTTCTGTCATCTTTTGAAAAAATAAAGTGAGCGGCTACAAAAATTGTAGCTGCTGAATAAAAAATTATAATATAAAATCCATATCAGGATCCAGCGATGTCCTCATCGGGGTTCGGCCCCTGCTATACCAACTGGCAAGCTGGCTGTGCGTTTGCGGCTTCACTGCACATGCGCGAGCTGCACCGTATCTGGTTCCCCAGCTCTGTGATGTGCCCCAGAAGGCACCAGGGGAAGGAGAGGGACTGAACGTGAGCTCAGGTTGCCATGGCGATCCAACTGGAAGTATGAGCGCGGGTACCTGTCAAGAACTCCCCCCTCCCCCCCCCCCCACAAATAAAAAAAAAAAAAAAGGTGCCAAATCTTAAAGTGGGGAGAGAAGAATGGAACCACCCCTATTGGGTGAAGTTCTGCTTTCAAAGAAAAAAAAAAAAAAAAAAAGGGGAGGAGACAAGTTCACCCTTTGCATTGTTACACCTGTATTTTGTCCTTGTTCACACCAGTGCAGCTTTGAAAAATCGCACACTACATCAGCACAATTTGAAAGCCACAGAATGATGATTGGCACCTCCAATTTCACCAGAAGTCATTGCAAGTCGCAATCAAATCCCCACAAAATAAAAAAAAGAAAGTAGTGCAGGAAACTTTCTGCAAAGTTGGTGTAACTTGAGTTGGAATGATAACGATTTGAACAGTTCTATTGCTGGCAATGGGGTGCATGCGATTTTCAACTGAAATCGCATGACAAATCACACCAGGGTGAACCAGGACTAAGGGAGTAACATGGTGCAAATGCCTCCCCTGCACCCTCAAAACCGGCAACTGCCCCCACGACAGAGGTTGGGGTTTCTCTACCACCCAGCGTCACATTTTAAGCAGCTCTGCCCGCACAGCCACATCATTTATTCACAGGCATTTGAATAAATGAACTATAAAGCCAGTCGTGTTCACTGTAGGCGACTATAGCGGCCAGCTGTGATCATTGTGTTCTGCTGGCAGGAAAGGCTCCCCACCAGCAGAACACGATAGCACTGCGGGAGGGATTCCCCCCCCCCCCCCCCCCCAACACTGACTGTTGGGAGGAAATTTGGCAATTTTCTTTCCTTCCGCCTCTGAAGGGCTACAAAAAATAAAAAATAAAATAAAAATAAAAAAGGAAGAAGTACAGCCAAAACTTGATTGGTTGCACTTCTCCTGTGGATCACAGGAGTGCAGTTTGTTTTGCACTCCTGTGGCCCACTGTTTTCAGCAGACAGCGGGCTGAAGCCTGCCGTCAGCTGACGTCACAGAGCTGGTCCAGGCTGGGCAAGCTTGCAAAAATATGGTTGGGATCCGCCCACAACCCTTGAGCAACAAATTACTCAGGCTACAACCCCCTCCACAGCCCAGCACTCCAGTAAGCACCGGAGGGTTGGGGGCAAAGCAAAGAGCTGGTAACCGACAGTAGCCACCAGCTCTGAGAACTGAGTGATCAGCGGGCTTTGATTGCTTGATCCTCAGTTGTAGAGCCGGCGGGGGGGGGGGGGGGGGGGGAAGCGACGACAGATGGAGCATCAGACCGACCCTGAATACACCTAGGCAAGTAGGATTTAAAAAAAAAAAAAAAAAAAAAAAAAGTAATACCTCTTTAAAAGTGGTTGTGAAAGTTTGTTAAAAACAATAAAACAAACGCATGTTATAATTCCCTCCTCTCTGCAAGGGTTTTGCACAGAGTGGCCCCAATCCTCTTCTGGGGTCCCCCTGCGGCACTCCTCCCCACATCGAGTGCCCCCTAGGAGACCTGAATTCCAAAGGGAACACTCATGCGGGCGTGCTCCCGAGTCCTGTTGCTGCGTCCATTGACACAGACAGAACTCCCCCGTCACTTGATTTGATTGACAGCAACGGGAGCCAATAGGTGCACTGCCATCAATCTATCATATGAAGACCCGAGACAATGGAACGATCAGATTCAGTAGTAAGTAAAGTGGGGTTCTGGGGGGACTGCTGCACTACAGAAGGCATTTCATTAATGCATAGAATGCCTTAAAGTAAAAAGCCTCGAGGGTTTACAACTCCTTTAAGCCTCTTCTGCTACAGCACCAGAGGGACCTGGAGTTCGTAATGAAAGTGCGGTGATCAGCGCACAATCAGTCTATTGAATCTTCCTCTAGCTCCCTAATGGAAAGCCCATACAGAGGTGCGGGAAGCTGGAAAAAGTTTGCAGGAGGCTGGCATTGCACCCATAATCCACTGATAGCAAGTGCAATGCTTTGCGAGATCTCGTAATAAATGATCATTTTTCCCCTTGCTAAAACATTACTACTACTATTTTTTTTTTGTCCAAAGATGAACCAAGCCTTTAAAAGCTGCATGATCTTTAATCGTACCAACAAATAAAAAAATGACCTCTCCAACAAACCCGCTGCATGGTTTTAGCCATGTTGGATCAGGGCAGGACATTTGTGGCTCATTCTATAGTTATAATGCACTCCCAGGACCAGCAAATGCTTGGTGCTCAGACAGTAGTCACTTCTAAAAACTATTTTTGCAGCAAGGGTTAACAGCAATCCTAGGCTGTGCAGAAGCCTCCCAGCACTGCTTATCTTTAAAGCCTCAAAACTCCAGAACCTTTATGGGCAGACACTGGCAGGGCCCCCTGTACACATGCTTAAAGGCTTTTACTCTCCAGAGTGTTAAGATGATAATCTCCACCTTCCTGACAATATGCGGCCAGTAATTTATTTTTATTTTTTCCCAGGCTTCTGCAGATAGACACAAGACAGGTCCCTTCTGCCACACCGGGGGTCTGCCTAATCTGAAGATTTGGGGAAGTGAGTGCGGACAAGAAGCTTCCCTCGGGTGACGTCAGACTGGCACTAAGCTGGCCCTAGTTCTTCAATCAACTTGTGACCCCAGAGGTCATGCACACCGCCAACAGTAAGCAGGCGCCAAGTGACTCCAGCAACACGACACATAGGAAATACTGCAATAGACTGCTGGTAAAAAGAAGTATTGATTCAAAGAAGTGGAGGAAATGTACTGTTTTCTATATGAGTAATGCAGGAGGTCGGAGACTAGGATTAGTGTCTACACTAAATTGTGTCATGCGGTATGTGCAACGAAGGAAGGACCAGACGCTGCATGTGGCAACCAACTGGATTATTGCTTTCGCCTTTGGAAGGCAAAACAGAAAAAAATTATAATATATATATATATATATATATATATATATATATATATATATATATATATATATATATATATATATATATATATATATATATATATATATATATATATATAAATTTTAAATTAGGCTGGAG
The DNA here is from genome assembly GCF_037356315.1 of Lithobates pipiens. Lineage (NCBI taxonomy): Eukaryota > Metazoa > Chordata > Amphibia > Anura > Ranidae > Lithobates > Lithobates pipiens. Next base: position 199,125 of record NW_027507892.1, on the reverse strand, counting down.
TCTAAAACTTCTCTCAATTTTATGTGCAAGTAAACCAAGCTTCACGAAGAAATTTTTTTTTTTTTAATATATAAAATTTGACTTGATCACTTGCTGACCATACAACTCACATATACGGCTGCAAGGCGGCTCTCCTGTGCCAGATCATGTACCAAGTACGCGATCCACCACTCTGACCCCCAGCTATGCTGTGATTGCACGGATCAAATGGCGATCAGCAGGTGCCAGCCAATAGATGTCAGGCGGCACCCACCAATCATCAGGCAGACAGGACAGAACCCTGTCTAGGCACAGCTCCGTGCGGTCAGCGGGGGAAGTAATGGCTTTTCTTTCCTCGTAAAGCATGGAATAAAACCCATCACTTCCCTTAGTAAAAGCACCTCTCAGTACACAAAAACACTGGCTAGGCTTAATGTACAAAGGAATAACTTGATAGAAACAGACATTTAAAAACCATCGCGCTTTGCAAGTTTTTTTTCCCCTCTCTTCAAATAGTCAAAAAACTTAAAAAAAAAAAAAAAAAAAAAAAAAAAAACACGCTTACAGGCAGTTACAGGCATTTCAAATGCCTCTGAACATCCGTCTGAACCCATCTTTTCTTTCCAAAAAAATGCTTTTAAACTCAAACTGCCGAGAAATTACTATAAAACGACACCGTGTCCATGTACTTATAACAGGAGAGTTCAGGGGCAGCAAAAAAAATAAAAGAAAATGCCAACTGCTCCTAAAATGTCAGTCTATTTACCAGCAACAGTCTACATGAAGCCTTAAAGTGGTTGTAAACACTTACAGACCACTTTGACCTACAGGAAAGCCTAGATTAAGACTTACCTGTAGGTCCAAGAAATATCTCCTAAATCTACACGGTTTAGGAGATATTTGCCAAGAGACAGGCACCGTCTACGGCGCCATAGACAGCAGCGCGCAGGCGCACTGAGCGCGCCGCTGTTAATGGCAATATGCTGCGAGTGGAGGCTCCCGTGCGCATGCGTGGGAGTGACGTCATCGCGGCTCCGTCGAATGACAGCGCCAGAGCAGTGAGACCCACCAAGATGGAGGCTCCGTACACAAGGGGACAGCGGTAACTTCGCTGGGTCCTGTGTCAGGTAAGCCATAGTAGTCCATTATGCTTTACCTTTACAGGGAATCAAAGAGGAAGTAAACTCATCAGGGTTTCTCTTCCTCTTTAACCCTTTTATTGGCGTAGATGTTTAACCCCATCCCAGCCAGTGTCATTAGTACAGTGACAGTACTGTTTTTTTTAGCACTGATCACTGTATTAGTGTCACTGGTTCTTACAAAGTCAGTTAGTGCCAGATTGTCTGTGGCAATATTGCAGGCCTGCTATAAGTCACCGAAACCCGCCATTAATAAATAAAAAATTCCAGCACGTAATCCAAATTTTAAACCAAGCAATATACACTTAGATTTTATTTATTTTTTTAACAAAAATACGTAGCAGAATACATATTGGCCCAAATCGATGAAGAAATTTGATTTTACAGCTTATTGGATATGTTTTATAACAGAAAAGTAAAAACTATTGGGGTTTGTCTTTGTTTATAGCACAAAAAATAAAAACCCCGCAGTGGTAAGCAAAAACCAAAGAAAGCTTTATTTGTGCATTTGTGGTGGGAAAGAAAAATTACATGCGTTATATTTGGGTACAGCAGTGCATGACCGTGCAAAGTTAAACTGTTAAAGTAACAGTGCCGTATCGCAAAAATGGCCTGGTCATGACGGGGGGGGGGGGGGGGGGGTTTAAATCTGGAGGTCAAGTGGTAAAATGAAAAAATAAAAAAAAACAGCTTTACTGTAAATGGGAATTACGAGTACAAGACCCCTTTCACACCAGGGTGTTTTTCAGGCGCTATAGCGTTAGAAATAGCGCCTGCACTATTGTTTGCAGTGTGAAAGCCCGAGGGCTTTCACACTGGAGCGGTGCGCTGGCAGGACGTCAGGGAAAAGTCCTGCCAGCAGCTTCTTTAGAGTGGTGAAGGAGCGGTGTGTTTACCGCTCCTCCACCACTGCTCCCCATTGAAAAATCAATGGGGCAGCGATGTAATACCGCCGCAATTGCCGGCAGTTTTAACCCTTTCTCGGCCGCTAGCGGGGGTAAAAACGCCCCGCTAGCTGCCGAAATGCGCTGCAAATCCTATTTTTAGCGGCGTTTTACCGTCCACGCTATGGGCGGTGTGGTGTAAAAGGGGTCTAAGACACCATCTTCTCTGCACCAAGGGCTGGCTCACACCAACAGTGCAGTGGCTGGTATGCATTACGATCGAACGAGATCAGTGCAGTGATGACGGATTTTTATTTTTTTTTTTTCCTTTTTTAAAGAGGACAGACATCTCAAAGTTCAATTCCTGGCCAGGCAGCGTTAGGCAGCATGCCAAAAAACAAAACCTCCATGCAGTACTTTTCCAGCGCATCTTACCCGTGGTATGAACTGGGCACATAAACAAGACATTTTGCCTTGTCCATGCGGTGGGACTGCGACGGAATAGCCGCCCAACGCAGTCCTACCGCATCTGGTGTAAACCAGCTTGTAAAAAGGAGAAGTCCAGATCAACACTAAAACCCCTGCATCTACAGACATCCACGATCCAACACTAACCCTGTAAAGAGGAAATCAGTATACATACATTTTCTCAAGCCAATCCCAAACTGAGCTGTCAGCGGTGGCTTTGCTGTGCAGAGGACACAGCCGACAACGGAAGCCCCATAGCAAGTATGGGTGACGTCACTTTCCATTCATGTCACAGCCGTTATCAGCTATGTCCTCTGCAGAGCTTCCTTGATCAGCTTCAGAAAAGGTTATGTATACCGATTTCTTATTTACTGGGTTAGATAGGTTAGGGTTAGATCGTGGATGTCTATAGATGTAGCAATTTTACTGTTGGGCCGGACTTCTCCTTTAAAGGATATACCATTAATCATTCATGCGCATCTTCGTTAAGAGATTTCATTGCTCTTGGAAAACTTAGCAGGCACTCAAGAGGAAAAAACATTAGTGCACCTTTCCCAGCAGAGTGATGAGAGATTAGCCTTTGCTGACCTTATCGAAAATGACGTTTAATCCATAGCGCTCCTTATCCCCTTCCATGCCGAGAAATGTGCCACGTGGTTAGAAAGCCATTCAGTGCAGGCAGAGGAATCAGAATCAGCGGGGTTAATGAGCGAGAGCAACGAGGCAGAAAATAGCCAAGGAGGAGGAAAGTAACCGGTCAGATTCTACTGACAGCTAATAAACACCCGAGAGAGTTTTCATTATATACATTGTTAATGTCTAGATCTGCTCTACCATTACCTTTAACACCAAGGTATTGACATTTCATAGGAGTCAAACATTCGAGTGAACACAGAATTGTTCCGGAGCACACCCGACAACTTGTATTACCTGGGAGATGAAAGATGCAAACACCATATAGAGACCATTATGTACAAAGTGCCGAACCTCCCATTCAGATGGTCCTGCAATGTTTGTTCTTCTCGAACAATATAAACACACCTGTGCTGGCCATGTGTTGGGTCAGAACGCACCAGCAGCAGGTCCCTCTGCTATAAAGGCTGCACCGTTTCTGCTATAGGCAATGATCATGCAGCAAGGCCGGCCCTATATTAAGCAGTTTTCTTTCCTACAACTACGGGTTGCAGCAGCTGCCCCCCCCCCCCCAAGTACTTAACTGAGCCCCATCTTGATCCAGCACAAGAGGCTCAGCTGGCCTTGACAGTAGCAGGCGCCAATGGCTCAGAGAGAAGCGGTTTAGCTCAGGTGCTCCCATAGCAAGCTGCTTGCTGTGGGGGCCATTTGGGAGGGGCCAGAAGCACCAGCTAGAGACCCAAGAAGAGAAGGACCGGGGCTGCTCTGGTCAAAACCATTACACAAAACAGACAAGACTTGTTTAAAAATAACCAAGACTTTAGTATCACATTAAGGCTCTGCTCACCATGAAGGTGCAATGGAGTGCACGTGTTTTTGCACATCGTGTTTAGGGAAATCCATTTTAAACGGGTGGCCCAACACACGAGAAACAGGTAAAAGAGCCTGACCATTTTCAAAAACTGTGCCATACCAAAACACACGGTACTGTGTTACCATGCATTTTGGCACATGCGTTAGCAAGATGTGTGCGCGAGTAGGCCCCTTTCACCCCGGTACATCTATTCTGTACTATTCCAGGGCAATAAAAGCTCATGAAAACTATTCCCCATTAAATCCTATCCAACTGTTCACACTGCAGTTGCTCTGCGCTAAAACATGCTGCATCTTTAGCGCAACTTTTCTGAAGTGCACCTTCCACTGTAAGTCAATCAGAAGGTACCAAAAGCAGATCAGTGTGAAGGGGTTTTTAGGCCTGGTTCACATCAGGTGCTGTGGAATGGCTATTCTAGTACAAAATGGGTACACAGAATTAAACTCACACTGTCTGCATTCAGATCCGTGCACCCATTCCTGAACACGTTAAAATTGTGACATGTCTTTATGGACCTTGCTTGGTGCACTGGTGTGCAGTCATGTTGGAAAAGGAAGGGGCCCATCCCCAAACTGTTCCCACAAAGTTGGGAGCATGAAATTGTCCAAAATGTCTTGCTATGCTGATGCCTCAAGAGTTCCCTTCACTGGACTAAGGGCCCAAGCCCAACCCAGAAAAACAATCCCACACCATAATCCCCCCTCCACCAAATGGTTTGGACCAGTACACAAAGCAAGGTCCATAGAGACATGGATGAGCAAGTTTGGGGTGGAGGAACTTGACTGGCCTGCACAGAGCCCTGACCTCAACCCGATAGAACACCTTTGGGATGAATTAGAGCGGAGACTGCGAGCCAGGCCATTTCATCCAACAATCAGTGCCTGACCTCACAAATGCGCTTCTGGAAGAATGGTCAAACATTCCCATAGACACACTCCTAAACCTTGTGGACAGACTTGCCAGAAGAGTTGAAGCTGCAAAGGGCGGGGCCAACTCAATATTGAACCCTACGGACTAAGACTGGGATGCCACTAAAGTTCACGTGCGTGTAAGGCAGGTGTCACAATACTTTTGACAATTGAGCGCATCTAGATCTAAAAATGATCTTTCCAGATATACAATATTATTTTACAGCAGTGATTACGGTGGCAAGTCTCTACTATCCCACCTAAAAGGCCAGCTGCCCATTTCCACAGAAGCCGAACCTTGCAGACTTTTCGCCGAGCCATAAAACCCTTATGTAGTGTAAAATGTAACTAGCGAGCGTTGCCCTCAGCCTGGAAACCGCACGCAGCTCTCTAATTAGTTGCCTACAGCACTAAGTCTCTTTATCCTTATGAGAGGATTTGTTCGTTCTCAGTGGAAAGGATGATCCATCTTCATATCTTATTCATTTCCTGCAGACTGGACTGGAAACAATGTCACAAGATATCAGTGTCTAAAAGTGCAGATAGGTGAGCGCCTAATGAGAGCGGCTTGTCAAATGACCCAATGTAATCGTTTGTGAATGCGCAAAATTATATAAAAAAAAAGGAAAGGGCTTGGGGAGATTAAACCTTCCGGTGACCTCTAAGCACTTTGAGTGATTTTAATGTCTAAGTGTGATTAAACAGCATTAAGTACCCACTTTCACAATCCATACTGACATCACAGCCTTTCTTCTGTAAATAAATTGCGGTAAACGTTGAAGGTTACACCCATAAAAATCACAAAGTTCAAACGTAATAGGACAAACCTATTCTGTTTAGGTAGATGATGAAAACATTCACACTTCAAAAATGTTCTTTGCTGCATTTCTAACTGTCAAGAGATTATCCGTGTCACCGCCTTGGGCTTTCATCTGACATCTGCGCCATTTCAGGAGCTCGGGGTGTACATTCCGGTATTTGCTCAATAGATCAGCGGCAGATCTGCAGAGTAAATCCCAAAAACGCATTGGCCAGTTCTCTGCTGGGTGTAAAATCTAAAATATCAACGCGTTTCTTCTAGGATTTGATTTCTAAAAACCATTAAAGTGGAAGTAAACTCCCCTATCGTTTTCATCCATGGAAGCTGCCATCTTTGCCTCCGTTTAATCTTCAGCTGCCACAGTGCTGCACATGTGATCCGGTATGACACCAGCCATTGGGTGGTTTGACAGTTTGGTTGAGAGCCCAGCCAATGTGCAGTTAGCATTCCCGGCATGCCTTTTTTTTTAAACTGTTTAAATTGATGGGTTTACTTCCACTTTAAAAGCGGAATTCCAGCGATTGGTGTGTTTATGTAGACTCCTAACCACGGCCAGCTTTTTTTTTCAGGCGCAACAGCGCTAAAAATGGCACCTGTATTGTGCCTGAAAAAAGCAGGGCTTTCACACTGGAGCGGTGCGCTGGTAGGACGTCACAAAATGTCCTGCCAGCAGCTTCTTTGGCGCGGTGAACTCACCGATCCTCCCCATTGAAACCATTGATACCGGCGGCGTTTTGCGAGCGTATTTAACCACTTTGTTTTAGGCGATTTTAACCCCTCGCTAGCAGCTGAACAGCGCCACCAAGACGGTAAAGTGGCGCTAAAAATAGTGCCGCTTTACCACCGACGCCCCCTGCGGCTCGTTGTGAAAGGGCTCTAAAAGTCAGCAGCTACAAAAAGTGTACCTTCTGACTTGACACTCGCCTGTCCCAGGAGCCAGTGATGCGGCTGCCTGAACCCTCGACGGCATTACAAGTGTGGGCACCCGGGTCTGACAGCTTGCGGCTTCACTGCACATGCGCAAGTCGCACTGCGCCTCCTCAATGGCTGGGCAATCTTCTGTCCCAGAAGAGTGCAGGGGGAGGAGAAGAACTTCCGCTTGAGCCGCCTAGGCAGGCCGAGTGAAAGTAGGAGCTAGGTACTTGTCAAAACTAGGCACCACCAGACCTCTCATGTTTTTTATAACGCCCAGCATCATCCCTTACCTCATAAGACCAAACGCACTGCACTCCGGCAAACCTCCGAACACATCTGCCAATTTCAACATCCTCGTGGGTGGTGTACATGGATCGGAGACACTCCCCAATGTGTGGAACCATCCTCCGCAGGACCTCTCGGCTCATAATCACCCCAGGACCACCCATGCAAAAGTTTTCACCCGGCTCCAAGGCCAGTTTGCCCATCTCCTCCGTAGTGCCCAGGCCAGTCTGCCCCAAGAACAAAGGCTCGCTGCTGTTAAGGTTGCGCAGGAAGCTTTCTAGGCGTTCGGCTTTGATATAGACGTCGTCATCCGCTCTCATGAACCACTCGTACTGATCCAGATAGTGATCGTGCATATACTTCAACATCATGAAGGATTTCTTTTGGGGTGGATAGGAGTCGTCTACACCTTGGAGCGCTATGATAGGAATTGGTATGGATGTGTCTGAGCCCTCGCTTGAGAAGAACTCCACTTTTCCAGGGATGGACTGTGACCAGGTTCTGAAAAATAAAAAAAACGTATCGGATTTAGAACAGACATCCAGAAGGAGGAGAACACCATCAGTAAAACTTTATGCAGAGTCAAGATTTTAACCCCTTGCCTTCTGTGCACTTTTACCCCCTTCCTGCCTAGGCCCATTTTTTAGCACTGTTGCAGATTGAATGACAATTGCATGGTCATGCAACACTATCAATATGAAATTAGCAATTTTTTTGAGACAGATAGAGCTTTGTTTTGGTGGTATTTAATCACCACTGGAATGTTTTTTTGTTTTTTTTTCGTAAGTCACATTACAGCCTCCCAGCAAAGTGCGACTGCACTGTAGCCGTTCGGCTAAAGCGCAGCCGTGAAAAAAATAAATAAAATGATGACCTTTAGGCGACCTTACACTGGACCCCCATTAGTGTCCCACGTTCCCCCGCTGTAAGACACTGGGACGCCACTTCACCAGTCCAGGGATTTCAAATCCCTGTGGCTTAAGATCCTATCCGTACCCCTCAGCGTGCACAGACAAAAGGCATTCTAATTGGACAGCACTGTCAGAGGGCACTAACCAATCAAAATCCGTCTAGCCTGTCCTGTCAGTACTGGGAGGAAAGCAACCCAGGTGGATCTCAAATCCCTGTGGGACACTGGTAGAGCGGGACCAGGGAGGGATGGGGGAATCTGGCCCAGTCTAAGGTCTCTGGATAGACACAAGTACACACTATAGAGGGATAGGCTTTGTTCATATTTCAGGTTTACAATCACTTTAATGCCAACCAAGGCCATTCTAATGTGAAGCTAGAGGGAAAGTGTTACATTTTAAAGGATATATTGATCTTTAGAACACTCCCCCCTCCCCCCTGAAAATATGGTGCGCCGTGCTCTAGCATAGCCTCTCTACCCCATGACAGTAGGTGGGGGTTCCCCTCCCCTACAGCTACTGTCACATTGAGCTTTGGTTGACGCCAGTGCAATCTGTTATGCAATGTCACACTTGCACGAGTTGCGGGGGGGGGGGGGGGGGGGGGAGGCTGCATACGGGTGTTTTTTTCACCTTACCTAAAAAAACCTTCTGCCTTCACAACCACTTTAGATTGGCTGTGCAGAAGGCATGAGCTTGTGTTTGGTCCCACACAGAAGTCAGCCATCTTTCCTGGCCCATATAATGTCAGTAGGGGGGCACAAATTGTTTCCATAATCCCGTTGACCAGAATCCAAACGCTGATTCCATGTCTGTCACCTTCTTGTGAAAAATGACAAATACTTTTTTTTTTTTTTTTTACAGCTGAACGATGACCTAGTGATGGCGGGCTTCCTGCTGCATTAGTCACCAATGTATAGACATACTTATCAGGAACTTTACTCGGCAACCACTAGACCCAGGAACAAAGATGGATCCTCTTTACCTTACATGTCATAAGACCTTTCCTGCATTTACAAACCGGCATGCTCGACTGCATCGCACTTAAAGGCGGCGCAATGCAATGTCAGCCTTAGGATTGAGAGGCAGTTTAGGAATGTATAGGTGTAGAGTTGTCCGGGGGGAATGGAGCGCACTGCACTTGTACTACCTGAAAAGCTCGCTCTCCTAGTTAAAAATAGTTCTAGAAACCACATTCTTCAAAAGCCAAAACGTTAAATAAATCGCACATTTACAGAATATTGAAGGAGACCAACAGAGTCTTGTCACATTGAATGCAAACCATAATACAGCATGCAGGCATGAGCCGAGATAATGAAATTCTATTAAAGGAGAAGTACAGGAAAGCTGGCTTGGCTGTACTTCTGTGGATCACAGGAGTGCGGTTGGTTCTGTACTCTTCTGACCAGTTTTCCGCAGACAGCGGGCTGAAGCTCTCTGTCTGATGTCACAGAGCCGGTGTACTATCACATAATGTCCCCTATCAGATAGTGTCTGCTGTGTACTGCGCATCAGCTGTGTCCAAAGGAGGCTACTATCACAGATCACTGCCAATGCGTGCCACAGGGGGCGTGCAGACAGCACAAGTCGCATTACAGCCTCCCACCAAAGTGCGACTGCACTGTAGCCGTGCATGCGCAGTACACAGGATACACAGATTCTGAAAATAGCTGAAGATGAACGGCGCCTGCGCCGCGAGTCTAGGTTCTAGCCCCACCATCCAAGTGGACATAGAGTTATAATAAAAAGAGCCGAGCGCAGCAAGGCCGAGCCCGAAGTGTGGCGAGCGAAGCGAGCCCCTCGAAGGACCCTCTAATATGTGCAGCCCTATGTCCACTTGGATGGTGGGGCTTGCACCTCGACTCACAGCGCAGGCGCCGTTCATCTTCGGAGATTTTCCGAATCTCCTTCTGCTCAGTACTGCGCAAGCGCTGCGCCTGTGCAATATGGGGCGGCCACTTCTAGATGGCCGGACGCTATATGGCACAACACCGGTCCAGGCTCAGGCAAGATTCGGGGGTCCGCCCACATGCCTGGACCACTATGCCATCAGAATCGGTGACTCAGATTAGGTAATGGAAGTGATGTTTGGTCAGCTGCGCATGCGTCCGCCGCTAAGAGGTTTGCTCATCTGACACCTGCTGAAGCAGACATCTTACACCACCCGGCTACGTCTAGAATTTCAGAATAAATTTAGCAATAAAGCGAGTGTATAAAGTATATGGACACCTGTGATGCTGTTTGAAGGCCAGCAGAAGGAAGGTGGTGGAGGCCATGTTGGAAGATAGACACTGAAATTCAACATGTAGCTGGGTGTAGCAAGATGTCTGCTGCCTTCTGACTGCAGGTGTTCTGTCAGATGAGCAAATCTTGTAGCGGTGGGATGCAAGTGGAGCTGATGTAATGTCACTTCCGCTACCCAATCTGATGGGTCGCAGATTGACGGAACCCCGGCTCAACTGCAATGAGCCATTGCAAGCCTGAGCTGGCTGTTCCTGCCCCCTCCACAGCCAAGCGCTCTGCGAACCGAGTGACCGGCAGTGTTTAATTGCTCAGTGATAGGAGATAGCCTTACACTTACAAAAAAAAAAAAATGGAGTTGTTTATAGTTGCTGCTAAAAAGTTATATTTTTAACCACCCCCAGCTACTTGCACACTAAGGCGCTAAAAACAACACCTCATGCCTCCGCAGTGTAAAAGCCTCAGTGTTATCACACTGCAGGATGGGGAAGGAAAAAAAAACCAACACGTTTTCTGGGTGTACTGTATACTGCTCCCAAAAAGCACCCTGCTAGTGGCCTAAAAACGCAACTAAACCTAGCTGCGCTTTACCGCCAACGCGCCCCATTGTGAAAGCAGCACAAGAGCCCTTTCACATCGAGGCACTTTTCAAGTGTTTTGGCAGAAAAAAAAAAAAGGCACATTAAAATCAATAAAAGCTTTCACACTGGAGTGCAGGTAATAACTCTTGCAAGCAGCATTACTGGAGCGCAAAAAAATTATTATTTTTTTTTTTTTTAAAAAGCCACCGCTAACGCCTCAAAAGTGCTTGAAAAATGCCTAGCGATCGCTGCAAAAGCACCCGGCATTTTATGGTCAGTTTTCAAGCACCTCAATGTGAAAGGGATGTAAAGCCCCTCTATCAGAGGGGATTGTGGAGACATGGGTGTCTGGGGGGGGGGGGGGGGGGGTAGGTTCTGATTGTCATGTACAATGTGTGTGCCGAGACATGAAAGCACCCCGGGAGAGAGAAGACAAGCAAAGACTACAATGAGATCCAGGAAGATTATTTGTATATAGAGGGCGGGAATGTTTATATTCATACTGATCTTCATCAGAACAAACACCATCCTGATGATAGAAGTGTGCAGAGCATTGCCCCAAGCTACTGATAGAAGGAAGATCTCCAGGCACCCCCTGGGGGGAGGAACAAGGGGGGGGTACATTTACAATTCGTGTGACAAGGAATAAACTGAATACAATTAGAGGCTGGCACCGGCAAATGATCGGATCCGTGTTATAAAGTTCTGCACAACCTTGCACTATATATAATAATAATAATAATAATAAATAATAATAAGAGTGCTGAGGATTGTAGAAATTACTCTTTGGAAGGAACGTTTCCCACGAAAGATCTCCCGGATTACAGCCTCTAATTGGCACCTATTTACAAGCACACAATCTGACAAATCGTATTCCAATAAATCAAACAATAAATCAAATGCCATAAAGGCGCTGTGCCAGCAGAACCCGAGCGAGCACATGGCGGGGGAGGGGGAGGGTGTCCATGGACAAGGAAGACTCCCGGCTCTGATGATTTCCAACCACAAGAACAATCCCCAGCATCACACCTACTACAAGGTAGGAAGTCGTGCAGGTAGGTATAGTGGTAGGTATAGTGGTAGGTATAGCGGTAGGAAGGTTTCACCTGAAGGCGGCCACCACCCAGGTCTGCAAATGCTTCTATGTGTGGGCAGTGGGGGTTATAGAGGGGGGTGTAGGTATACAGTAGGTAGGTGTTACCTCTAGGCAGCCACCACCCGGTGTGTGGGCACTTCTATAAATGCGGGGGTATAGATAGGGTGTAGGTAGGAAGTTGTATAGAGGTAGGTACAGGTAGGTCTCACCTGTAGGTGGCCCCCACCCCAGTATGTAGGTACTTCTATGTATAGAGAGGGGTATAGATAGGTCTCACCTGTAGGTGGCTCCCACCCGGTGTGTAGGTACTTCTATGTATAGATAGGTCTCACCTGTAGTCACTTCTATATATTGGAGGTAGGTCGGTCTAACCTGTAGGTGGCCACTTCCTGGGCATGTAGGTACTTCTGTGTATGTGTGGAGGGGATACATATAGGGGGGGGGGTCTCACCTACAGGCAGCCACATTCCAGGTGTGTAGTTATTCCTACGTAAGGGGGGGGGGGTATAGGTCTCACCTGTAGGCACTTCTATGTATGGGGGGGGGGAGACAGGTAGGTCTAATATGTAGGCAGCCACTGCCCTGGTATGAAGGTACTTCTATTTGGGGGGAGGGGGGTACAGGTAGGTCACGCACCTGTAGGCGGCCACCGGGTATAGAGGTACTTCTATGCATGTGGGGGGGGGGGGTATAGATGAAGGTGTGGGAGGTAGTTCCAATCTGTAGGTGGCCACAGCCCAGGTGTGTAGTTACTCCTATGTAATGGGGGGGGGGGGGGGTAGGTATGTCTCACCTGTGAGTGGCCACCACTCGGGTATGTAGGTACTTCTATGTATAGAGGGGGGTGTAGATAGGTCTCACCTGTAGGCACTTCTATGTATCGGGGGTAGGTAGGTCTAACCTGTAGGTGGCCACAACCTGGGTATGTACGGGTAAAGAGAAGGGTTTAGGTCTCACCTGTTGGCACTTCTAATGTATTGGGGGGGGGGAGAATAGATGGGGGTGTAGCTGCACAGTAGGTAGGTCTCACCTGTAGGTTGCACTTCTATGTATTGGGGGGGGGGGTAGGTCTCACCCGTAGGCACTTGTATGTATAGGGGGGTGTAGATGATGGGGTAGGTAAGTCTCACCTGTAGGCACTTCTATGTATAGAGGGGGTGTAGAGGATGGGGTAGGTACACAGATAGGCCTCACCTGTATACACTGGTAGGTACACAGTAGGCACAGGTAGGTCTTACCTGTAGGCATTTCTATGTATGAGGGGGGGTAGGTACACAGCTAGAAGTGCCTACAGGTGAGACCTACCCAAGTATGGGGGGGTGGGTAGGTAGGTACACAGGTAGGTAGGTCTCACCTATAGGCACTTCTATGTATAGGGGGGGTAGGTAGGTACATAGGTAGGTAGGTCTCACCTGTAGGCGGCCACCGCCCGGGTATGAAGGTACTTCTGGGCCGTCATGACCCCGACATAGAGGAATCTCCGGTCCCGGGGGATGTCCTCCTCCTCCCCGGTGTCCCCCGGTTCCGGGGCCCGGGATCCGATGTACGGTAGTTGGAGGAGATCGCTCCGGCTCCCGGCCGGCACCCCGCAGCTTCCCCCGGCCTGTCCTCCCCCCCGGAGCCCTCCGCCTCCTCCTCTCCGGCCGTAGCGGTGGATCTCGGCGGCCCGGGGGAGGATGAGGCGGGAGGCGAGGAGAAAGCCGAGGACCAGTCCGAGGAGGACGCTGAGCCACGAGCGGCGGCTCCGACCGGCCATACCGGGGAGGGGGGGAAGTGCAGTGCCGCCAGCAGCAGCTGCAGGGGGGGAGGGGGCCCCTATGTACAGGGCGGACACCGCCGGAGTCCCCACCGCTACCGGGAGATCACACCGAGAAGAGATCACCGCCGGCCCATCCAGCCGCGCCACTCTCCGTCATACAGCGGGGACACCCCACCACCGCCGCCGTTCTCCTTCTCCGTCCGTCCGGCCTGACAACCCGCCTTCCTTTCTTCGCTCCGGCCTTTGTCACGGATCACACCCCCTCATCTCCCGGCCTCTGCTCCGCTCCTCACCCGCACCGCGGCTCTATATGAGGCGCACACAGACACAGCCAGGGATCGAACCCGCCCGGCACCCGTCCGCCGCCTCTCATTGGCTCAGAGTCACAGACCCCGCCTCCCCCGCCACCTCACGTGACCTGTGAGAGGAGCAAAAGTTTCCCCGCGGCCTCCCCACAGAGCTCAGTGCCGTACAGGGAGACGGCGGGGGAGTGTCGTGCAGCGGTTACCCTGGGCAACGGAGCACGTGATAGCAACCAATCATTACCTCACAACCCCTTCTTCTTCTTCAACATAATTCCCCCCTCATAATAAAAAATATAATCAATATTACATCCTATATATACACGTCTCGTAATAATCTGTACATATGATACAACTCGTCTCCGACAACTCCTACAGCACGCCCCCAGTCTCCGACAACTCCTACAGCACGCCCCCAGTCTCCGACATCTCCTATAGAATGTTCCTAGTCTCCGACAACTCCTATAGAATGTTCCCAGTCTCCGACAACTCCTATAGAATGTTCCCAGTCTCCGACAACTCCTACAGCGTGTCCCCAGTCTCCAAAGGCGTGTCCACAGTCTCTGACAACACCTACGGCGTGTCCCCAGTCTCCGACAACTCCTACGGCGTGTCCCCAGTCTCCGACAACTCCTACGGTGTGTCCCCAGTCTCCGACATCTCCTACGGCGTGTCCCCAGACTCCGACAACTCCTACGGTTTGTCCCTAGTCTCCAACAACTTCTATAAAATATTCCCAGTCCCCGACAACTCCGACAGAGTGTCCCCAGTCTCCAACAACTCCTACAGAATATTCCCAGCCTCCGACAACTCAGACGGCATGTTCCCAGTCTCCGACAACTCCTACAGAATATTCCCAGCCTCCGACAACTCAGACGGCATGTCCCCAGTCTCCAACAACTCCTACAGAATATTCCCAGCCTCCGACAACTCAGACCGCGTGTTCCCAGTCTCCGACAACTTCTAGAGAATGTCCCCAGTCTCCAACAACTCTTACGGCATGTCCCCAGTCTAAAACAACTCCTATGGCGTTTCCCCAGTCTCCAACAACTTCTACAGCATGTCCCCAGTCTCCGACAACTCTGATGGCGTGTCCCCAGTCTCCAACAACTCCTACAGAATATCCCCAGTCTCTAACATCTCCTATGGCATGTCCCCAGACTCCAACAACTCCTACGGCGTGTCCCCAGTCTCCAACAACTTCTACGGCGTGTCCCCAGTCTCCAACAACTTCTACGGCGTGTCCCCAGTCTCCAACAACTTCTACGGCGTGTCCCCAGTCTCCAACAACTTCTACGGCGTGTCCCCAGTTTCCAACAACTCCTACAGCGTGTCCCCAGTCTCCAACAACTTCTACGGCGTGTCCCCAGTCTCCAACAACTTCTACAGCGTGTCCCCAGTCTCCAACAACTTCTACGGCGTGTCCCCAGTTTCCAACAACTCCTACAGCGTGTCTCCAGTCTCTAACATCTCCTATGGCGTGTCCCCAGTCTCCAACAACTCCTACAGCGTGTCTCCAGTCTCTAACATCTCCTATGGCGTGTCCCCAGTCTCCAACCACGTCTACAGCGTGTCCCCAGTCTTTGACCATCTCTTGTGAAAAAAATAAAACTGTGTGGGTTCCCATAAAAATATATACTAGACTCTAACCCTTGACAAGGATCTGGTAAAGATGTCAAAGTGGGATGGTGGGGGGCACAGAAAACAAACAAATGAAAAAAAAAACAATGAATGGTGGGGAGTCCCCCGAAGTGAATACCAGACACCGCTGCAGCTGGAGGTTCAGCTCGACTGAACACACATTTAGTTTACTAAACATCTGAACAGGCAAAATAATCCAGACCAAACCTGGAGCTCATCTCTGATAGATTCCACTTCTATATAGAATTTATACCTCATTCACCTCTCCCGACATAGGCGGGCACATATTATACCCATCAGCCACCATATTCTCACCACTGACAGGTAAAGCGAATTACATGGATTATCTCCTTGCAACAGTATCTGAAAGTAGGTGGGATATATTAGGCAGCAAATGAGCATGTTGTCTCTGAAGTTGATGTGTTAAAAGCAGGAAAAAAAAATGGTCATTTGAGTGATTTTGATAAAGGCCAAATTGTAATTACTGGAGTCAGTGGAAGGAATGGAGCCTCATGGTTGGTGTCAGTAGGAGGAATAGTGACCCAAGGGCCTGACAGATGCAAGCAAAGGGCCACAGTTTGGAGACCACTGGTCTAGATGACTGAGTCAGAGCAACTGCAAAACGGCAGCTCTTGTGGGTTTGTCTCCGGTCTGCAGCGGTCAGGACTGACCAAAAGCGGTCCAAGGAAGGAAAACTGGCCAACTGGTGACAAGGTCATGGGTGCCCAAGGATCATTGATGGAGGTGGGGAGGGAAGGCTGGCCCGTGTAGTCCGAGCCAATAAAAGAGCTACTGGAGGTCAAATTGCTGGAAAGAATAATGCTAGTTCTGATAGAAAGGTGTCAGAACACACAAAGCATCACAGTTTGTTGAGTATGGGGCTGTATAGTCGCAGACCAGTCAAGGTGTCCATGCTGACCCATGCCCACAGCCAAAAGTGCCTACAATGAGCACGTGAGCAACAGAACTGGACCACAGAGCAACGCATGGAGGTGCCTGGTTTGATGAATTTGAGGAACACAATGAGTTCAAGGTGTTGACTTGGCCTCCATATTTTTCAGATCTCAATCCAATCAAGGAATCTGATGTCCGATCAATGGAGGCCCCAGCTCACAACTTATAGGACCTAAAGGATCTGCTCCTGATGGCCTAGTGCCAGATACCACAACATACCTCCACAGGTCTAGTGGAGCCCATGCCTCAACGGGTTGTGGTGGGTCCATGTCATGGCTGATCGGTGTGTAGTACATCTATGACTATTTCTGTGAAGTGAAATGTTTGCCGGTGTCTCCCAGTGCTGCCCCTGAGGGGCTTTCTGTAAGCCTTTCCAAGGGGTGGTATTTGCCATCCTTCCCCTGTGAGGTCTTCATGGAACCATTAAATTATGTCAATACCTCTTCACACTATGGGAATATTTATCAGTCTCTATCCCAAGGAGCTTACAATCTAAGGGTCCCTGACTCACATACATACACATACTAGGGCCAGTTTAGACAGGAACCAATTACCTACAAGCAGGTCTTTGGTTTGGGGGAGGAAACCCGAGCACCGGAGGAAACCCACCCAGGCACAAGGAGAACATACAAACCCCAGGCAGATTTTGCCCTGGCCAGGATAAAAACTGGAGACCCCAACGCTGCACGGAAAAAAGTGCTATCATTATATCAACTTTTATATAAATATATTTATTTTTAATAAGTATCTAAACTCTGTTTTGAGCCTTTAATAAAATTGTAGTCAATACATGAGAACATTATTAATATTACACAAATTTTTTATTATTAACTATAAAAGTGTAAGATGTTTGCACACACCTATTGTAGATTTCTTCATTTTGGCATGTAAAAATCATATACCCATGCTGATCAACAAGGGTAACATAAGGCAAAGCAGTATTATAATAGGCTTGTTATAGATATAAGATGTCTCAACAGGGACAGAAAAGGGAAACCCCTACTATAAGATCTCTGAGTCCCCCTTCTGGGGGTATGGTGTAATAACAAGCCAGGAACAAAGACATTGCAAAAAGAAAGAAAAAAAGTCTTTGTTGGAGGTGAAAGGAATTCTTTGATCTGAAAACCTCAACAAGATCTTTATTATCTTCCAGATTAGACAATACAGGAGGGTGTAGAGCGTGTGGTAGGTACATTACATGCAATAACCTAATTATAAGGAGGACCCCTTTGTGTTTTAAAAAAAACACTATTATAGGTAATGGGATGAGTAGAATTTTAACATTGTTACTAGTGATTGGGATAATTCATCAAAGGAAAGTGTAATGAGGGGAACCCATCATTTATTATATACGGCTATGACTGCCAATAGGAAGAAACTGACAGTGTGCAAGATCTACTATAATAAATATATACATATATATATATATATATATATATATATATATATATATATATATACACAAACACACACACACATATATATATATATATATATATATATATATATATATATATATATATACATACATACATACATACACATATATACACACACACCATATTATACTGTATACACTATTTTATTTATTCCATAACTTATACACTATACCTTATACTGTATTTACTATGCCTTGTATATACACACTATATACCATATATACATTATACCTTATACTGCATACACTATATCTTATACACTCTATATATACATACACACATACACATTACATTCCATATATATTATATTGTATACACTATACCTTATATACTCCATAACTTATAGTATAGCTTGTACTGTATTTACTATACCTTATATATTCACATTATATGCCATATATACTATACCTTATGCTGTATATACTATACCTTATATATACACACTATACCATATATATATTATATCTTTTAGATACACTATACCATATAAACTATATCTTATACACTCTAAAACATATATATACCATACCTTATACTATACCATACTTTATATATCAAAATCTATAATCGTACCGGCGCTCAAAACTAGCTCTTTTAGGCTTTTTTGGAAATGTATATAAATATAGCACAAGCACTTTAGGATTTTTTTGGGGGGAACTATAAATAGGGGGCGCAATCCCCATACACAGTTTATTCATACCTTATATATACACACACTATACCATATATATATATATATATATATATATATATACACAATGTACCTTATTCTGTATATACTATACCTTTTATATACACTATACCATATATATTATACCTGATACTGTAGATACTATACATTGTACCATATATATATAAAATATATATATATATATATATATACACTATATACATTATACCTTATACTGTATACACTATACCTTATACACTCCATAACATATATACACATTATACTGTATTTACTATAACTTATATATTCAATATACCATATATATTATACCTTATACTGTATATGCTACACTATATATATTGTGAGGGGTTTGCTCGGTAGCGGGTGTGTGTGACCCCCTGGATGGGTTCACAACACGAAGTCAGGCACAGCAGACAGCGGTGTAGGTTTAAAAAACAAAAGATCCGGTTTATTTTTGCTACATGCAGTGATACAAATAACAGCCAAACAAAATAAAACAAGAAAATAAATCCTGGTCAGCTTGACCTCTAACTACACACGTAGACTCCCTGTCTAACAACTGGGTGCAGCCTTGTGCTGCCCCAGTCCCTGTCTCTATTGTAGGGGTTTGCCACACAGGCGTTAACTCACCACACAGAACAGATCTCAGACTCCCCAGTCTATACACACAAAACTGGTTCCAGGATGGAGCATCTCCCTATGCATGCTGGGGTTTTTTGTAGAGGCCTTAATGAGCCCACTTACTACAGCTGGGCTCATTAACTCTTCCCCTCTAATTGTAAAAGTCTGCATAAAGCCTGAATCTAGGACACACATATTTCCCATCCTGAATACAACCAGGTGATTTTACCTGCCTGCTGCCACATACCCCCCCCTCTTGTTTCAACCTTGGGGTTGTAACACAAGCAGCCAGACACGCATGTATCCGAGACAAAGCATCCACATTTCCCATTTTAACACCAGGACGATGCTTAACTGTAAAGTTAAATTCCTGTAGGGCCAGGAACCACCTATTTACCCTTCTATTGGTCTCCTTGTTTTGAGCCATCCACTTTAAAGGAGCGTGATCAGTCACCAGGTCAAAGTGCCTACCTAGCAGATAGTACCGAAGGGAATCTAGAGCCCACTTCACTGCTAAACATTCCTTCTCAATCGTGGAGTAATTTACCTCATGGGACTTCAACTTCCTGCTGAGGTAAATGACTGGGTGCTCTTCCCCGTTCCAGACCTGGGATAACACTGCTCCTAACCCAACGTCTGATGCATCAGTTTGTACAACAAAGTCCTTAGAGAAGTCTGGTGAGTACAACACTGGCTGGCTACATAAGGCTGTTTTTAAGGACTGAAATGCTTCCTCAGCCTCTGGGGACCATTTAACCATAACCGACTCTTTCCCTTTTGTCAGGTTGGTGAGGGGCACAGCCTGAGAAGCAAAATGGGGAATGAATCGTCGATAATAGCCAGCGATTCCCAGAAAGGCTCGTACCTGTTTCTTGCTGTTGGGACGTGGCCAACTCTGTATGGCCTCGACTTTATTGACTTGGGGTTTTATCACCCCCCTCCCAATAGTGTACCCAAGATATTTGGCCTCCTCCTGTCCAATGGTACACTTCTTTGGATTGGCCGTAAACCCAGCTTCCCGGATAGAGTCTAGGACTGCTTGTACTTTTGGCAAATGTGAGACCCAGTCTGTGCTATGGATAATCACATCATCCAGGTAAGCTGCAGCATATTTATGATGGGGCCTCAGAATCGTATCCATTTTCCGCTGGAATGTTGCCGGTGCATTCTGTAACCCAAACGGCATTCTCTTATATTGGAATGCCCCATCTGGGGTTACAAACGCAGTTTTCTCCTTGGCCGACTCGGCCAGGGGAATTTGCCAATACCCTTTGGTGAGATCAAGAGTTGTCATATATCGGGCTGTTCCCAGCCGGTCAACCAACTCATCTATACGTGGCATGGGGTAGGTGTCAAATTTTGTAACTTTATTTAATTGTCTAAAATCGTTACAAAACCGCCAGCTCCCATCAGGTTTGGGCACTAGTACAATAGGACTGGACCAGTCACTCTGGGACTCCTCTATCACACCCAATTCCAACATCCTTTGAACCTCCCCACGTATTGCCTCCCGTCGGGCCTCTGGTATTCTATAAGGTTTTAGTTTTACCCTTTCTCCTGGCGGGGTGATAATGTCATGCTCTACGCCAGATGTTTGTCCCGGAAGCTCAGAGAAAATCTCTTTGTTACGAAGTACAAACTCTTTAACCTCCTGTTGTTGGGGTTTCGATAAGGTGTCTGCTATTCCAACCTCAGGAACTAAGCAATCAGGCTGTACTTGTGACAAAGTCTCTGCGACTAGGGATTCCCTATCCCTCCAGGCTTTCAGCAGATTGACGTGATAGATCTGCTCCGGCTTTCGCCTTCCTGGCTGTCTAACCCTGTAGTTCACCTCACTAATTTTTTCAATTACTTCATATGGACCTTGCCATTTGGCCAGAAATTTGCTTTCAACCGTAGGGACTAGCACCAAGACCCTATCCCTCGGGGAAAAAGTACGGGTCTTGGCCCCACGGTTGTACACACTCTGCTGTGCTAACTGCGCTTGGGTTAAATGTTCCTTTACAATTGGCATTACCTGTGCAATTCTATCTTGCATCAGGGCGACATGCTCAATCACACTCCTGTGAGGAGAACTCTCATTTTCCCAAGTTTCCTTGGCGATATCCAGCAGCCCTCTTGGGTGTCTCCCATAGAGCAACTCGAAGGGTGAGAAACCCGTAGAGGATTGGGGTACCTCCCTAATGGCAAACATCAGATAGGGTATTAGACAATCCCAATTCTTTCCATCTCTATCCACCACCTTCTTTAACATTTGTTTTAGGGTTTTGTTGAATCTTTCAACCAACCCATCTGTTTGGGGGTGATACACAGATGTACGCAATTGCTTCACTTTGTACAACTTGCATAATTCTTTCATAACCCGGGACATAAAGGGTGTACCTTGGTCCGTAAGCAGTTCCTTACAAATACCCACACGGCTAAAAACAAGAGATAGCTCTTTGGCTATGGTTTTGGCCGAGGTATTTCGGAGAGGAATTGCTTCCGGATAACGGGTGGCATAGTCCAATATAACCAAAATGTACTGATGCCCCCTGGCGGACTTCATTATCGGACCTACCAAATCCATTGCGATCCTCTCAAAGGGGACCTCAATGATAGGAAGAGGTACCAGTGGGTTACGGAAATGTGGCATAGGTGCCGACTTCTGACACACAGGGCAGGAGGAACAATACTTTTCTATTTCCTTCATGACCCCAGGCCAATAGAATCTCTGCAATACCCTCTCTCTGGTTTTCTCTGTCCCCAGATGACCTCCCAGAATGTGTCCATGAGCCAATTCTAACACCAACTTCCTGTAAGGTTTGGGCACTACAAGTTGCTCAATGGTTTCTTCTGCCCTTTGAGCCACTCGATATAGCAGGTCCCTTTCCATCGTGAAGTAAGGATAAGGGCAAGTCTTATCTGGGTTCACTAACTCGCCATCTATTTTCACCACATTTTCCCGTGCCTTTATTAGGGTGGGGTCTTTTAACTGTTCTGTGGCAAAATTTTCCCTGTGAACCTCAAGATCCGAAAACTCCACAGACGGCATGTTTTCATCTGAGGAAGTTGGCTCCTCCCCAGTTTCTCGAGTTTCCCCCACCAATACCGACAAGGGAAATTCAGGAGAGTCCTCACCACTCCCAGAGGAATTCTGGTCATCTTCCTGGTTTATAGGGGCACCAATGGGGGCCTCAGGACAATCCCAGAGTTCCCAGAATTTTGGAAAATCCCTTCCCACAATAGCATCATGTGGTAAGTGAGACACTAACCCCACCTGATGAGAGAGGTTACCTTTGGGGGTCTCAAAAAACACTGAAGTTACAGGATACTCTCGGGTGTCCCCATGCACACAAATAACAGCCACCCTGTTCCTCCCAGAGACCTCTGTAGTAATTAATTCAGCTTTTATCAATGTTACCAGGCTACCTGAATCCAGCAACACATCAACATTTCTACCATTAATACACATTTTACATAAATGTTTCTCAGGTCCCCGAATGGCAGTGCATGCAACTGTCGCAAACAGCGACTGACGTCTCTCCCTTATAAAGTCACATTGCATAGGCTCATCCACAACGGGGCAATTGGCTGCAATATGTCCCTCTTGCCGGCAGCGGTAGCAAACAATCTTTTTCGCTGTCTCTTGCAGCATGGGCTTCCTGGGTGGCTCCCGCCAGACCTTAGGTAGAACTCCCACCCTCTCACTCTCTCCACCCTCACCCCTTGGAGACATCTTACCCGCCCCTGGGAATGATCTGGTCTTAGGGTGGAAAGTCCGTGAGTCCTTGGAAGAGGTGGTCAGGTTCTCTGTAGCCAAGTACCTCTCAACCAGATCCACAAGTTTATCTGCATTTTCTGGGTCTCCATGGCTTACCCATTTTTGGATGGCAGTAGGAAGAGCTCTCAGGAAACGATCCATAACAACACGTTCCACAATGTTTGGTGCGGTCAAAGTCTCTGGCTGCAGCCACTTCCTGCTCAGGTGAATGAGATCATACATTTGAGACCTGGGGGGTTTTCCAACCTGAAAAGTCCAATTATGCACACGCTGAGCCCGGACGGCCAGGGTGACACCCAGCCGTGCCAATATTTCTGCTTTTAGCATCACATAGTCTTTTGCTTGGTCAGGCTCTAGGTCATAATAAGCTTTCTGCGATTCCCCAGTTAACAGAGGGGCCACCAGTCCAGCCCATTGCTCCTTAGGCCACTTTTCCCTTTCAGCAGTCCTTTCAAATGTGGTCAAAAACACCTCCGGATCATCCTCTCCAGTCATTTTTGTCAATAAACGGCTCACACCAAAGGATGCGGTATTATTGTAACCACTTGCTTCATTGGTCTGCGGACGTTGCTGTATTAATGTCTCTATTTTCTGTTGAAAATTCTGCTCTTGTTTCTGCAATAGGTCTATAAAGCGGGCTTCAGATTGCTGCAGTGCTTGTTGCTGAGCTTCCAGGCTCTGCTGGTGAGCTTTCTGCTGGGCTGCAAGGCTCTTTTGTAAAGCTGCATTTGTTTGCTGCTGATTTGCATTTGCTTGCTGCTGGTTTGCATTTGCTAGAGCCAGCTGTCTCAGTATCTCTTCCATGCTGGCCTTAAAAAAAATTGAAAAAAAAACTTGCCAAAATTCTCCACCAACTGTGAGGGGTTTGCTCGGTAGCGGGTGTGTGTGACCCCCTGGATGGGTTCACAACACGAAGTCAGGCACAGCAGACAGCGGTGTAGGTTTAAAAAACAAAAGATCCGGTTTATTTTTGCTACATGCAGTGATACAAATAACAGCCAAACAAAATAAAACAAGAAAATAAATCCTGGTCAGCTTGACCTCTAACTACACACGTAGACTCCCTGTCTAACAACTGGGTGCAGCCTTGTGCTGCCCCAGTCCCTGTCTCTATTGTAGGGGTTTGCCACACAGGCGTTAACTCACCACACAGAACAGATCTCAGACTCCCCAGTCTATACACACAAAACTGGTTCCAGAATGGAGCATCTCCCTATGCATGCTGGGGTTTTTTGTAGAGGCCTTAATGAGCCCACTTACTACAGCTGGGCTCATTAACTCTTCCCCTCTAATTGTAAAAGTCTGCATAAAGCCTGAATCTAGGACACACATATTTCCCATCCTGAATACAACCAGGTGATTTTACCTGCGTGCTGCCACAATATATATATATATATATATATATATATATATATATATATATATATATATATATACAGTGGTGTGAAAAAGTGTTTGCCCCCTTCCTCATTTCCTGTTCCTTTGCATGTTTGTCACACTTAAGTGTTTCGGAACATCAAACCAATTTAAACAATAGTCAAGGACAACACAAGTAAACACAAAATCCAATTTGTAAATGAAGGTGTTTATTATTAAAGGTGAAAAAAAATCCAAACCATCATGGCCCTGTGTGAAAAAGTGATTGCCCCCTAAACCTAATAACTGGTTGGGCCACCCTTAGCAGCAACAACTGCAACCAAGCGTTTGCGATAACGTGCAATGAGGCTTTTACAGCGTCCTGGAGGAATTTTGGCCCACTCATCTTTGCAGAATTGTCCTAATTCAGTTACATTAGAGGGTTTTCGAGCATGAACGGCCTTTTTAAGGTCATACCACAACATCTCAATAGGATTAAGGTCAGGACTTTGGTTAGGCAACTCCAAAGTCTTCATTTTGTTTTTCTTCAGCCATTCGGTGGTGGACTTGCTGGTGTGTTTAGGATCATTGTCCTGCTGCAGAACCCAAGTTCGTTTCAGCTTGAGTACACGAACAGATGGTCAGACATCCTTGAGGATCTCTTGGTAGACAGCAGAATTCATAGTTCCTTTTATCACGGCAAGTCTTCCAGGTCCTGAAGCAGCAAAACAGCCCCAGACCATCACACTACCACCACCATATTTTATTGTTGGTATAATGTTCTTTTTATGAAATGCAGTGTTCCTTCTACGCCAGATATACTTGGACACACACCTTCCAAAGAGTTCCACTTTTGTCTCATCGGTCCACAGAATGTTGTCCCAAAAGTCTTGGGTAGTGATGGCCGAACGGTTCGCCCGGCGGTCGTTTCGCGGCGAATTTCCGACATTCGCGGTCCGCACGTTCGAACGCCTTTTTCCGTCGTTCGCCGCGGCGGACTTACGTGTTTAATGTATACAAGAACTTTAACCTTTGGTGACACGTTTATCATGTGATACAGGACAGCCAATTGAGACATGACAGCACATGGACACTTGTACATTCCCCCTAACCTATAAATACACCCGATCCGGTGGCCATTTTACATTCTTTCTTCTGTTACGATAGGGACAGGTTCCTGTGTGGAGTAGGGAGAGATAAACCACTAGCTATTTGGTACACAAAAGTTCTTTTCAGGACTGGTATAGGTGTTAGGTGTTGATAGGTTTGCTGTGCTGCTGATTCTTGCAGCAGCCTGAGTGTCTTTTGTTAGTTTAGAGAAAGGGAAAGGACGGTGTATGCTACAGGGACAGCCAGATTAGTCTTTCATCATCATCATCATCATCATCATCATTAGCTGTTACTATCAAGGTCCACAAAAGAGCTGTTCCAGTAACCACTAATCGTTCTCTTTTTTTGCCAATTTGTATAGGGACAGGAAGGAAGCAGTGTTGTCAGGCAGTGAGGGTAATTTTAAAGACTTGCTGTTATTATTAGTTCCACAAAGGTTCTTTTCAGGACTGGTATCAGTGGTACAGTAATAGGCTTGTACATGTATAATATTCTTTCTTCCAAATATAGAAAGGATATTATACTTGACTGCTGCCCTTCTGCTGCAGTCTGCTAAACATTCACAACTCACTTGTTCCACAAAAGTTCTTATAAGGACTGGTAACTTGGTATAGGGTGCTACGGTACATAGGCTTGAGTGCGGTACAGTCTGCTGTTCTGTAAGGACCGCTATCGGTCCACAATAGATAGGGTTGACGTGCACCACTGCTGACCGCTGCCCTATACTGCAGCAGTCCTTCAGCGGTATAGGGACTGACGTACAGTCTGCTAATCACTAACACACAACCTGCTTGTTCCACAAAAGTTCTTATAAGGACTGGTAACTTGGTATAGGGTGCTACGGTACATAGGCTTGAGTGCGGTACAGTCTGCTGTTCTGTAAGGACCGCTATCGGTCCACAATAGATAGGGTTGACGTGCACCACTGCTGACCGCTGCCCTATACTGCAGCAGTCCTTCAGCGGTATAGGGACTGACGTACAGTCTGCTAAACACTAATACACAACCTGCTTGGTCCACAAAAGTTCTTATAAGGACTGGTAACTTGGTATAGGGTGCTACGGTACATAGGCTTGAGTGCGGTACAGTCTGCTGTTCTGTAAGGACCGCTATCGGTCCACAATAGATAGGGTTGACGTGCACCACTGCTGACCGCTGCCCTATACTGCAGCAGTCCTTCAGCGGTATAGGGACTGACGTACAGTCTGCTAATCACTAACACACAACCTGCTTGTTCCACAAAAGTTCTTATAAGGACTGGTAACTTGGTATAGGGTGCTACGGTACATAGGCTTGAGTGCGGTACAGTCTGCTGTTCTGTAAGGACCGCTATCGGTCCACAATAGATAGGGTTGACGTGCACCACTGCTGACCGCTGCCCTATACTGCAGCAGTCCTTCAGCGGTATAGGGACTGACGTACAGTCTGCTAAACACTAATACACAACCTGCTTGGTCCACAAAAGTTCTTATAAGGACTGGTAACTTGGTATAGGGTGCTACGGTACATAGGCTTGAGTGCGGTACAGTCTGCTGTTCTGTAAGGACCGCTATCGGTCCACAATAGATAGGGTTGACGTGCACCACTGCTGACCGCTGCCCTATACTGCAGCAGTCCTTCAGCGGTATAGGGACTGACGTACAGTCTGCTAAACACTAATACACAACCTGCTTGGTCCACAAAAGTTCTTATAAGGACTGGTAACTTGGTATAGGGTGCTACGGTACATAGGCTTGAGTGCGGTACAGTCTGCTGTTCTGTAAGGACCGCTATCGGTCCACAATAGATAGGGTTGACGTGCACCACTGCTGACCGCTGCCCTATACTGCAGCAGTCCTTCAGCGGTATAGGGACTGACGTACAGTCTGCTAATCACTAACACACAACCTGCTTGTTCCACAAAAGTTCTTATAAGGACTGGTAACTTGGTATAGGGTGCTACGGTACATAGGCTTGAGTGCGGTACAGTCTGCTGTTCTGTAAGGACCGCTATCGGTCCACAATAGATAGGGTTGACGTGCACCACTGCTGACCGCTGCCCTATACTGCAGCAGTCCTTCAGCGGTATAGGGACTGACGTACAGTCTGCTAAACACTAATACACAACCTGCTTGGTCCACAAAAGTTCTTATAAGGACTGGTAACTTGGTATAGGGTGCTACGGTACATAGGCTTGAGTGCGGTACAGTCTGCTGTTCTGTAAGGACCGCTATCGGTCCACAATAGATAGGGTTGACGTGCACCACTGCTGACCGCTGCCCTATACTGCAGCAGTCCTTCAGCGGTATAGGGACTGACGTACAGTCTGCTAATCACTAACACACAACCTGCTTGTTCCACAAAAGTTCTTATAAGGACTGGTAACTTGGTATAGGGTGCTACGGTACATAGGCTTGAGTGCGGTACAGTCTGCTGTTCTGTAAGGACCGCTATCGGTCCACAATAGATAGGGTTGACGTGCACCACTGCTGACCGCTGCCCTATACTGCAGCAGTCCTTCAGCGGTATAGGGACTGACGTACAGTCTGCTAAACACTAATACACAACCTGCTTGGTCCACAAAAGTTCTTATAAGGACTGGTAACTTGGTATAGGGTGCTACGGTACATAGGCTTGAGTGCGGTACAGTCTGCTGTTCTGTAAGGACCGCTATCGGTCCACAATAGATAGGGTTGACGTGCACCACTGCTGACCGCTGCCCTATACTGCAGCAGTCCTTCAGCGGTATAGGGACTGACGTACAGTCTGCTAATCACTAACACACAACCTGCTTGTTCCACAAAAGTTCTTATAAGGACTGGTAACTTGGTATAGGGTGCTACGGTACATAGGCTTGAGTGCGGTACAGTCTGCTGTTCTGTAAGGACCGCTATCGGTCCACAATAGATAGGGTTGACGTGCACCACTGCTGACCGCTGCCCTATACTGCAGCAGTCCTTCATCGGTATAGGGACTAAGAGTTTTGTCACAGGGTCATTTAAAAAATGACAGGCAGAGGAAGAGGCAGGCCCTTCCGCAGGGGTGGTAGGGGTAGGGCAGGAGCAACAGGCTTGAGCCAAAGTGGGAAGTTGCAGAAGGTGCGTTCAATTACTTTAAAGGATGCACCAGACTTGGTTGAGTGGCTCGCTCAGCCTTACTCTTCTGCACCCTCCTCATCCTCTCGATCTGCACCCTCTTCTTCACTCTCTGCTATGTGCACCCCCAAAGACACTACCACCAACAACACGACCACCACCACCACCACCACATACCTTCCGCTTGAGTCACTGGAATTATTTTCCGATCCATATCAAGAGGACATTTCTGATGCGCAGCCACTCTTGGTATTGGATCAGGAAGAGGAGGTAGCAACAAGCGCTACTCAGCAGTCTGACGCCAGTACCCAGATCAGCCCAAGGAGGAGGTTGGTCCCCGGTGTTGCTGCCTACTCCGAGATCTCTACTTATAGCGGTGGGGAAGGTGACGTTGATGATGACGTGTCTAGTGATGTCACGTGGGTGCCCACAAGAGAGGAAGAGGAGGGGAGTTCAGAGGGAGATATGGACCAGCAGATAGGGAGGAGAAGCAGCAATGACTTACATTGCACAGCAGGGACAAAGCAGACTGCAAATGTATCAGGAGCGAGTCATCGACCATGTACGGTCACATCTGGCGCTCCCAGGACACCGGCACATGGCTCCGCAGTGTGGGCTTTTTTTAACGTGTCCGCTGCTGACAATAGCGTTGCCATCTGCAATCTTTGCAGTCAACGCGTTAGTCGCGGTAAGCCCAATACTCACCTAGGGACGACCGCCTTAAGAAGGCACATGAGCAGCCATCACCGAGCCCAGTGGGAGCAACGGAACACACAAAGCCACACTGCAGGCTCTCACCGTCCAGCCTCGTCTTCTACTTCTCCTTCTCCTCTCTCCTCACAATTGTCCTCCACTCCACCTTCCATCACGCCAAGCTCACATTTTTCTGCAAAAAGGCAGGCTTCCGTGGGCCTAATGTTTGAGCGTAAAAAAATGATGACGCCGGATAACCCTCTTGCCCAACGGTTGGCGGCTGGCTTGTCAGAACTCATAGCCCGCCAACTACTGCCATATAAACTGGTGGACTCGGAGGCCTTTCGCAAATTTGTGGCCATTGGAACACCACAATGGAAGGTCCCAGGAAGGAAGTATTTCTCAGAGAAGGGCATCCCAGAGCTATATGGCCATGTTCAGCGGCAAGTGAATGTATCTCTGGCACACAGTGTCGGTGCCAAGATACATCTGACCACAGACACGTGGTCTAGCAAACACGGGCAGGGAAGGTATATCAGTTTTACTGCCCACTGGGTGAACCTTCTGACGGCCGTCAAGCATGTAACCCGTGGCACCCGTGTAGATTTGGTTTTACCGCCACGGATTGCATGCAGGCCTGACTCTTCTTCTCCTCCTCCTACTCCATCCTCCTCCCTCTCCTCCTCAGCTGCCTCCTCCTTTTCCGCTGCTAGCGTCTCTTCCACTGCACCGCCCAAGCTCCCCAGAACCTATTCCACATGCCAGGTGAGACGTTGCCATGCCGTGCTGCGTCTGTTGTGCCTGGAAGCAAAGAGCCACACTGGCCCGGCACTCCTTTCAGCTTTGCGTTCACAGGCAGATGAGTGGCTAACACCGCTCAATTTGACAGTTGGTAAAGTGGTGTGTGACAACGGTGCCAATCTGCTTAGCGCATTGAAACAGGGCAAAATCACGCACGTGCCGTGCATGGCACACGTCTTAAACTTGGTCGTGCAGCGATTCCTTGTCAAATACCCTGGGGTCCAGGACATCTTGCGGCAGGCAAGGAAAATCTCGGCCCATTTCAGAAGATCTTACACGGCCATGGCTCGCCTTGCTGACATTCAGCGGCGACACCATCTGCCGGTCAGACGTCTTATTTGCGATTGCCCGACGCGATGGAACTCAACCTTCTATATGCTTGATAGGCTGCTCCAGCAGAAACGTGCAGTTAACGTCTACCTGTATGAACTCTGCGAAAGAAACGGTTCTGGGGAGCTGGGTTTTTTTTCACCGCGCCAGTGGCTGCTCATGCGCGACACATGCAGACTTCTGCGGCCATTTGAGGAGATCACCAAACTGGTCAGTCGCAGCCATGGCGCCATCAGTGACATGGTACCTTATGCCTTCTTTCTGGAGCGTGCATTGCGTCGTGTCATTGATCAGGCTGTGGAGGAGCAGGAGCGGGAAGATGAGGAAGTCGCAATGCTGGATGAATTCCCAGGGGGGGCTACTCTATCTGAGACAAGTCAACAACAGGAGTCTGATGAGGAGTCAGAGGAGGATGGTGCCGGGGCGGATGAGCAGGAGCAAGAAGAGCATGCTTTAAACCTTTCTGGGATCCCTGTTGTGCGAGGATGGGGAGAGGAGAATGAAGAGGACGACATTATCCTGGATGATGAGCAGGAGCCAGGCCACCACACCGCTTCCACTTTAGTGCAAATGGGGGCCTTCATGCTCCAGTGTTTTAATAGGGACCCCCGTATAAAAAGCATGAGGGTCAAGGACCAGTACTGGGTGGCAACGTACTTAGACCCCCGGTACAAACACAAAATGGCGGAAATGTTACCGCCGTCGCAGAGGGCTGTCAGAATGCAGCACTTCCAGGCCTTGCTTCGAGAAATGCTGCATTCTGCTTTTGCGTGCGCTGGCAGAGGAGCAATTCCCACTCCCAGAGAAGGATTTGCGGGTACCAATCCAACAGCGCCTGCAAGAAGAGGCCGGTTTGAAGATGTGTTGGTGACTTCGGATATGAGGTCATTCTTTCAGCCGACCCATCGACAGGTGTCATCCGGATCCAGCATCAGGGAACGCCTAGACCGTCAGGTGTCCGACTACATTGGGTTAACGGCCGATGTGGACGCTCTGAGGAGTGATGAACCCCTAGACTACTGGGTGGGCAGGCTTGACCTCTGGCCAGAGCTTGCCCAATTTGCAATCGAACTGTTGGCTTGCCCCTCATCCAGTGTCCTGTCCGAAAGGACGTTCAGCGCAGCAGGGGGGATTGTGACCGATAAGCGTACTCGCCTAGCTCACCACAGTGTTAACTACCTCACATTTCTAAAAATGAATGAGGCATGGATCTCGGAGGAATTCAACACATGTGACCAGTAGACCATGTATATGTCTATAAACTATTTTTTTAATCAAGCACACAGACCTTCTTAATTCATTTGGCTCACTTCCTTGACCCAAAAAAGCACACCGTACTATATGCCCCTACCCTCCTCTTTGAAGAGGTTGAGCGGTGTCATATTTCTACTGGGGCTGCTTATGATATCCCTGTGCTGTGCTGACTTCCTCCTGGGGGTTCTTATTATGAAGGGATCACACTATCCCTGTGCTGTGCTGACTTCCTCCTGGGGGTTCTTATTATGAGGGGATCACACCATCCCTGTGCTGTGCTGACTTCCTCCTGGGGCTGCTTACGGTGCTGCTGTCAGCGCTGTATGTCACGGTGCTGCTGTCAGCGCTGTATGTCACGGTGCTGCTGTCAGCGCTGTATGTCACGGTGCTGCTGTCAGCGCTGTATGTCACGGTGCTGCTGTCAGCGCTGTATGTCACGGTGCTGCTGTCAGCGCTGTATGTCACGGTGCTGCTGTCAGCGCTGTATGTCACGGTGCTGCTGTCAGCGCTGTATGTCACGGTGCTGCTGTCAGTGCTCTGTATTACGGTGCTGCTGTCAGATGCCTCTATCACGGTGCATGTGTCATTCCGGTATGTCACGCTGCTGGTGATCATCTCCTGCACCCTCTTCTTTGCCTACCCTGGTCCCTGACCTTCCCTCTCCTCCATTGCCTTCATTAGCTCCATAGTCCTGAATTGTTAGAACAATTTCCCAAATAAAATAAAAATGCTTGTAGTTATCGATCCCAAATTCACCTCATACATGTATTATGTCATTGTCCAGATGGTGGGACTACGTTTTACCCCCTAATAATTACCACGTGGCCGCAAATTCGACATGAAGGTTTGCAAAGTTCGCCTCCCATTGAAGTCAATGGGGCCCGCGGCGAACGTTCGGTTTCGCGAACGTTTGGGTCCGTTCGCATTTCGCGTTCGCGAAACGTCCCGTCGGAAGTTCGTCCATCACTAGTCTTGGGGATCATCAAGATGTGTTGTGGAGAAATTGAGACGAGCTTTGATGTTCTTTTTGCTCAGCAGTGGTTTTCTCCTTGGAACTCTGCCATGCAGGCCATTTTTGCCCAGTCTTTTCCTGATGGTGGAGGCATGAACGCTGACCTTAACTGAGGCAAGTGAGGCCTGCAGTTCCTTGGACGTTGTTGTGGGGTCTTTTGTGACCTCTTGGATGAGTCGTCGCTGCGCTCTTGGGGTAATTTTGGGCGGCCGGCCACTCCTGGGAAGGTTATCCACTGTTCCATGTCCTCGCCATTTGTGGATAATGGCTCTCACTGTGGTTCGCTGGATTCCCAAAGCTTTGGAAATGGCTTTATAACCCTTTCCAGACTGATAGATCTCAATTACTTTCTTTCTCAATTGTTCCTGAATTTCTTTGGGTCTCGGCATGATGTGTAGCTTTTAAGGATCTTCTGGTGGACCTTACTGTGTCAAGCAGCTCCTATTTAAGTGATGCCTTGATTGTGAACAGGTGTGGCAATAATCAGGCCTGGGTGTGGCTAGAGAAATTGAACTCAGGTGTGGACAACCACAGTTATAGTATGTTTTAACAAGGGGGGCAATCACTTTTTCACACAGGGCCATGATGGTTTGGATTTTTTTTCACCTTTAATAATAAACACCTTCATTTACAAATTGCATTTTGTGTTTACTTGTGTTGTCCTTGACTATTGTTTAAATTGGTTTGATGTTCCGAAACACTTAAGTGTGACAAACATGCAAAGGAACAGGAAATGAGGAAGGGGGCAAACACTTTTTCACACCACTGTATATACACACACTATACCTTTTACTGTATGCCTTATACATATTATACTGTGTACAGTATATACTAGGGATGCAGAGATATTCATTTTTTATTGCGGAGTATGGGTACCAATACTTTTTCTCAAGTACTTGCTGATACCAATTACCGATACCTATTTTCAGTGACATATGTGCGGTCCGGTTCTGACAGCGGGATTTCAGCCCCCTCCGGAGTGACTTTGTTCAGTGGTTCAGCTGCAATTAAGGTGCGAATTGTCAAAGTGTATGACAATGGAAATCGCAAACCGCGCTTAAAAATTGTACCAGACTCCTTTTGGCTAGGTTCACATTGCAGCGATGCGGGAACACCGCGAATCCGCGGCGGGTTCCCGCATCGCATACCTCCCGGCGGCAGTTCACACTGCCCTATGCGAACAGCCGGGAGTGTCAGTGAAACGTTAATGACACCCCCAGATCAGTTCGCATATCGCAGTGCGATCTGCAAACTCGGACAGGAATCGGATCGCATGGTGTGAACACCCAATGCGATCCGATTCTGCTGCGGACCAAAAAAAGGGTCCTGTGTGAGTTTGGGGCGGGTGCGATGCAAATTCAGCCATACTATCTGTATGGCTGAACTCGCATCGCACAGAGATCGGATGTGATTTGCACTGCAGTGCGGTGCGAATCACATCCGGTTCTCGTAACCGCAGCAGTGTGAACCCAGCCTAAAAGCGTGCTGCGGCCGGTGCATATGTGTACCGGCTCCATTGAAAAGGTTGCAGGTTCACATGTCATGCGAATCGGATGTGGTTCAAAATGCATCCAATTCGCATATACATGAAGGTATTGGTTTAAGTTTTGGAGCATTTGCAATGCTAGTATATACTATACCCTGCACAGTGTCAAGGGGGTGTTGTGCTAATTAGGGGACATTGGTGACAATTAAGCTAAATCAGGTGTATGTAAACTCATGCAAAGTGCCTCCTAATTTAAAGCCTCTGGGCATACTTCAGTCTTAATGCACACGGACAAAAGAAAAAGAAATGCAGCTTTAAGGACTCGTTCACACCAGCTTTGCAGCATCTGACAGGCGGTAAAGAGGTGTTGTATCGCTTCCTCACTGTCTGCTTTAACCACTTGACCCCCGGAAGGTTTATCTCCCTTCATGACTAGGCCATTTTGTTTGATACGGCACTGCGTTTCTTTAACTGACAATTGCGCAGACATGTGACACTATAACCAAATTAAATTTATGTCCAATTTTTCCCCCACAAATAGAGCTTTCTTTTGGTGGTATTTGATCACCTCTGTGATTTTTTTTTTTTCACTATAAACAAAAATGTCCGACAATTTTGAAAAAAAAAACAATATTTTTTACTTTCTTCTATAAAACATATCCAATAAAAAAAATGTAAAAAAATCAAATACATTTCTTCCTAAATTTAGGCCAATATGTATTTCTGCTATATATTTTTGGTAAAAAAATAAATAAAAAATGCCAATAAGTGCATATTGATTGATTTGCACAAAAGTTAGAGTGTCTACAGACTATGGGATTGTTTTATTTATTTATTTATTTATTTTTTCACTAGTGATGGTGGAGATCAGCGACTTATAGTGGGACTGTGATATTGCAGCGGACATTCTGACACTTTTTGGGGACCAGTGTCACTAATACAGTGATTAGTGCTAAATAAAAAAAAAAAAAAAGCACTGTCACTTTACTAATGACACTGGCTGGGAAGGGGGTTAAACATCAGGGGCGATCTAAGGGTTACCTGAGTTTCTGTGTACTGTGTGAGGTGCTTGTACTAGGGGAAGAGATGGGTTCATGTATATACACACACACACACATATGGTATCATATACAGTATATATATATATATATATATATATATATATATATATATATACAAACACGCACGCACAAACATATATATATATCCTCTTCGCGCCCGCCCTATAGCCGAATGACGGCCGTAGAGCAGGCGCTTTCGTCCGGCAGGCCGTCCCTGGACGTCCTGTTGTTTACTTCCGCAATGCGCGCCGCCGCGGGCGTGCATCGGTTAAGTTCTGTGTTTGCCGTGTCCCCCGGAGACAGGCAAACACAGATCGCTGTAAATGGCCAATCACAGCGGCCGTTTACAGTGCGATCGGCGTGTCCAATGTGAGATGATCTCATATGTAAACATATGAGATCATCTCTCAGCGCCGCTCTCCCTCCTCACACAGACAGCGTGTGAGAGGGGAGAGATGAATGGCTGCAGCGGCCATAAGTGTAAAAAAAAAAAAAAAACTTAAAAAAAGTGCCATCTTCCCCCAGTGCCATCCACCCCAGTGCCATCCTGCCCCAGTGCCATCCACCCCAGTGCCATCCACCCCAGTGCTACCTGCCCCCAGTGCCACCTGTTAGTGCTATCTGTCCCCAGTGCCACCTGTTGTCAGTGCCATTTGTCCCCAGTGCCATCTGTCATCAGTGCCACGTATAAGTGCCATCTGTCATCAGTGCCACGTGTCATCAGTGTCACATAGTGCCATCTGTCATCAGTGCCACATATTAGTGCCATCTGTCATCAGTGCCACGTATCAGTGCCATTTGTCATCAGTGCCACCTGTCAGTGTCCCGTGCCATCTGTTGTCAGTGTCACGTGTCATCAATGCCACTTAGTGCCATCTGTCATCAGTGTCACACGTCATCGGTGCCACGTATTAGTGCCATCTGTCATCGGTGGCACGTATTAGTGCCACGTATTAGTGCCATCTGTCATCAGTGCCACGTATTAGTGCCACGTGTAATCAGTGCCACGTATTAGTGCCATGTGTCATCAGTGCCACGTATTAGTGCCACGTGTCATCAGTGCCACGTATTAGTGCCATCTGTCATCAGTGCCACGTATTAGTGCCATCTGTCATCAGTGCCACATATTAGTGTCATCTGTCATCAGTGCCACGTATTAGTGCCATCTGTCATCAGTGCCACATATTAGTGTCATCTGTCATCAGTGCCACGTGTCAGTGTCCCGTGCCATCTGTTGTCAGTGTCACATGTCATCAATGCCACTTAGTGCCATCTGTCATCAGTGTCACACGTCATCGGTGCCACGTATTAGTGCCATCTGTCATCGGTGGCACGTATTAGTGCCACGTATTAGTGCCATCTGTCATCAGTGCCACGTATTAGTGCCACGTGTCATCAGTGCCACGTATTAGTGCCACGTGTCATCAGTGCCACGTATTAGTGCCATCTGTCATCAGTGCCACGTATTAGTGCCATCTGTCATCAGTGCCACATATTAGTGTCATCTGTCATCAGTGCCACGTGTCATCAGTGCCACATATAAGTGTCATCATTGCCACGTATCAGTGCCATCTATCATCAGTGTCACATGTCATTGTCCTGGTGCTCCAGGGCCTTCAAAAGTGTAATAGGTAGTCAACAAGTTAGATGTGTAATTTATGCTCCTAGAACACATGATGGCGCTACCTGCATGTTGGGCCTCTCTATGTGGCCAGGCTGTGAAAAAGTCCCACACATTTGGTATTGTAATACTCAGGAGCAGTAGCAGAATTTTTTTGGGGGTGTCATTTGTGGTATAAACATGCCATGTGAGAGAAATAACCTATTACAATGACAATTTTGTGGGAAAAAAAAATGAAAAATCTTAATTTTGCAAAGAATTGTGGGAAAAAAATGACAACATCAAAAAGCTCACTATGCCTCTTACTAAATACCTTGGAATGTCTACTTTCCAAAAAGGGGTCATTTGGGGGGTATTTGTACTTTCCTGACTTGTTCGGGTCACAAGAAATAAGATAGGCCCCCAGTACATCAGATGTGATCAATTTTGTGCGATTCGCACCGCAGCTTGTAGATTCTCTAACTTTCACAAAGACCAAATAATATCCACTTATTTGGGTTATTTTTACCAAAGATATGTAGCAGTATAAATTGTGGGCAAAATTTATGAAGAAAAATTTATAATTTGAATAATTCTGTCACAGAAACAAAGAAATATGCGTTTTTTTCAAAATTTTCTGTCTTTTTTTATTTATAGCGCAAAAAATAAAAACCCCAGAGGTGATCAAATACCACCAAAAGAAAGCTCTATTTGTGGGAAAAAAAGGACAAAAAATGAATTTGGGTACAGTGTTGCATGACTGAGTAATTGTCATTCAAAGTGTGAGAGCACCGAAAGCTGCAAATTGGTCTGGGCAGGAAGGGTGTTTAAGTGCCCAGTAAGCAAGTGGATATATATATATATACACACACACACACATGATCCGGCACAGAGGTGTCGGCCTGCAGCAGTAAACTGCTATAGGGCGGACCTCCATCGCCGAGATTGACCCCTTGCTGTTCCCGTCACCTAGTATGGATTTAAAGGGGAACTCCTACGCTGTGGGGGTCCCCCCAAATTCTATAGCAGACCCTTATCCGAGCACACAGCCCGGCCGGTCAGGAAAGGGGGTGGGGACGAGCGAGCGCCCCCCCCCCCCCCCCCCCCCCCCCCCGAGCCGTACCAGGTCTCGTGCCCTCAACAGCACCTTTTCCCCATGTTGATGAGGACAAGGGCCTCTTCCCGACAACCCTGGCCATTGGTTGTCGGGGTCTGCGGGCGGGGGGCTTATCGGAATTATCCGATTGCATTGCTAAGTACCCCCAGGATGTTTCTAAGTACCCCCAGGACATTGCTAAGTACCCTCAGGACGTTGCTAAGTACCCCCAGGACATTGCTAAGTACCCCCAGATCAATGCTAAGTACCCTTAGGACGTTGCTAAGTGAGGCCTAGTCATCACTGCTCACCACCATCACAGAAGTGAGCTCTTTCTCTGATACACACCTCCTCACATACTGTTTCTCTCCCCTGATGCATTAGCTCTGAGCTCCGTGTTATAGAGCTCACTTCTGTGATGTTGGAGGTGAGCAGTGATGACTAGGCCTCACTTAGCAACGTCCTGGGAGTATTTAGCAATGTCCTGAGGGTACTTAGCAATGTCCTGGGGTTACATAGCAATGTCCTGGGGGTACATAGCAACGTCCTGGGGGTACATAGCAATGTCCTGGGGTTACATAGCAATGTCCTGGGGTTACATAGCAACGTCCTGGGGTTACATAGCAACGTCCTGGGGGTACATAGCAACGTCCTGGGAGTACATAGCAATGTCCTGAGGGTACTTAGCAACTTCCTGAGGGTACATAGCAATGTCCTGGGAGTACTTAGCAACGTCCTGGGGGTACATAGCAACGTCCTGGGGTACTTAGCAACTTCCTGAGGGTACTTAGCAACGTCCTGGGGGTTCATAAGTAATGTATATGGCCTTCACCTATAGCAAGGGTGTTATTCATTTTTAGTCACAGCTGCAATTTGTTTTAGGGTCAGTTCACACCATATAAACGCAGTCTGGATGCATTTCTGCATGCACATTTTTTTAACACATTTTTGATGCGTTTCTGGTGCATTTTTCCCAACTCTTTTTTTCTTCACCTTAAATGGGGACTTGTGCATTCCGGTGTGAGTTTATGGTGGGTTCATGTGCATTCCAGTGCATTTTTGATGCGTTTTACCACGTTCCAGTACTGTTCAGTGCAGAAAAAATGCAACATGTTCTACTTTATTTTTTTCTGGACTTGGAATGCACTGGAACGGACAGCAATGGTGTGAACAATGCCATTGGAAGCCATATAACTTACTATCTATGCGTTTCTGATGCAGAAAGAAAAAAAACGCACTGGACTGCATGTGGTGAGAAACAGCCCTTAATCTACAAACATCCCTTACCTGCGTGGGCAGTTTTTTTTTTTTTTTTTTGTAAAGGTGAACTATCCTTTTAAGTGGGTAATCCTTGAAGCTCGTACTAGTGCGTTGCGCTTGCAGAGTGGCCCCATCCACCTGAATGGCGTGCATCCATGGCCGCTGAATTCGCAGCTAAAGAGGGTAGTGGTTGAGGGGGTGGGGCGATCAAATCGTGGCTGTGGCATTTAGATTGATATTTTAGAGCGGCATTCAGAGGAAAATTAGAACAAAGTCCCCTAGACCTGTGTTCAGAGAGGAGCTGACCGCCATCATTTATGCACATACCCTTATTAATATGCATGAATGTGGAAATTCATTCATGTGGCTAGAATAAATATTCCAGCTAGTATAATGAGCTTACATTACAGCTTACAGCTTACGTGTAAAGTTATATTTGTCCAGCTTGGCACGGTGTATGTACAGTGCCTTGCAAAAGTATTCGGCCCCCTTGAACTTTTCAACCTTTTGCCACATTTCAGGCTTCAAACATAAAGATATAAAATTTTTATTTTTTGTGAAGAATCACCAACAAGTGGGACACAATTGTGAAGTGGAACGAAATCTATCGGATAATTTAAACTTTTTTAGCAAATAAAAAACTGAAAAGTGGTACGTGCAAAATTATTTGGCCCCTTTACTTTCAGTGCAGCAAACAGTTCAGCGAGGATCTCTGAATGATCCAATGTTGTCCTAAATGACTGATGGTGATAAATAGAATCCACCTGTGTGTAATCAAGTCTCTGTATAAATGCACCTGCTCTGTGATAGTCTCAGGGTTCTGTTGAAAGCGCAGAGAGCATCATGAAGACCAAGGAACACACCAGGCAGGTCCATAATACTGTTGTAGAGAAGTTTAAAGCCGGATTTGGATACAAAAAGATTTCCCAAGCTTTAAACATCCCAAGGAGCACTGTGCAAGCGATCATTTTGAAATGGAAGGAGTATCAGACCACTGCAAATCTACCAAGACCTGGCCGTCCCTCTAAACTTTCAGCTCAGACAAGGAGAAGACTGATCAGAGATGCAGCCAAGAGGCCCATGATCACTCTGGATGAACTGCAGAGAACTACAGCTGAGGTGGGAGAGTCTGTCCATAGGACAACAATCAGTCGTACACTGCACAAATCTGGCCTTTATGGAAGAGTGACAAGAAGAAAGACATTTCTCAAAGATAACCATAAAAAGTCTCGTCTAAAGTTTGCCACAAGCCACCTGGGAGACACACCAAACATGTGGAAGAAGGTGCTCTGGTCAGATGAAACCAAAATCCAACTTTTTGCCCACAATGCAAAACGATATTTTGGCGTAAAAGCAACACAGCTCATCACCCTCAACACACCATCCCCATTGTCAAACATGGTGGTGGCAGCATCATGGTTTGGGCCTGCTTTTCTTCAGCAGGGACAGGGAAGATGGTTAAAATTGAGGGGAAGATGGATGCAGCCAAATAAAGGACCATTCTGGATGAAAACCTGTTGGAGTCTGCAAAAGACCTGAAACTGGGACGGAGATTTATCTTCCAACAAGACAATAATCCCAAACATACAGCAAAATCTACAAAGGAATGGTTCACAAATAAACGTATCCAGGTGTTAGAATGGCCAAGTCAAAGTCCAGACCTGAATCCAATCGAGAATCTGTGGAAAGAGCTGAAAACTGCTGTTCACAAACGCTCTCCATCCAACCTCACTGAGCTCAAGCTGTTTTGCAAGGAAGAATGGGCAAGAATTTCAGTCTCTCGATGTGCAAAACTGATAGAGACATACCCCAAGTGACTTGCAGCTGTAATCGCAGCAAAAGGTGGCTCTACAAAGTATTAACGCAAGGGGGCCGAATCATTTTGCACGCCCCACTTTTCATTTTTTTATTAGTTAAAAAAGTTTCAAAAATCCAATAGATTTCGTTCCACTTCACAATTGTGTCCCACTTGTGGGTGATTCTTCACAAAAAATAAAAATTTTATATCTTTATGTTTGAAGCCTGAAATGTGGCAAAAGGTTGAAAAGTTCAAGGGGGCCGAATACTTTCGCAAGGCACTGTATATCTCATTAGATATGTGCAGTTCGTTTCGTTCCGAATTAATATTCGGACAAATTTTTCGTTATTCGGATATATTTGAATACCCGAATTACAATATAAACAAAATTTTACCGAATGCTCCAAATAACGAAACTAATTTCGCTTGAAATTCGGACTGGAATTAAAATCGAATTTTACATCGGACTCCAGTCGAATTCTAGTTGTATACCTATTGCTGATATCAAAGCCTGTGTGTGTTATCAGAGTACCATTTCGAAAAACAATGCTGTTTTAGTTAAGCCAAAGGTGATTTAAAGAGCCATTGTAATCATTTGATGAAGATTTTTCATTTGTTTGTTCACTTTCCCACATTCAAAATCCAATTTTTTTTTAACCACTTAAGCCCCGGATCATTTTGCATCTAAAGCCCCTTTTTGCGATTTGGCACTGCGTCGCTTTAACTGACAATTGCGCGGTCGTGCGACGTGGCTCCCAAACAAAATTGGAGTCCTTTTTTTCCCACAAATTGAGCTTTCTTTTGGTGGTATTTGATCACCTCTGCGTTTTTTATTTTTAGCGCTATAAACAAAAATAGAGCGACAATTTTGACAAAAATGCAATATTTTTTACTTTTTGTTATAATAAATATCCCCCAAAAACTATATAAAAAACGTTTTTTTTTTCCCTCAGTTTAGGCCAATACATATTCTTCTATACATATGCATATTTCTATACATATTTTCTGTAAAAAAAAAAACAATCGCAATAAGCGCTTATTGATTGGTTTGCGCAAAAGTTATAGCGTCTACAAAATAGGGGATGGTTTTATGGCATTTTTATTAAGAATTTTTTTTTTTTTTACTAGTAATGGCGGAGATCACTGCGGCATTATGGCGGGCACATCGGACAATTTTGACACATTTTTGGGACCATTGGCATTAATAAAGCGATCAGTGCTATTAAAAATGCAGATTACTGTAAAAATGTCACTGGCAGTGAAGGGGTTAAGTGTGACCTAATGTGTGTTTCTTACTGTAGGGGGGCGTGGCTTGGCGTGTGACATCACTCACCGTCGTTCCCTATGACTGGGAACAGACGATCAGTGACAGCGTCACTAGGAAGCACGGGGAGAGGTTTGTTTACACAGATGGGCACGGTCACGGAGCTCAAGAGCGGGTCGCGAGTGCGCCGGCGGCGGCATGCATGTGACCCACGGCTGGGCTCTTAAAGGGCAACGTATCTGTACGTGATTGTGCCCAGCCGTGCCATTCTGCCGACGTATATCGGCGTGAGGTGATCCTTAAGTGGTTAATGTTTTCGATTGGATCGATTTGAAAAAAAAAAAAAACGGTATGTTTGAAGAAAATTTTAAAAATTCCAAATACGAATAATTGAACTAATCGACCAAGTTTAACAAAACGAAATAACTAGATAAAGGAAACAAAACTATTTTTTTGGCCATGCACATGTCTTTATCTCATACCTTAGGGGCCCCTGGGGAGGCTGACAATCACTGTAGTAGCCCCCATTGTGTGGGTCCTGTGCCGCGCGTCTGCCCCTCTGGACACCGGCCACAGGGGGTCCTTCACTCGGCATCACCTCCTCCTAACCCTCTTGTCTTTAATTGTGCTGTAATTGAGCCATCTCCCTTTATTTTGTAAATTGCTGTACAAACTGAAGGCACGGGATAAATTCTGCATAACAATAAAAATGCATAAAAATGTGCGTTGGAAAAAAAAAATGGCTGCATTCGTTTTCTTTTCAGGCTTTCTTTCCTTTTATTTTAACCTGGTAATCCAGCCAGTAAATCTGTCGAACAAGCTCTCCTGCAGATGTAGCAATTCAAGTGTTGTGATAAACCATTTGCCACTGGCAGGGGGTGCTCACAATGATCAGTGTTTATTTATTCATGTAAATCCCCCACGGCGATCGAGTCTGCGGGACCCTCGACCGGACTCACGGGGGTCCCGACTGGCACGAGATGTGAGGGGGCGGCAATTTCAACTGGATGTACCTGTACGCCTGTTTGCCTGCCCGTGCCATTCTGCCGACGTACATCGCCGTGTGCCGGTCAGGAACTGGTTAAGAGCTATGGGCAGAAGTGACATTTTGAACCCTAAATTAATTTAAAAAAAAAATAATAATAATAAAATGGCCCATTAAGAGCTATGGGCAGAAGTGACATTTTGAAGTTGATTCCACCCTACAATGATATGGAGAGGGGTGGGGGAGGGGGGGGCCATCTTCCCCTCACTCGTCTCCATGGCAGGCTAGGGACATTTCATCAATTGCCGCGTCTTGAATGTAAATTCTAGATTCCGAATAGTAGTTTACAAGACCGAACTCTTCCCAGTCGTTCGATTCCGATCATGCGTGTTTGTACTTTCGGCTTTTGTGTAACGGAGTTCTGTATGGACCATCTGAAAATCAGACGTTGAGTTCACATCAGACAAAATTTTATAGCCAGTCACCCAACATTTGTTGTCCGAAAATTGGAAAACAATTGTCTAAAAAAGGAGCGTACTAACGGTAAGAATTTCGGACAACAGCCTGTCAAACGACAATCCCCCCCCCCTTCTGATTTTCGTAGCGTGTGTATGAGGCTTAAGGCAGGGTTCACACTGGTACTTTGTTAGACATCGCATGTGATTCGCACCGCAGTGCTCTGCAGATCACATGCGATGTCTGTTGCGATGCAAATGCAGCCATACATATTGTATAGATGAATTTGCATTGTATTCGCACCATAAATGGTGCAGGACCCTTTTTTTTTTGGTCTGCACTGGAATCGGATCACATGGGTGTTCACACATTCCTGCACCATTTGACAGTTTGCACTGCGATATGCCCACCGATCTGGGGGTGTCACCAACTTAATATTGACACCCACAGCGGTTCCCATAGGGCAGTGTGAACCGGCTGCGAGTCCTATGCAATGCGGGAACCGGCGCTGGAATCGCGGTAGAGTAAACCAAGCCTAAAGCAGGGTTAGGTTTTAAAAAAATATCCCAAGGTTTAAACATCTCACGGAGCTCTGTTCAATCCATCATCCGAGAATGGAAAGAGTATGGCACAACTGCAAACCTACCAAGACATGACCGTCCACCTAAACTGACCGGCCGGGCAAGGAGAGCATTAATCAGAGAAGAGCCAAGAGGTCCATGGTAACTCTGGAGGAGCTGCAGAGATCCACAGCTCAGGTGGGAGAATCTGTCCACAGGACAACTATTAGTCGTGCTCTCCACAAATCTGCCCTTTATGGAAGAGTGACAAGAAGAAAGATATTGGTGAAAGAAAGTCATAAGAAGTCCAGTTTGCGAGAAGCCATGTGAGGGATACAGCAAACATGTGGAAGAAGGTGCTCTGGTCAGAGGAGACTATGATAATAGATAAAAGAGGTGGTCAGAGACTGCAGACATGAAACTAGAGATGGTCATAGACTGCAGACATGATACAAGAGATGGTCAGAGACTGCAGACGGGATAAAAGAGATGGTCAGAGACTGCGAACAAGAAACTAAAGGTGGTCAGAGACTGCAGACAGGATACAAGGGATGGTCAGAGACTGCAGACATGAAACTAGAGATGGTCAGACTGCAGACATGAAACTAGAGATGGTCAGAGACTGCAGACATGAAACTAGAGATGGTCAGAGACGGCAGACATAATACAAGAGATGGTCAGAGACTGCACACGGGATAAAAGAGATGGTCAGAGACTGCGAACAAGAAACTAGAGGTGGTCAGAGACTGCAGACAGGATAAAAGGGATGGTCAGAGACTGCAGACATGAAACTAGAGATGGTCAGAGA
The DNA here is from genome assembly GCF_037356315.1 of Lithobates pipiens. Classification (NCBI taxonomy): domain Eukaryota; kingdom Metazoa; phylum Chordata; class Amphibia; order Anura; family Ranidae; genus Lithobates; species Lithobates pipiens. The sequence goes on along the minus strand of NW_027507892.1, from coordinate 154,220 downwards.
CTGCAGACATGAAACTAGAGATGGTCAGAGACTGCAGACAGGATACAAGGGATGGTCAGAGACTGCAAGCAAGAAACTAGAGATGGTCAGACTGCAGACATGAAACTAGAGATGGTCAGAGACGGCAGACATGATACAAGAGATGGTCAGAGACTGCACACGGGATAAAAGAGATGGTCAGAGACTGCGAACAAGAAACTAGAGGTGGTCAGAGACTGCAGACAGGATAAAAGAGATGTTCAGAGACTGCAGACATGAAACTAGAGATGTTCAGAGACTGCAGACATGAAACTAGAGATGGTCAGAGACTGCAGACAGGATACAAGAGATAGTAAGAGACTGCAGATATGATACAGAAGGTTTTCAAACTTTATACATGCTACAGGAATTTCTGGAGACATATTACACGATACAGCTAGAAATCACTGTCCTATTAGGGCAATAGGGTGACACGGGCCCTGAGGGCTGCACAAAAAGTGCCTAAGGCCGTATGCAGCTCTCGGGCCACAGACTGGGCACCAAGGCAGTAATTATATCTATAGTAATCCTTACTGATTAATAACAGCCAGTAAAGCCAGAGAGTGACCTCATTTAAAACCATTTGCTTCAAGCATTGACAAACCTTTGCTTTTCCTAAGAAAATGGCCTGTTCCGTTTCAGGGATCACTCATTACATTGCTCAGCAAGACTTGTCACTTAGGGCTGCTAAACAGCATTCGCAGGAGTAACAGGTTTGACCCACATGTAGCCATATTATCAGGATTAACATTCTGCTAAATTTTCATTGATGTGCTTCAAGAATTATGGGAATTTCCAAGCCAGGACCAAAGGGAAAAACATGACTACCTTTGATTTTCTATTAATCAATGTTTGTTTTTGAGCGCAAAGAGGAGAAAATTTGAAGGAGGATGTGTTTTTTTTTTTTCAATTTTCAATTCAATTCACTCCAAAATCAAATCTTAACCACTTCTCCTTATGCTGCGTACACACGTAGCAGACTATCTGGAGGACTTAGTCTGGCGGACTTCCCGCCGGACTTTTCGAACGAGCTACTTGCCCACACACAGCACTTTTTCAGCGGACTAATACGGCGTACTAAGTCCGCCAGACTATCCGCTGTACTTTTGAAATAAACGGACTCGCCCACACACACGGAGAAAAGTCCGCTCATTTTGAACGCGGCTCCAGGTAGCCGGGACCAGCGAAGGAGGCGTTGTTGGTCCCGTCACCTGGTATGGACTTAAAGGGGAACCCCTACGCCAAAAAATCGGCGTGGGGGTCCCCCCCAGGTCCACATCAGACCCTTATCAGAGCACGCTACCCGGCCGGCCAGGAAAGGGGGTGGGGACAGGCGAGTGACCCCCCCCTTCCTGAGCCGTGCCAGGGCGCGTGCCCTCAACATGGGGGGTGCCTTGGGGAAGGGGGGGCCGCGCGGCCCCCCACCCCAAAGCACCTTGTCCCCATGTTGATGAGGACAAGGGCCTCTTACCGACAACCCTGGCCGTTGGTTGCCGGGGTCTGCGGGTGGGGGGCTTATCAGAATCTGTGAGCCCCCTTTAATAAGGGGGCCCCCGGATACCGGCCCCCCACCCTATGTGAATGAGTATGGGGTACAATGTACCCCTACCCATTCACCTGTAAAAAAAAAAAGTAAAAAAAACACAACACACAAGGGTTAAAATAATTTATTGCACAGCTCCGGGGGTCTTCCGTCTTCGGGGGTCTTCTCGCCGGACTCCTCTGCTATCTTCTGCTAGCTCTTTTACTAGCGGAGGAGCCCAGCTTTCTTCTTCGCCGCCGCCGCCCTCTTCTTCCGACTTCGGGGGTCTTGTCCCCCTCTTTGGTTCTTCTTGCCTTCGCGCCTTCTTCTAGCTCATTTACAAGCAGTGGCCCGGTCTTCTGTTCTTCTCTTCTGGAGATGTTGCCTCGTCGCGGTCTCCGCTCACAATGACTGGGACGCGGCGTGCTGCGACTTATATAGGGACATCACCGGATGATGTCCCTGCCTATTATGATGTCACATAAGTGGGGACAAGGTGCTTTGGGGTGGGGGGGCGCGCGGCCCCCCCTTCCCCAAGGCACCCCCCCATGATGAGGGCACGCGGCCTGGCATGGCTCAGGAGGGGGGGGGGGGGCGCTCGCCTGTCCCCATCCCCTTTCCTGACCGGCTGGGTAAGCATGCTCGGATAAGGGTCTGATATGGACCTAGGGGGGGACCCCCACGCCGATTTTTCGGCGTAGGTGTTCCCCTTTAAGTCCATACCAGGTGACCTGGCTACCTGGAGATGCGCTCAAAATGAGCGGACTTTTCTCCGCGCGGGAAAAGTCCGCTCATTTCAAAAGTACGGCGGACTAGCACACACACGGCCGTACTGTCCGCCGAAACGCGAGTCCGGCGGACATATTGGAGTGAAAAAATACTTTCTTAGTCCGCCGGACTTTTGGGTAAAAAAAAGTCCGCCGGAGCCTACACATGGGCGGATTGTCCGGAGGACTTGAGTTTGCCGGATTTTTCCACCGGATTGTTTGATCGCGTGTACGAGGCATTAGGTGGACCTCATATGACGTCCTGGACTTTCGGTGGAGATATCTGAATGATGGGTGCAGCTGCAGGCACCAGATACTGTATATCTCTTTTTTCCCCCATAAGGCCATTCCCTCAATTGCTTTTACAGGTGGCGGGAGGGGACGATCCCCCCTTACGCTGCTCACCAAGTGCTTCTCCTGACTCGTCCGTGCAATCGGCAAGCCAGAGAATAAATCTACCAGCGGCGGATGTTTACCATAGAGCGGACCAAATAGTCCCTGGCCATCTCTATGACCCTCGGAGGCTGGAAGTGACGTCCGCAGATGTAAACACTGCCGTTTTTTTTTTTTTTTTGCTGGGAAGCCTGAGATCAATTTTTTTATTATTATTATTTACAACCAACCTATCAGATTTTTTTTGCATGCCGACAGTGAAGGTTCCCTGGGCACCACCCCCGCTGGCAGAACACAAAAGCACTGCGGGGGGGGAGAAATCAAGCAATTTTCTTTCATCTGTTGCTACATTTCAGATATATGGCGGAAAAGTGGCATGGTCCAGCCGAATCATGTATCTAGTCCATAATTAGACACTTCCGAGTCTGGGGTGCACATGCGCTCTGTCGCCGGCCCACTCCACATACACAGCAAGGGCTTATCTGCAGGTACCGAACACTTGGCGTCCACCGATACCTTCAGTACCGAGGGAGAACGGCCGTCTGTCAGTACACAAGGTAGGGATCCCGTGTTCCTGCAAAGCATGGACATGGATCCATGCCTTCCCCTAGTACAAGCACCTCCCCCAAAATAAGAAAACAGCTAGGCACAAAATTAACATTTTGATCGCCCCTGATGATAACCCCCTCTAAGGCGGTGTCATTAGTACAGTGACAGTGCATATTTTTAGCACCAATTACTGTATTAGCCCACGTACACACGGTCGGAGATTTTGCCAACCAAATCCATTGGATTTTGCCCATCGGATTTAGTCCGACGGATTGTGTCCGAAACTGTTGCATACACACGGTCGGGCCAAGTTGGCGAAAAATCTGAGCTTTCAGAACGTGATGACGTAATTTCGTTACGATGGGACTACATTCAGGCTAGTAGCCAATAGCTTTGATGTAGGAATTTGATCTGAGCATGCGTGGCACTTGGTCCGATGAAAATGCTCTACACATGATCGGATTAGGTCCGTCCAGCCCAGTTGGTCGGGAAATATTTCCAACATGTTGGAAAATTGGGTCCGACGGAGATTCGGACGGAATCAGTCTGATGCATACCACACACAGTCGGATTATTTGACGACACGGTCCGATAAGACTCATTCCGACAGATTCTCCGACCGTGTGTACAAGGGCTTAGTGTCACTGATTCCCGCAAAGTCTCGCAGTCCCACTATAAGTCACTGATCATCGCTATAACTAATAAAATAAAAATTTCCCATAGTTTGCGGACGCTACAACTGTTCCGCAAACCAATAAATATACGCTTATCAGGATTTTTTTTTTTTTGCCAAAATATGTAACAGAATAAATATTGGCCTAAATTGATGAAGAAATTAGATTTTTTTTTAAAAAATGTATTGGTTGTGTTATATAGCAGAAAGTAACAATTTTTTTTTATTTTTTTTCCAGAATTTCATTCTTTTTTTGTTTATAAACGCAAAAAATAAAAACCGAAGAGGTGATCAAATACCATCAAAAGAAAGCTCTAATTTGTGGTGGTGGTGGGGTGGGTAGGACATAAATTTAATTTGTGTACAGTCGCACGACTGCGCAATTTTCAGTTAAAGTAACGCAGTGCTGTATCGCAAAAAAATGGCCCGGTCGCGAAGGTGGGTAAATCTTCCGGGGATCACATGGTTAATCAGAGTGTGTGTGTGCGTGTGTGCGCACGCATGCACATACACACACTGTATCGCACAAAAGTGAGTACACCCCTCACATTTTTGTAAATATTTTCTTCTATCTTTTCATGTGACAACACTGAAGAAATGACACTTGTCTACAATGTAAAGTAGTGAGTGTACAGCTTGTATAACAGTGTAAATTTGCTGTCCCCTCAAAATAACTCAACACACAGCCATTAATGTCTAAACCGCTGGCAACAAAAGTGAGTACATCCCTAAGTGAAAATATCCAAATTGGGCCCAAAGTTTTGCACAAGGTGAAGGGTTTAGGAAAACCTAACACACACACAGAGTACAGGACTACCAGTTGACGTGTCTCAAGGGACATGCCCTCTTCTTCAGAGGAAGACTAGAAACATGTCAGCTGGTAGTCTGACTTATGTCGGAGTCATGCGAGTTCCATCTTTTGGTGCATCATATTGTCAGCTGGGTTTATGTACTACGCTGCTTACCATGTACTTTTATAAGTATGCACTCATTGGGTTTTAATTTCCTAATAAAAGTGGTGATGGTAATGCACTAGTCCGAATGATTTCTTAGCAAAATAAAGCATGGAGGCAGGGATGGGGGGAGTTTGTTTTGAATATTAAAAATGAAAGTGGTTATTAAGCCTAAACATTTTTTTTTACCTTAAAGCGGGAGTCCGTCGGGACTCCGTGTTTTTTTTTTTTTTTTTAAAAGCCAGCAGCTACAAATACTGCAGCTGCTGACTTTTAAAATAGTGACACTTACCTGTCCAGCGCGCCCGCGATGTCGGCACCCGAAGCAGATCTCTAGATCGTCTGTCGGGTGCTGCCGCCGCCATCTTGGGTGTGGGAATCAGGAAATGGAGCCTTTCGGCTTCATTTCCCGGTTCCCTACTGCGCATGCGCGAATCGCGCTGCGCAATAAGGACGCTCCCCGCTGCCTCTGGGATCCGTGTGTTTCCCAGCAGGCAGCGGGGCACTTGCGGAAAGGGGCGGGCACTTGCGGAAAGGGGCGTAATCTACGCCCCTTTCCGCAGAGAGCTATCCCGGAAGTGGGTGCAGAATACCTGTACTGTACAGGTATCTGCACCCCCCTCCCCCCTGAAAGGTGCCAATTGTGGCGCCGGAGGGGGGGAGGGTTCCGATGAGCGGAGGTCCACTTTAGGGTGGACCTCCGCTTTAATGCATTCCTTGCATTAAGTTAAAAAATATTTAGGTGTCAGCATCCCCCCCTCCCCCTTTTACTTACCTGAGTCCTCATTGTATCCAGTGCCGGGCACGTCTGCAGCTCTCCCCTCCCCCTTGTCTCCCTGGCTTTGCTGGGGCACAGGGAGCCATCAAAGCCAGTGACCGGGGGGCGGGGCTAAGTGCCACTGTCTGTGTCGATGGACGAACAGGAGCAAGCACTTATATCATTGCTACCTTGAGCTAGAGGACTAGAGTAGAGCGATTGTTTCTTGGCTTGTGAAAATGATCTCCTTGCTGAGGGGTGATGGCGAGACAGACAAACAGGCAATCCGATGACCTGAAGCTCAAGGTAGCATTGATATAAGTCTTCAACGTCCTCCTGACATCCAAAAGACTAACTTTTGGTCCATCTTCCAGAAGAAAAGTGACCACCATGCCAGACCTCTGGAGCATACTTTTTAGCCAAGCTGTTGCCGGGATTGAGTTGTTTACATCTGGTGGGTTAGTGGAAGAAGGATCTCTTGCCTAACTAGTGGATCGTTTGATGAACAAGAGGAACCGTGGATTTGCTCATACAGTGATTTGGTTATTGGCGGTAAGAGTCAATTATATCGGGCGTTGGTGATGGCTCGTTCTCTTCATCTTAATGGATTCTTCATATGGACTATAGCTTGATCAGTAGATCATAGAGTAGTCTATATGAACTCTTTGTATACAATAGCACCATTTTTTTGGCGCTACACCTTTTACACACTATTTTTATTATCGTATCCAACACTATTGTGTTAACAGCTATTTAGATTGTTCTTTTTTTTTAGCTGAACAAAAGTTTCTTTCTATATTATACACACACACAAAAATGTGTAATTTCTTCAGTGTTGTCACATGAAAAGATAGAATAAAATATTTACAAAAATGCGAGGTGTGTACTGTGAGAATGTATGTATGTATGTATGTATGTATGTATGCTGTTACGGATTAAAATTTTCGTTTTCGATAAATCGATATTTTTTTAAAAATCGATTAATTATAAACGCACATACAGATCCAACTACTTTTAGCTGATCTCCTTGCATTGCAACCCTGCATTAGTCAGCGGTAAATGTGGTATACACTATATACAATCACCCG